>NW_025999998.1:15461255-15521306 GCF_001458135.2 Marmota marmota marmota | reverse complement strand
TTTTTTTTTCATGCCCCAGAAAAAGAAATGGTGGTAGACAACATTTTCTCTGGCAAACATCAGATATATTTCCATAACAAGAGGAAAAAAAAAGAGGTATCAGGAAGTGGTTCTCATATTTGCATATTGGTTCTCCATTGCCACTTCCAGTATTTTCATTCATACTCAAGATGCATTCATTCATTTAGTTGACGACTACGTATTAAATGTCTACTATGTGATAGACAGTAGTCTGGGCATCCGAGATGCATTCGTAAACATGAAAGGCAAAATCTTGCCCTCATGAATTTTAGAAACAGTCCATGAATAAGAAAATATTCCTTTTCTAAATACTCATCATTTTCATCTGCAAAGCAGTGTTTGAGGATAGCTGCTACATATCTGTCATTGTGGTCAAAATATAGCATCTTAACTTTGATTTAGATCATAGACCTAAAAGAAAGACTGTTGGAATTAAATGAATATGTAATAAATGGCTAAATTTATCTTTAAAATTTCCTATTACATTTCACAGTGTGTTTTCTCCTTTTGAAAAATTTCAAACAAACAGAAAAATCACAGTGATATGATAAGTAAATATACAAAAGTGATTTAAATTTTTAATCATTGTACAATATTTATTTCATTTTTTTCTTTAAAGAAATTATCTTTTTGAACATACCTAAAAACAAAAATTAGTTTATATAATCCTGTCTTTTAAAATATTTTCTTATATATTTATTTGTATTCATAGAAAGTAGGACATTATTTTGTAAGTTTAAAAAATAAGCCTGAATTATACACCCCATAGAGACAAGAATATTGTTTTTATGGGATATATGTAGTAAGCAGTCAATAAACATTTGCTGATTGAATAAAGAAACAGAATATTCTTTATTTCTACATAATCAAAAACATATTTATCAGATCACAGTGCATATAAGAGAAACACACAATTATAGGTACTATGATAGGCACACACTCCTAAAGATAAACACCCAAGTGTCCTTGCCTCTAATTATTCTACCAAATTCTCATCTAGGTATTTCTGTGAAGTGACTTTGCAGAGCTAATTTATGTTGCAGACTTTAAAATAAGGAGAATATTTTGGATTATTCAGGAAGACCCAATCACATAAACTTATAAAAGCAGAGAAATTTCTCTAGCTAGAGTCAGACAGAGATGCAGAGAAGAAAGTGAGCCAGGACAGATCAGATGGAAGAGATGAGTGAGAACGGAAATGGAAGAATTCAGCCACCATTGCTGAATTTGAACTTGACAATAGCTACAGACCAGGAAATGTGTGTTCCTTTTAGAAATGGAGAACAATCCCTGATCCATAGACAGCAAGGAAATTGAGACCTCAGTCCCAACCACTGAGATGGACTGAATATTGCTACAACCTGAGTGTATCTGGATCTCAATCTGGATATTGCTATGGATCCTCCAGAAAGGAATGCAACCCAGCCTATACCTGGATTTCAGTCTTACAGACTCTAAGCAGAAAACCAGCTCAACCTGATCTTCTAATCCATGGAAAACTTTGAGATTATAAATGAACATTATTTAAAGCCAATAAGTTCGGGGCCATTTATTACTACAGCAATAGAAAAATAATACTGGTTCAATAAATTATCCTATAGTGAAGAAAGTGTATCCAAGCCTAGAAATAAAAGCAACTCCAAATACTAGCTGCTCTTCATTTTCCAAGAACAAACATGATTTTTACTTCTAATAATAGATTTTTGTTTTGCCTAGTTTTAAACTTAGCATTAATGGAATCATAGATATACATTATGTTGAGACTTATTTTTTCATTCAATATTATATGTATACAATACATCCATGATTATATATATAAACCTATAGTTTGTCACTTTCATTATTGCGGGATATTTTATAGTATATATAAATGCACTTCCTTATTTGTATTTCACCTAGTCTTAAATTTCATTGCAATCTGCTTATTTTTGTTCCCATGTCTTCCAATTTGTGTGGCTCCCTTTAGATGATAAACATAGCTAAATTCAATGATCTCATGACTAATGGAAATAATACTAGGCTAGCATGTTTATATTGGGACTTTCATCAATTTTTATCCCTTTTAAAGAATGAGGAAACTCATGACCTAGTTGTTTCTTTGAGGGGAAAAAAAAACAAAAACATTACTTCCTGTACACATCATGTACCCCAGATTCCTTTCTGGGATGTATGTACATGAGGAAAGCAAGGGCATATTTGAGAAGACACCTCAGAGAAGAGGAACAAAGAAAGCAGAGAACATCATAAAGGAAAGAAACTTCAAGATATCACTGTTTTTTAAAAAAATGTAAAACACGCATAGATGTTAGTTGGATTCACTTCAAAATCTTTAAAAAACACATAAAGTCATAAAAAGAATATGAAATACATAATTTTAAAAGGCTGTAGAATAAAATAATAATTTACTTGTTAAGAAGGATGGGAAATTTTCTCAATAGACATATTTTATGTCAGATATATGAAGGACTGAAAACTGAAAAAGATTCCAGATGCAGACACACTATCCTGCCAATTTGGCACATTTTAAAGGATCTGTTTCCTAAGAAATGTAAAGACAAATTGATCAGAATGATATATAAATATGAGAGATTGGAAGACAGAGACGTGGACTGAGAAAATCCAGGGAAAGGAGTAACTTCGCACTTGTTACCCAGTTCATCATTATATGTGTTGGTGCCATAAATAATTAACTTATTATGTTACAAATGACAGAAAGACAGCTAATGTTGATATTGCTTATCTCCTCCTTAGAGTGGAAACAGTTTTCTGGTTTGCAAAATATTCCCTTGTTACCTTACATGGAGTTATTGCATTATTTTTAGAAGTGATAAGGTGGCTTCACTGACATAGACTGAAGTTTCTAAATCTCAGGACCATTAACATTTAGGCCTAGGTTATTCTTTGTTTTGGAGGTTGAACTTGTGCACTGGGGGAATTTGGGCTGTGTTCCTGGCCTCCACTCCCTAGATTTCATTAGAACCCTCCTCCCCTCAGGTGTATGTACTCTGAGGGGAAGAAAATTGCCCATTTGAGAACCATTGTCCTAAATTGTCAATTTAGAAAACAGTAGTTTCTTCCAGTCTATTCTTAAACTGCCTATTACTACAGTAAATCTGTGAGCCTGTAAAATCTTAGAATTATGGAGGGGTGTGTTCCAGAAGGGTGTTGTACAGAAAAAAAATGCAGAGTGCATAGCTTTTGTACTCCAAGATTCAAACACTTGCAGTGTGTGTGTGTGTGTGTGTGTGTGTGGAGTGCCTGATGTGAAGAACTGTATTTAGGAGAGAATTCAATTGTCCTTTTCTAAAAATTAGAATAAAGTGCACTGGGCACGGTCTGGCTACTCAGAAACCTTGTGTGGAAATACTAAGTCCATTTTACCAGTTGCCAAAGGGAGTATTGGTTTTGATTTAAAGGTTGATCTGTTCTAGAATTTGAAAGGAAACTAAGCAGCGACTGAGTGTTCAATCCAAGGGGCCAGATCACTGCCTACTGTTTCCTTTTGGAGTGATTCCAGGTAATATTTGCACATTTTAACGATTTTGGATTTGACTAGCTTAAATAATTAGAGGCTGGAGCCAACACTGAAAAAATATTTTCCCAGAATGAACAATGCGAGCCTGTCATCTTTAAGAAAGAACGTTTGTAGTTATGGCACACATCCTTTTTGGTTGTTACATAATAGACTTATTCTTTGAATTGTGCTAAAGATTTAACACGACTTTTTCACATACATGGTATCAGACTCCAGGGATTCCCTGTGCCTTCTGAACGAGCCTAAGATAATGAAAGTTTATGAAAGAAGATGAGATGTCTCTATTGTGTTATTTTCCCACTTGCCATTCTTCCCTGACAAGGGTAAACAGAGCACTAAATGAATTGCAGCTATTAATTTCTTCACAGAGAAATAACACTGTAAGAAGACCTGCATTGCTTTATCAGCTGAGATTCCTATTTTTCTTATATATTCACATGCATGCACTCAAAATCCCTCATTTGGAAGTGCTCATAAAAGAAGTATCAAAACCATCTTGACATCAAGAATGAAATATGTAAAACCAGGCTGGTTCCTTCTCTTTTTTCTTCCTTTTCTTCTCTTCGCTGATTTAAATATTATTTTTCCTGTGTCTGCACACACCTCTAACATCCTGGGCTATGGTTGAAATGTTAAAATTAAATGAAATAATAATTCTAGGTTTTCGTTTTTAAAGTAAAACAACCTTTAAACCAAATGTGATGCATTATATTGACATAACAAATGTGGACATTAATTAAAGAGCAGCAGAATCCAGCAGAGAAGTTTGCCCTCCATCTGCTTGACCTGAGGTAATAACAATGTTCCATTAACCCAAACTGACAGATTTTCTAGGGTTTGTCTTCATCTCTAAAGTTGCTGTGCCTGGTATGAATAACCATATGTGTGACATCATCCATTACATGCCATGTGGAATGAGATTAACTGCTTATGTGTTTGGCTTTTTGTTGTTGGTTTGCATTGTGTCTTCCTCCTGAGGGTCGTGTTGCACGTAGCAATTCACACGTTTCCCAGCTTCCTGCCCAATCCAAAGCACCTAGCCTTAATATGGAGTGCCAGGTTTTAATCACTGTTTCCCAAAAGGAAATCACATACAATCACACAATATCTACTCAGATAAGTGACAAGCTAGCAAAAGTGAAATATAGCATCGTAATCATTAGATTTATTATTCAAGCCAAATTTGAAAGCCGAAGTATGCTCGATCCATCACAGAGGAAGAAGAAAAGAACTTATAGAATTTTCTAAATAATAGATTAGTGGGATGGAGGATCTTGTCCCAGAGTTAAAATCAAAGTTAAATCTTTGAATCTGTTCATATCCACTATGTATTAGTTAACCAAGGGAACTGTTTTCCTCTTCCATCTCATTACAGATCAAACATCAAAAGCTTTCCACTAGAAGCAGGCACCCGGGAGGCATTTTGCTTTGTCACAATACAGTATTCATAGCCTTCCTGATAGGAGCACAAGCTCTCTTGGTGCCTTCAAGAACAACAGTGCAGTTATTTGTTGTGCTGCTACCCTTTCCTCCCCTGGAATTGTTGCTTTACTGTAATAAGTAACATTCCTTCCAATTATCCAAGCTCCTCAAGTCCGCAGAGCTGACCCCCGTGACTTCAGAACAGACCCGCTGTTTAGAGTCATTAATCCAAGATTATAAACATGGAAGGAGATTCATGAGAAAGGGATGAACTCATGGTTCCTGAAGAAAGACAATGGCGTAAAGTGTTTCATCAGAGGCTGCATGTGTGTGTGTGCGCGCGCGCGCGTGGGCTCGCGCGTGTGTGCGCGTGCATGCATGTGTGTATGTTTTGATTTTAAACCCTTCCTCTATCCTCAGAGGATTTTCTCTCTCTTCAATTGCCATTACCCTCCAGTAGCTCTAAGTTTGGGTGGGAAGCAACACCTGTCCCACGTGGTGTATCCCAATGGTTTAATCCCAGTGTTTGCCTGCACAGCAGATTCTGAAATGCAACGTCCTGATGGGGCATAGTAACATGAGCAGATCAGCCTTGCAAGTTTTCTAACCAGCCAATGTCAGAATTTAATTGCACAATGCTTACTCTCCAGTACACCAAACTCCCTTTTTTTATTTGAAATGACAATAAAGCATCCTTGGTGACTACACAAGTCAGAACCACTGTGAGATATTTACTTGAGCTTTCTGTGTGACACTTTGAGATGAGAGATAGTCTTCAAGGTTTAATATTCCCTGGCCTCTTGCATTCTACAGAGGCTTTAAAAAAATTTTTTTAATCTCTGAAGGAAAAGAAGAAACTGCATAAAATAGACACCTAGAGTCTATACTGTTCTATTTATAAGCTAACGTGGTGATTAGGAATCATGCACTGTTTTTTTGTGAGCTTGATATGTTTCCAAGTCTTTCATCTTCACCAGAGATCTGATTAAATCTTCTGAGATCTTTTTGGAAGCTGAAGATAAACAGTCTCCTGAATCTTCATGATTTTGACTCCACATTACATAGGAAATTAAAACATTCTTTTTGTTGCTGGAATTGGCCCTAGAACAGAGAGCATTTTCCCCTGTAGGTATGGAGCTCTGATGTCAACATGAGCTAAAATATTCTTCCATCCAGATTCCAACCTCTGCGGCTTTTGCTGCCTCCTTATAAAGATTATACTTAGCAAATGAAGAAAGGAATTAGTGATGCTCTCTCATTTCCTGTCTTCCCACAGATGGTGATAAATTCAAATTCAGACTCCATTAAACCTGAGTAGAGCAACCCAGCAGGTGGCTGTACTAATGGAAAATCCTGGCTTTGGAATAATGGGAATTACAACCGACAGCTCTTCTACACCACAAAAAAGATGATGTATCCTTATTGACAGTGTCGCATTTGAGTCCAGAAGGCTGATCTGATAGTTCAGTCCTGGCACAACGGAAGCTAAAAGCCCCCTGGGTGTTTTCTTGGCCACACCACTGTAATTTTTGTCATCTGAGCTTTCTATTACAATTCATTTTACAAATCTCATATAAGTTGAAGAGAGCAAGAGGAATGGGAGGGAGGGGAAGGAAAGAAGGGGCCATTATTTTGCCTACAGGCATACTTTTATTCTTTTTTCTTGGTTTAAAGGACAAATAAAGGTTGACACACAACAGTATTTCCAGCCAATTCAGTATTTTTAATGCTGGCATACTTGGCTCAAGTTCCTTTAGTGATCCTAGACAAACTCATCACAGGGAGTCTCTGTTTAAAAAATGCATAGATTGCCCCGGAGGTGCACTGCCTGATGTTCCAACTAGAATTCTTGCAGAATTCCTGCATTTGTATGTATTTCTTTTTTTTCCCTTTTCCTCTTAGATCCATCTTCCTTTTTAAACTTCAACATATTATTTGCAAAAAAAAATTGGTCACACTGATCTGAAGAAGCATCTGGGTGTTTAAATATTTAGAACCTCATATTTTCACTAAGCCTCCAAGTCTGAAAATATAACAAGAAGTTATCAAAATATTTCATTGTTTTCACCATCTGCCAGCAGTTTATAAATGTTATATTAAGATTAATAATCATTTTTTGCACTTACTCAATATAGGATGTTTACTCTTGAGAACTGTTAGTACTTTAAAAAACTGAATTGAGTCATTGTCACTTTTTCCCACAAATAATCTTCTGGATAAAAAATAAATAGGGAAAAATTCAAAAGACAGGCAAAGGTTGGGGATGGGCTCCAGGAGTTAAGATTTAATTGAATGCATAATTTTGTGTTCTCAGTCCATTAATCTCACTAACTTTTCATTTTGCAAAATGTTGAATGGGGGCTTTGTTGTAAACAGTTAGAGCTTACACATCTCATTTTCCTTGCCTAAGAGTTCAAAGCTTTGAAGTTAGTCTAACTGAAATGCAGATCTACTGTCTAGAAACTTTGTGGCACAAGAAAAGTGATTCAGGATCTTGGAGGAAGGAAAATACACAGGATGAAATCATCACTAAGAGGGACTTAATGCTCTTACCAGGTGGCTAACAATAATAAATTGGGAGTTAATCTAAATACTTTCTTGTAATAAGGATAGATGTTAGATAAATAGATAGATAGATAGATAGATAGATAGATAGATAGATGACAGATAACCTTTATACCACAGGTAGGGAGTTCTCATTATATATGGGTTTCATCATGTCTAATAAATTAGTTTTTTTTACACTAACTTTATATTTAATTTTAATTAAAAAAAAAGAACTGCACTGGAGTGCTTGTCTTACTCTGGGTTCAATCCAAAACATCACTTACACGAAAAAAAAAAATCTTCACTGGGGATATTTGTGTTACCTAGATAATCCCCACCTGAACTGTACATAGTTGCTCTACAGCACACTAAAGAGGAGGGAATTATAACTAGGGAGCAACCCACAACAGAGAGTGCTAATGCAGGAATAATTATTTATAAATGAGCATACTAGAAAAACAAAAGACTAAATAAGAACCTCTAGGAAATACTGTTATATTACCTTTTAATGACTTTATCATGTAAAAGCACTAACCTGAATGCACATGTCATTAGGAAAGGAAGGCTCAGAAAAAGTCATGAGGTAAATGGAAAAGACTTTAACTGATTTCACTATTCATACTTTAAAGTCCACCACTGTTGCCTACAGGGACAACTTACCAGGGAAACAGAGATAGAAAACCTGAAAGCCCTATGATAGAAAAATATTATCAATTTGCATTTAGAAAGTAGCAGTGACATTTATTGACTGTTCACCATGTTTCTGGTTTATAGCAATATAAAAATAGACTCTTAGATTTGGGTTACTCCATGAAAATTATTCTGTTTGAATAGGATTGAATTTGGGTCTGAATGACTCCAAAAATATACTGAAGTCTCCGATGTAAAAGGTAGTTGTTCTTAAAGTAGCAACATCAATATGACCTGGAAACTTGCTAGAAATGCAAATCCTTGGGTTCCAACCCTTAATTGTATTAAACCCCCTGGGACTGGAACCCACCAATGTGTGTGTTTGAAAACACTCCATGGAATTCTTATGTGCACTAATGTTTAAGAATCACATTCATAGATTGTTGTTATATCTGTATTTAGGAAAAATGAAATTTGTAGAGGCAATTCTTATGTACTTTTCAGCAAAATATCAAATTAGCTAAATGACAGGCCCCAAAATTATAAATTTAATCAAAACTTTCCACTATATGGTCCATAATGTAAACATTATAATGATAATGTAAAATAAGATGAAGGTAGAATTCATCATCCATCTCTATCTGAATTGAATATGAGTAAAGATGAAAGAGAGAATTGGGAGTCATTAGGATATTCATGGCTAAGGAAATTGTTGACTCATACTAAGATATCATTTATAAGTGAACTTGAAAGAGACATTGAATGAATTAATGAATGACAATGGAAATTAAAAACATATTGAAGTGGGCAAAAATACATTGTTCTAGGAATATCATGATTTTTATTCCATTATTGTCCCTTATAAGGAAAGCTAGATCTCAGAATCCTGATCTGGAATCACTGGTCATGTTTAATATTGTGGTCCCTTGGCCACATCTGATACCAGGGGATTCCTATAATTGACATGTGGTCCCCAAGATTTTTTTCTCTCTTTCTTCTGAAATCCTGTTCCCAAGAAAGCTATGTAGTCTGTATCATGGAAACAAAAAGAAATGGCGAATGGGAAAAAGGGAAGATTTAGAGCAAGGAGAACAAACTAAAGTTATGGAGAAAAGGCTGTGATCCAGCAAAGTATATCAACCAATCACAAGAGAAAAAAGAATAGGTAAAGAGAAGCAGAGGAGTCATAGAGAGAACCACTGTGCTGCTCATGAGGAAAACTCAATCTTATCTATATTGTGTAGAGTGTAATAGAGGAAGAGAAAGAATGGAGAAGGTAGATTGTTTAAGAATCTGTGAACTTGGGGGAGATGATGACAGCTTGGACTTGGTCACAATATGTAAAATATGTGGTAATGTGAAACAATGTTTAATTCTAGAGATATGCTGATAGGATTTGGAGGAATAGGTTTGGAAACCCCAACCTTTCAGCAGTAAGTATGAAGGAAGAGATTGGTGGAAATTTCTACTGGGAAATTAGCAAAGAATGGATGTGAGTTGGGGGAGAGACAGAGAGAGAGAGAGGGAGATATTTATTTTAAGAAATTAGCTCATGTGATTGTGGAGGTTGGCGAGTTCCAAATATTTAGGGTAGGCCTGTAGGTGGGATTCCCAGGGAGAGTTGGTGTTGCAACTCAAATCTGAAGACAGTAGAAGCAGAATTCTGTCTTCTTTAAGGAAACTCGATTGTTTTCCCCAACACCTTCAACTGATAGGCAGAGGCTCATTCATACTATGGAGGGGACTCTGCTTTACTCAAAGCTAACTGTTATTGTCATCTAAGAGACATCTTCACAGTGACATTTGGGTTGGTGTTTAACCAAATACCTGGGTACTATGACCTGGCTAAGATGACACAAATTTAACCACCATGAATTAGAAAATAATGACTATTATAAAATAATTGGTTCTATGCTTCGAATAGAGCAATCATTGAATAAAATTAACTATGATTGATAGAGGGTCAAAGGAAAGGATCAAGGATTCCCTAGTGAGAGAAATGGGAAATATGGAGGCTTTTATTGAGAGGTGAAGGCCAAACACAGACTAATTTTCTCTGTGCTGTTCTTCCTGAGCTTCTCCCTATTATTGATAGTTTCCATGCTTACTTGAATCTTCAATAAACTCCTACAAGTAACATGTATTATATCCATTTTTTCAATGCTCTCCATTCCCTTGTCTTTAAGTAGGACATAGAGTAATGTCATCTTCTAAGACAAGGACCAATGTATAACCAGAATAAGAGACTTGGGTTCACTACAGTCATACTGTCTTTTTGATTGGATGCCTTCATTGAGATGTTGATTTAGAAAGTTTTGTAAGACTAAGCACCTATATAGACAACTTCTATGTCCCTTAATGTATATCAGTCTAAATTCTGAAATTCTTTAATCAGTGGCTTGCAATTCTTGAAAAACACAGAGTCAAGATGCCTCAGGGATAAAAAAAATGAATTGGGGTCTATGAAATATTGTCAGCAAATGCACAAATAGGAAAGAGCCAAAAGAATTCACTGTGCCTTCATATAAACCAGATAGATTTTAAAAACTAGCAATATTTTTTTTTTCATTTTCTGGAGATAAATGTTCAATAGGAAAAAAAGTCTACTTTTCCTTCATAACAATTATAAGGAAAAATCTAAATGTTATATGTGATTATATAGAGAAAAGAAATAAACTCCAACTTCAAACTCAGTTTTGCCCAGAATAGTGTCACAACATCCTTATGACATGAAATAGGTGTGGGTTTTACTCCCATACACCAAGCAAGAAAAGCTCTAGAAGCAGAGAACAGCCTGATACTCTCTACTGGGAAATGTGTCCCCGAGGCTCTCCACTCCACACCAGATGCCCATCACAATTCCAGGGTTGTCTTTCTGTGCTTCTGGCTTACAGACTTGGTATGACTACCATAAATATTATAGAATTATTGACTATATTAATTAGTGAACGTGTTTTGATTAAATAGTGAATGATTATAAGCAATGTGCCAATGATGAGGTAATGTGAACTGCAGAAATGAAACTTCAGTTAGTGATATAAGACTCTACATCTGGAGCACAAGCACAACTAAACTAGGACTTAAAAACCCAGACTTCTGTGGGCCAGTGGGACTAACAGGACCCAGGAAGAGAGAATGAGACCTCTGTTGCTGTCTTTCCCCCTGCACCAGACTCCTCTGGTGCAGATAAAATTTCAAGGACTCTGACTTAAGACACATCACCAGTGAGGTCTGGGACCTTTGGACATACTCAGTTAAGACTTAGAATTAGAATGTATATCTAAAGTGTGATGAGCATTAATGAAATAGATGTGATTGAATTTAACTGCACCTCAGACTGAGTCTATAGAAACTGCTCATGACCCAGCTATAAATTGGAGATCTCACAACCCTTTCATCAAGTTCATTTGCTAGATGGATCACAGAATTCAGCTTGCTTAGATTTAATCACTAAATATCACTAATGATATTGATTACACTGAATATTTTCAATATTTGTCAATGGCAGAAAATGTTATTTTTTACACTTGTAATTATTAGAGATGCAGACATTGCTTGACATGTAGTTGTGGCAATTTCTTCTTTGATGATATCCCTAAATACTTATTATTTACATATAGTTTCTTTGCTGTAGTTGTCTTCATATTTACTCTTTATAAGTTAGAATGTGAATTTTTAGTCTTAAAAAAAGAGCAGAAATTTCACCAGCATGAGAAATGATTATAATTAAGTTTTGTCTTTATAATTTTATGAAATAAAATCTGTTAGTCAGATTCAGAGAGTCTCAGATAAGAATTATTAGGTCATTGTGTGACTGCCTTTCAGTTTCCATATGTATGTCAATCTATTGAGGTTAAATTAGATGATGTTGGGAAGGATTTGGATTTTAGTGCTTAAGCTTTGGAAGATAATATTGGAAAGTTGATGAAGCTATGTTAAAAAATATCTTCATCAACTTTCCACTATTATCTTCCAATGTTTTAGCAATTGTTCTTTGTGTTTTGTCTTTAATTAGAATGGAATTTGTCTTTTACATAGTAATAAATTATCTAGTTAAACATATTCCCTTTATAATCATGGATTTTCCAAAAACATTTTGGAAGAAATTATATTTTCCTGAATTATTTGAACAGTTATTTTATAATGGACTATAGACTCTCCTGCACATGTGCCCATGGATGCATACATTTTTCACACAGACACAAACACACAAACAAATACACTTTATCCTGCTTTTGTAGTTTTTGTTCTGTAATGTCAATCTGTCTATTCTGATGCTTGCGGGACACTTGTAATGATAATATCTTAATGATGTAACCTCTTCATCAATATCATTTATATTTAAAATACTCACTTACTTTTTGGGCCAATTTATTCTTCAGAACATATTTTGGAATTATTTCACTGTAGATTAGAATAACAGTATCTGAATATTCTTTTTATTATTTCTATGCACACACATACACACACTTACATAATGTAGACACAGCAATAAAATCATAAGAATAGAGAGCCAGATTATACTTAAAGATATGAGCACTTTTTTGACAAAAATATTAAATAATCCAATGGGGGAAAGACAGTCTTTTGCATGACGCTCTGAATTATATCCCCAGCACTGCAAAACAACACAACAAAAAAATCAAAACAAAACAAATAATTACAAAAGTTGAACCTCTATCTAAACTTTGAATCATACACAAAAATTTACTCAACAGAGATAATAGACATAAATTTTAAAAAGATGATATGGACCTTGCAGCCTTAGTGGAGTGTCCTAATATTGAAGTCTCAGTGTGCCTCTTTCTATTGGAAATAATAGTAGTGCATACAAAACGCTTGGCACAGAGCCTTGTTCTGAGTAACTGTTGGTTATAATGAAAAGGATTCGGGTGGTGATCATATCCCACTTAGCAGGAGAAGTGGGAAGTGGTAATGAGATAGAGGTAAGTTATGGTGCACAAAAGTAACTCTTCTCCAGGACGAACAGGAAAAACCCATGCACCTCACCACTTCTGAAGCTAAACTAAGCCTATCAAATAGATTCAAATAGAAGATTCTCACAGCTTACAGAAGGTAATTTAAAAAGTTTCATTGCCAGCACAGGAAAAATATAAACTATAAATATATGTGTGTGTGTATCATATACAGTTTGTTAATTGAAGTGTGAATGCAGTAGAAAGTGGGTATGAGTAATAGGTGCCTTAAGCCAAATTTAGTTTAGTCATATCCTAGCTCTGCCAATATACCTCAAGCTTAAATGGTATTGCTGAAGCTGTTTCAGACTCAAATTGCTCTAAAGCATTATCCTTGTGCCAAATGGGCTGAAATCTAGCCATAGTTTACTTCTGCAGCCAGAGAGGCAGTATCTTTTATGTTTTATTTATTTACAGTACCACTGAAGCCGCATGCGCATAACTTTATATGAACTTATAAAGCTAAACTCACAATTTGTGAAGCAAACTTATGATGGGAAATAAGCAGTTTACAATAGGAAATAAAATTTTTGGCTAGAAAAAGTTACTGGAGATAGTGTGGTTAATTAAGCAGTCAGTCCCACAACTATTGGATTGTCTCATACAACTTTTAACACTAGAGGTCTTAACCACTTTTTCTGACTTATTTTATAGATGACTGTGTTTCAAACTTGACTCACAATTTCACAAATCTCTCTTTCCCACTGTACTTAAGTAATAATGAGCATATCCTCTTCCTTTCCCAGAATCTAATTAAAAAAAAGAAAGAAATACTCATTATTTATTATTTGATCACCAATTCAATAACAGATTTGGAATACAGACACAGATTCTTCCTATCATCCACCTAAATCTGATTTTTGTTTATTTGTTTTCTCATTACACCTTGAAACTTTCTTTAATATATTCTGTTTGGGAGAAGGGTAGTACATGTTTAAGAAACACTTATACCTACTTTTTTAAAATCCCCAAATTTGCTGGATCTCTTCACTATGTATATAATACAGCCTGTTTATAAATTAGTATTTAATGACAGTGAATTAATAGTGACATTGCCTGTCCAGGGCTCTTCCTTGTCCATGTATCATGAACAACTTGGCCTAATTAGCGTTGAGAAGTGGGTAGGTTGAAATTCTGTGTTAAGAATAAGTACTCACTAAAAGTCAATGGAAAATAAACTCACACATTTCTGAGATCCCGAAACAAACCAACAGAGAAAATAACTTAAGTTATAAGACATTGATTAATATTTTAAATAGTTTTAATTTTGAAATCAACATAAACTCATTTTGAAAAAATCACGTATAATTTCATTCTCCTAGGAAAACTATTATTATTTCATAACCTTTTAAATATCCCTGTGACTTTCTCTAGTGTCTCTGACAAAGCAACATGTAACTGTTTCTACAAGAGGGATGAACAAACTATTGCCTAAGTTCTAAATTCAAATAACAAGCTGATGATGGATTCTATCATTTTAAATGGTTGAAAACAAAAAGAATAATAATATTTCAAGTCACATGAAAGTTATATGAAATTCAAATAAAATGTGTTGGAAAATAGTCACACTGTTTCTTAGCTGTTTTTGTGCTGCACAGGGCCAAAGCCAGGGCACAGAATTTAAGGATGTGTCAAAAACTCACAAGAAAAGATAAATGGTGTAAAATGAATATTAATGCCATTACAGTGATTAATAATAATTTAAATCAACATTTTTAAAAAGTCAAAATTAATTCAAAAGAGCAATAGTAAACAAAATATCAAACTTTTATTAAAGATGACATCAGTCCTACAAATATAGAGCTATAATCAAGACTCTATGTCCTAAAAAACCTGAAATATTCACTGTTAGGCCGTTTATCAAGAGATTGACTACTCTTTGTAGTTGCTAGGCCCTACCATTATTTTCATATTTCTGCCCAGAGTTTCTTTTTTACATAAGACAGATCAGAAACATTTTGTGTAATAATTATTCCTTGCCAAAGGCTATTTGTCACCCAGAAGGAAGAATATTCAACCAAATGAAGTATATTTTGTCAATAATGTGGCTGGGCCTGGTACGGTGGTGCATACTTATATCCCAGTGGTTGAGAGGCTGAGGGAAAAGGATACCAAGTTCAAAGCCAGCTCAGCAATTTAGCAAGGCCCTAGGTAGCTTAGCGAGACCCTGTTTCAAAATAAAAATAGAAAGGGCTGGAGATATAGCTAGATGCTTAAACCCACCTGGGTTCAATCCCTGGTACAAAATAATAACAACAACATCAATCTCATGGTTGGAATGAACTCCTCTATTTCTTACTGTGGCTCCATGTATGCAATATCAAAGCATTCTATGGCAACTCATCAATATGTGCAATCATTAAGTTTTTATGTATCAGTTTAAAAATAAACATTTAATAAATAAAAATGTAAAAAATGAGAAATGAATAGGAGGAGAGGGGAAACCTGGGGTTGGGGGATTGGTCAGAAAAAGGTCTTGTACCATGTGTCCCAGAAGAAATTCTATGTGAAAGCTGACTTTATCCAAATGAGGTCAAAGAACATACAGAAGTGGGGGACTTAAAGGCTTGTAAAGACCGTCATTCATACAACCAAACACCAACTACTATAGCATTTTTTGTTTGTTTGTTTGCTATTGGACAGTTTTCACCATAATCTCACTCTGAGAAAGTTTAGGATGTCAGGCACTAATCTTTAGATGCTATCTAAACTTTAACAAGAAAGGAATAGATTCTACCAAAAATCAGCCTATACTTCTCAATATTTTTAATGCACTAGTTTCCTAATAATGGTTGCTAAGACATTAAACCAAATGTTACACTTTATCTTCTTTTCTTAGATTTTTATTTTTATTAATAAATATCTAAGATTTAAAGATTAAAATTAAATTACCATTTATTAAATATTTGAAGAAACATCCAAGTGATTATATTGTGCACATTTATTTTGGAAACAGATATTTAATGTTTAAACACACAAAAATATTGCACAATATTTAAAAAATACTTTATTTTTAAACATAGAGGTTTGGTTTCACAGTCTTGCAACATATTAATAAAAATTTTTTTTGACAAGAAGTGAATTTTATTTTATTAATCCATTGAGTATTTGGTGTTTATCAGTTATAACCACTACTATTACCATAACAAGTATGCTAATAAGTTACAAATAATATATGTTATTTCCATTTTACGGACAAGTATAGAGAGGCACAGGGAGAAATTACTACCATTAGTAGAATAAGAATAATTTCTATTTAATTAATTAATGCATCAATTGTAATACTCCAAAGTGTATCCTTGTATTAAAGAGAAACAATGAACTCTACCCATTGGCCTCATTCTCATTTTTTAATGAATACAGATGATAATAAAGTAACTTATCATGTGTATAATGTATACATGTTGGATCTTTGGAACAAAAACAATAAAAATGATTGACTAATAAATTAATTGATCAGTAATTGTGTGTGTAATTTTATTTTATTTTAATGTTTTACTTAAAAATATTGATTTTATTTAGTAACACATCAAATAGCAAAAAAAAAAAAAAAGGAAAGAGCCATTGTATCTAGAAGCACAAATGTTAGGAAGGAAATACGTAATTCTCTATTGATTTGGTAATAAAACTTGTATTTGGGATTTTTAGAATCTATGTCTAAGCCTCATTTTGGATTAGTATCCCAGGTTAAAAACAGACATACTTAAAACACATTTTAAACATATATACAACATCCACAAGACACTAATTTATTAAAAAATAAGTATAAATAAGTAACAGAAAGATCAATATAGTAGAGAGAAGGCAATAGGGAGTGGGAGGAAGGAAGGGGACGGGGAAGTACTAAGAATTGAATTAGAACAGAGTACGTTCCATGCTTTTATAATTATGTCAAAATAAATTCTATTGTCCTGTATAATTAAAAGGAAGCAATAAAAACGACTCTCAAAAAAAAGAATGATAAATATTATGGTTTGGATGTTAGGTATCCTTCCAAATCCCACATGTGAGAAAATTCAAGAAAGTTGGGAGAAGAAATGATTGGGTTATAGAGTCTTAACCCAATCAGTGAATTAATCACCTGATGGAATTAACAGTGGTAACTGAAGGTGGGTTAGGTGTGGCTAGGAGGTTGCTCATTAGGGGCATGTCTTCGGAATATATATTTTGCATCTGGTGAGCGGAGTCTCTTTCTCTTTCTGCTCCCTGATCTTCATGTGAGCTACTTTGCTCTGACACCCTCTTCCATCATCATATCCTGCCTTACCTCAACCCCTGAGGAATGGAGCCTGATGTCTATGGATTGAGACCTCTAAAACTGTGAGCACCCAAATAAACTTTTCCTTCTCTACAATTGTTCTGGTTGAGTCTTTTAATCACAGTGAAATCACAGTGAAAAAGCTGACTAAAACAATATACTTTTTGAGAACAATTGCATTATCATATTATCATATGAACATTATACCTTTTAACGCAAATTACAGTAAACTTATTTTAAATTTATTTTTGCTTTTTAAATTGGTTTTTAAAATTATTTGTTCTTTCTAGCTATACATGACAGTACAGTAAATTTTGAAATTTTTTTTTTTTTTTTGCTAACATGGAGTACATCTTATTCTAATTAGGATCCTAGTCTTGTGGTTGTACATGATGTGGAGATTCACTGTGATACATATATATATATATATATATATATATATATATATATATNTATAAATAATAAATTAAGTCAGATTCATCCACTGTCTTTCCTTTTTCTATCCCTCCTCCCTTCCCTTTATTCTCCTTTGACTAAACCACTGAATTTCTATTCTCACCACCCCATATTGTGGGTTATCTTCCACATATTAAAGAAGACACTCAACTTTGATTTTGGGGGATTCACTTATTTCACTTAACATGAGTCTCCATATCAATTTACCAGCAAATGTCATAAAGCCATTCTTTTTTATGGCTGAGTAATACTCCATTGTGCATATATACTACATTTATCCTTTATCTTGATCTTCTTTATCCTTTCAGCTATTGAAGGACACCTAGTTTGGCTCCATAGTTTAACTAAAGTAAATGGTGCTGCTATAAATATTGAGGTGGCGCATCATTGTAGTATGATGACTTTAAAACTTTTGGATATATAGTAAGGTGTGCAATAACTGGATCAAATGATGGTTCCACTCCTAGTTTTCTGAAAAATCTCCATAATGCTTCCCAGAATAGTTCTACTTCTTATGCTTCAGGAGTCTTATTAAGGAAGTTATTTCCTAAGCCGGCATGACAGAGAGTTGGGAATATTTTTTCTTTTAGCTGATGCAGGGTTCCTTGTATAATACCTACGTCTTTGATCCACTTTGAGTTGAGTTTTGTTCAGGGTTCAAATTCATTCTGCTACATATGGATTTCCAGTTTTCCCAGCACCATTTATTGAAGAAGCTATCTTTTCTCTAATATATGTTTATGGTGCCTTTGTCTGGTATGAGATAACTATATTTATGTGGGCTTGTCTCTATGCCTTCTATTCTGTTTCATTGGTCTTCATGCCTGTTTTGGTGCCAGTACCACGCTTTTTTTGTTAATTTAGCTCTGTAGTATAAGGTCTGGTTGGTGATGCCTCCAGCTTCCCTTTTCTCACTAAGGATTGTTTTGGCTATCCTGGGCCGCTTAATTTTCTGAATGAATTTCATGATTGCTTTTTCTATTTCTATAAAGAACATCATTGGCATTGTAATGAGAATTGTATTAAATGTGCATAGTACTTTTGGTAGTATGGCCATTTGGACAATATTAATTCTTCCTATCCAAGAACATGGGAGATCTTTCCATCCTCTAATGTCTTCTTCAATTTCTTTCTTTCATGTTCTGTAGTTTTTATTGTAGAGGTCTTCAACCTCTTTTGTTAGATTGATTGTCAGTTTTTGTTGTTTGTGGGGGAGGGGGGAGGGAGGCTATTATGAATAACATAGTTGTCCAAATTTCTCTTTTGGTTGATTCATCATTGGTATATAGGAACACAATTAATTTATTGGTGTTAATTTTATATGCTGTTACTTTGCTGAATTTGTTTATGAGTCCTAGAATTTTTCTGGTAGAGTTTTTTGGGTCTGATAAATATAGGATTATGTCATTGGCAAATGTTTAATTATCAACTGTTCAGAGTGACAAGATTGTGAACATTATAAATTATATTCTGAACAACCAATTGAATTACTTAGCATAGCTAAATCTCCTAGTGTCTTCTAGAATTTCTACCTCTGAGGTCTTTCATAAGCAATTCAGACTTTGCTAAAAGAGAACATTTATAGAATTCTAGAATCTCAACCCTATAAAACTTTGAATAATATGTCAAATTTAATATTGTAAAGTTACTCAAATGCATTAGATACCATAAGAAAATATGGTATCTCTGTTATGTGGAGGGGTTGCCAAATATTCAGCAGCTTATTTAGCATCCTGTTCTAAAATATGATGAAATGACAAAGTAATCCTGTGATGGTTATTTGTATCAAAAAAGGAAAAAAAAACTACTCTGAGTAGATAAAAGAACACTGATAAAATCATGTTAATAAAATAAGCCATCAATATGAACCTCCATAAAGTTCTCATTAAGCATTTTTAAATAGTCCTTATTTACACTTTGGTCTATATTAGGAATGTATAGATGAATCGATCATTGGTTGCTCATTTGATCAATAAACAAGTATATAATAACTCTGTAAGTATACTTAGTATCATGCCTAGAAAGAATTTTAAAGGCTTTATGTCTAAAGGAGAACCTCTGTCTTTTCCATTTCAAGGATAATTGGATTCAGAGTAAAATTTAATGTAAAATTTTTAAGGAACAAATAAATCTCCATTATACTGAGGGCTACCACTCTCCTCAGAGGCTGGAAGAATGTAGGCTTGTTCTGTGATTATATTAGAGACTACAATGGCCTTCATGGGTCATGTCTTTGCCCCACAAGTCATAGTCTCAAAGTAGTCGCAAAGCAATTCTCAAAACCAAAGGACTGAGTGATAATTAATAAGTACGCACTACAGAAAGAACAGGAGATGAGGCTCTTGAGAATTTTAAACAGATTTAATTCAATCTATACCTTTAGAAATATTTTCTCTTTGATCAGAAGAAAGACAAGCACCCAGAAATACAAAGATGAGCTTGTTTTAAAGAATCCAAATGGTCAGCTGTGCTGAAGCATTCAGCCCAAGCACTAAAGAATGACTAAAAACACAACTCTGAACAGGGGTCAAGAGAAATTGTTTTTTGTCTCAGCAGTGCTAATAACCGGTTGTGTGACCCTGGACAAGTCATCTAATCTTCTTGGCCATTTACTTTTGTTCCTTTTAAGTAAAAGAGGATTTGATGATTCAAACCCCTAAAAGTCTAAACCACAGTAGATCCGCAGAAACCAATCAAGTCAGGGGAGTAAGAAGAGGGCCCCGGAGCTCTGCTTGTAATGAAAGAAGCTGGTCATCAAAAGTTAGAATGCAAAAAAGGCTGACAGCCCACAGGCCACACACTGTTTCATGCTCCAAGGAAAACTCCCTTCAACCAACTGCACAACTCGCCAGCTCTGTTCTTTTGGTGTTTTCAGATTCTTATCCACAGGACACTGCAATCACTTGCTAGCTGGTGTGTTTTCTGAGTAATCGTTTTACATCCAGCCATGGACAGGGTGGTCCTAGGAAGTTGCAGCTTTTCAGCTCCAGGAAGGCATATCAGTCTGAGCATTCCTGAGGAAGATTGCAAAACTGCTTTTAGTTCATGTAGTGTGTGTCTTGTCTGAGATTTCTTTTAATGGGCAAAAAAAAAAGGAGATTTTTAAAAGAAAGAGAAACTTGGATGTTTCCTAAAGCAACATTCAAAGCAATTAAATGGAGCTTTTAAAGCAACATGATCTTTTCCACTCTCACAATCTTTAGCCTTAAGTAAAAACCAAGAGGCCTTTGAAAAATGATGATATTTTATATTTAATATATGATCTTTTCATGTTTCTGCTGTTGTATGCTTTTGAGCTGTCTAGCAACTATAGCTATGTAGCAGCACAAGAGCAGGGCTGGCGTCTATCCTGTGAAGAGGTGACTACCTGAAGTGTGCGAATGAGAGAAAAAAAATAAGAATTCTATGAAAGGTTTGACTACAGAGAATATGGGGCCAAGACCTTCATCTAACCCTGGATACACATTATTCTTAATAATGCATACCGATATCTCTCTCTTTCCTTTTTTTTTTTTTTTTTGGCCGACTTTAAATAGTGAGCTTATAAAATGGACAATATTTTATAGAAACAGATTATTTTTTTTTTTAAAAAAAGCATGGTTCTATTTCCTGTATCTTTCACAGTTCTTTAATTTGAAACATATCACTTTTATCTCATCTTGCTTTAACACCAGATTTGGTTTAATTAAATTTATGTCAAATGAACACATGAAACGAAAAGAAAATCAGAAAGCCTGCAGTTGCCCATTAGTGAGTCAGTGACTGTAGTGAAAGGCTTTTGAAGCCTGGCTTACTGCCAGGACAAGCTTGCAATGATGCTCAGAGAGACACCCATGATGCTTTGAAGGGAAGGACTTAGCTGACCTGAGCCTGCTCAATGGAATCAGTCAAAATCCTCATGGGCTGGATGTAAAATCCATAATAAGTCTTCTATCTTCAACCATTTACCTGTAAAAGGAAAGGAGTAGGGGGTGGGAAACCACAGTCCACACAGAAAATTAATTGTACTAGACCTGCTTATTTGTATTATTATTATTGATTATGCAGGGGATTGTGTTCGTTTTGGAAACAGCATGCCAAACCCTCTGAAAGGCAGTGCCAATCTGTCAATCCTTGCAGGTACCCCATCGAAGAATATTTAACTTAGGCTCTCCTGAACGAAATGCCTATCAATTAGTGGAATAAAAAATGCAGTTAGAGAATATAAAAAGCATATCCTTCAGGAGCTAATATATAGAGCTTTGCAAATGTGTCACTGCCCAAACACCTAAGTTCAAAAATAAATGAAGCCACAAATATATTGACACCATTCCTAAAATGTAAAGTAAAATACCATGTCCCATATTGTTCCTGATATCACAAGGGTTTTGTGTTTTTGCACTTAAATTCATATAATGCACTCAGCTTCGGTACCTCCATATAAAAACTTACTGAAAAACTGTTAAGTCAAATGTAATTGTTTAATTATGTTTTTGTATTCAGACAACATTTTTAAGGTATAATATATTCCTATTTTTTCTGTTATTAGAAATCAGATTCACAGCTTCAATCACATTTCATATTTTCAAATTTCAGACATTATAGCCTTTAAACAAATTATCAAAAATAAAATAAATAACTCATTATGTCACAGCAGGGTATACTGATGCTAGCAAAACTGTATATATAACAGCAAATACAGTGAATATCTTAGGAATATCAAAAGGACTAAAGAAGTTATGAAAGGGCTTTCAGTATCTTTTTTTGTCCTGTTTGAAAATAATTCAAAGAAAATTCTAAATGTTCCAAAGTCAAATCAATATTATCTGAGGTGCTTTAACAATCCAGTAATTCAGAGTCTCATTAATGTACACATTCAATTTCTAATTTACACTGTTTTGATGATCTCCTACAAGTGTACTGTCTTATATTTTCCACTATATATGCTTTGCTTTATTTTTATTTTTTTATTTTTTACTATTTAATTTGTAGTTGGAAATAAAAGTAAGGCAAAGAAGAAAGAAATTCCAAGGGCTGCATTTGTGCCATTTGAGCAAGGTTCCATTCTCGGATCTAATGTGTGTTTGTATTTCTGCAGCTTGTGTCTAACTTGGAACACCAAACTAAGAGCTTCCTTTGGTACAATATAATTTGAAGAGAAAAGGCTTCTGCCTGAAGCAGAATATGAGACATCATTTCTTGGCCAATAGCAAAGTCCTTAAGTCTGTGGAATTTGTGAAATATGTTCAGCTGGATTCTGCCACTTGCCTCTACTTGGATATTAGAAGTTTTTTCATTTTCATGAGATCAAATGAGATATAAAAATATTCAGTGTTTTTAAATTCCAGAGGATATAGCACAATCCTAGTAATATAAGAAAAAAAAGATAGATTTAATTTACATTCAAAGCACCTTAGATGAGGTTAAAAATTTAAGTTTATATTCAAATAATTCACTTCTTCAAAATCATATTTTTTGATGTTTGTACGCATTTAAAGTTTATAATGTTTTATAACACCAATGCATAGTTCTCCAAATGATTTTAACAAACACTGGAAGAATTTCATATTTAGAAAAGAACATTTAATTATTCAATTTTAATTCAAAATCCTCAGTGCTATATACATTTTACTTTGTGAAAAAGTTGTCAAATATTTCCTTTAGTAAAGTATAAATTATTTGTTACAAATGGCACATGATCATGGTAATTGAGAAGAATTTTAAAATGCACCAGCCAATAGCTAACTATTTAATAATAAACCTTTTAGCAAATTGTTCGTATTTGTGAACATGGTAAGCACCAATAATATTGCCTATGTCTTATTAAGATAGTATTAGATGTCTGCTTTGCTTTATTCATAGAGACTTTTCTAAGAGGTATATAGCAAAACATAAACAAGCATTCAAAGTATACCACAGACAGCTCAGACATATCTATCTCCTCCTGTGGATATATTTGCCCAATGAGCTCTTTGCAAACCAGAATACATAATGACTGTGGTATTCAGGCACATTTCTACTTTTTTTTCTTTTTTGAACTATTCTTGTAATTGTGTAGTACAGATTTCCCCCCAGCACCACCGGCCAAGCTTCTTTATTCCACATTTTAAAACCAAATTGCCAGAAGTATCTGAAAGGCTGTACTGAAGGGAAGAAAAAAAAAAAAAAAGCACTTCGGGGTCAAGCTTTAGCTAACACACCAAGCATTAAGAGATGAATCAAGGGCGTAACAGAATGCTGAGAGCACCTTTGCACTGGAATCAAAGGCACGTCAGGAGAAGTCAACATTTTGCCTGAAGTTGCTCTCCCTGACTTTCCCATTGCCTGTAATGAAGTATCTAAAAGGACATTTGGGACAATCCTGGGCCAAGCTGTGCAGTCTTAGATCCACCTAAAGAATCATAGCCATAAGAAATAAAATCATTCTGAGAAATATCTCAATCTACTTCTCTATATTTGTCCACAGAAAAGAAAATGTATGGTGAGGCACAGCCCCGCCTACTGGGAGTAGGATTGGAGTTTCAATCAATGGTTTCTGAACAGGGTCCAATAAATAGTCACTGAATTCAACTCTGCCATCATGTTGATCTGAACAATGTTTTGTTTTAAAAATCTTTTTTTTTTTTTTTTTTTTTTAGGACAGAAATTCCCAACTTGTGTGTTTTCTGATTTCCTCATTCCCTCAAAGAGGAAATTTTAAAGTATAGTAACAAGAAAGAATAAATCTTTTAAAAATGCTCTGGGGAGGTATTTGCCCACATTCTCCTATTGATGGTAAGAATATTTGTAAGGAAAGTCTGGCTCAGAGTAAAGATTACAAGTTCCATTTATTCATTTGTATTCCTACAATGAAGGAAACAGATCAATCAATAAATAGGAAACAATTTGAGTATTGGTGAAGCCAAATTTTACTAAACCAATTTTTTTTTGTCAAGCAGTCCATTTTATCTCCAGAAGTTAAATGTAAAATTACAAGCCCCTTTGAAATAAAGTATATTTTTTGAGTGTTAAAAATATATTGCCTAATGTCATATTATCCTCAAAATAAATAAATGAATAAACAAATATATGTTTTCTTAGGTTAAAATACGACTATTGAAAACAGATGGTTAAAGGTAAGAAAAACTATTTTAAATATAATGTTAGAAATATGATTATTCCTCATACATAATGCAAAATATTTAAATAGAACAAAGCATACTATTTATGCAATTGGAACTGAAAACTCAAATGAAAGCATTTTTACTCAACTTGGAGATAATATATTTTTTCATAACTGCACCTGTCCACAGGAGAGCCTCTGCCACTTTTGTATTTTAGAATAAGAGGTTGTTTTATCTCTTATCAACATTAGAATGTAATATTCATGTAGTTAATGTTTTACAAATCACACAGGGTTCTGTCCTTATAGATACCTCAATTCTAACAATATCATTACAGAATATTAAAATGTTCACAGCAAAAGGACATACAATTTTGAAGGTTCCAGTCAAACTGATTAGACAAAGTGATAACGCTGAGGTTGTCCCAACATAAAAGCTGACATGTCAAAAGGGGTGGATAATGTGCATTTTCACTGGCAAATGATAAAGATTCAGTGCAGCAGGACAGCCATATTCCCACGATCAGAGCCATTCCCGGAAGAAAGGATTTTGATTAAGACCGTTAACATTGCATGTTTGAACAAAACAATTAGGACGAATGTGCCCAATGTGCACCGAAAATATTAATTAATACACCTCTGAAAGGATGATTGCTTTAAATTCAGTTGCAAAGGCAAAGTGAATTCATGAACTTCGTTCAACATTCACCCTTGCATAGAAATTGGGGTGTAGAAAAAGAAGGCAGCGATGAAGTCACTTACAGTTTGCAATTCAGCTGTCATGTGGAAGTCTGTAGTAGGTATGAGTAAAGTATACTGTGAAGAATATGTGGCGCAATATTATACAGCAAAATCTAACTTTGCAACTGCTTATGCATAATTAACTACCTGGGACTCTCCTGCTCTGGTGTACCACTTTATAGAGTGATAAAAAATTAAGCTAAAAATACAGACTCCTAGGTAACTGGTCACAGTACAACTCTATCTTCCCTTGCAGGCTTATTATTTCCTGAAGCTGTGGATGACAGTTTCTATGAACACGCGTTTTTGCATATATTTTGTTTATGTGCAAGCCTTGGCATTTCAGCCATCTCCTGCAGAGGCCCCTTCCTACCATATGCTTCTGTTTTTCTTCATTAGGTGATGTGATTCCTTTTGACTGTTGCATGCACGTGAAAGGACAGTGGGCTTTGGGGGGAGAAGAAACCCTGCTTTAAGAGGGTACACTTCAGTTGGCCTTCAGCTCTTTGGGGCTGATTGGATCTGACAAGTGTTGTAGCTACTCATCGTAATGGATGTCTCTGCTTTAGCAGAGAAGAGGTGAAAAGGATGTAATTCCCAGTGAAAGAAAGCAACACAAACTATTATTTAATTACTGCCTAATATATAACTCCCTGGGAGTCCCTGTTGATTTACAGTTCTCAATTCTTCCTTTCTTTATTAATGAACATCCTTGTCTTTTAATGTGATGTGCTTAAGCCCCACCTGTTATTGATAGGGACTTTCCCAAACGAACAAGGCAAATGATCCATTTTAATACTCAAAGCATGTATGCTTCTGAAATGCTTTGTTTTATAATTATAGAAATGACTCCTTTTTACCCTGTTAAAAAGGAACCGAAACAAAACAAAAACATACACTAGTGCACTCATTTTGTTTTGTTTTGTTTGTTTTTTTACTGATTAGGATTTGGTGTGCACAATTTTGATTATTGACATTTTCCAGTCTCCGGATTCTAGAAATCAGTAAAAATCCCATGCTTTCCTCTCCCTACTTGGATTATGATGACAGGAAGAGGCTGAGTTAAATAATATTAGCTGTTTTGTTTTTTAATCACATGTAATTTCTGGATGTGCTGAAACTGGTATTTGTCAGCAATCTTCTACATACAATTTGTTCCCTTACCAGGAACTTCAACTTGGACATCAAAGAGGGAATAGGAATGCTAATCTATTATTCATTGCCAAATTATAGGATATTTTTCCCATAAAGTTTTAAAGTAGTTTTCATCTATTTCTTTTGTTAGAAAAACAAATAACCACATGATGCTTAGATTTAATTCAATTTATATAGAATTAAAAGGTGGATGATCATTCAAAAGACTGATATAAACAGAAGGGAGGAGATTCTATCCACATGTTAAGTGCATAATAATGAGATTACATAATTTTATTCCATTGAATATACAATTTGTAAGAATTATAATAGTAAGTTTTATTGTCTCTGCTTATTATGTTCTGGCTACTGTCTGTGCCTTATCCAATTTTGCTGAAGTATTATTCTCAACATATAGTATCTATATCATACAGTAGCTTTTATTACTGGTGCAAGCTTTTCAACCAACATTTCACAAAAGAATACATATTAACTTTAGAAAAACATAGTATGTTTGTACAAAAACCTCATATAGAGAAAAAAGAAATTGTATAGTTCGTATACTTAGTTCAATCATTTTTAGTTTGTATTACTTTTAAATAATCTTCTTTCATTTTGCTAGCCATATATAGTCTGATGAAACCTTGAAAATTGTGGTTTCATTTAAAAGGTAGTCAATTTTGCTAATTTGGAAATTATTAGGAAATGTTTAATATTATGATGCAACACTATCTGAATTTTAATCACATATTCATAATGATATAAGTATATGTAAAAAGAAAAAAAAAAACCTTACAAGTGAAAATAGATTTTTATGCTGAAAGCTCTTGTTGAGCATGTTTCTAAAGCTAAATCCCTATATATTCTAATGTTGATCTTTGCAGACATGTAGATAAAATTCATTTTTATTCAATGACTTTCATCAATGTAGACCTCTAATTTGTATAGAGAAAGTGTTTATTTTCAAATAGTGAGTATATATGCTATTGCCTTTTGCTGTGTAATGTGTTACTACTTTTGAGCAGAGAACACATATATAATTTTACAAATGATTCTTTTATTTAATTGGTTTGTGTAGATATACATCAAAAATTGGTAGGAAAAAAGCTATTTATGTGGCATTTTCCAAAATGAAATAGTAGCTTTGCCAAATTGAACAATTTGAGCTCTTATGCCAATTAAACAGTTTGACTCCTGGTATAAAATTTGATGGTTTGAAACCAAATGTTTAAAAAGGGAGTAGAATCCATCAAAGACTGTGGAGGTGAAATTGTATCTTCAATTGTGGTATACAGTAAAAATAATGCTTTTTCTTATTGTAAAGTAAGAAATTTTCTTTTTTAAAATAAAATAATGCTTTTATCACCATTATAACTTATATTGCTGTGTATACATTGTTCAATACATAAAAGTTTTCTTTTCTCCAGGAAATTTAAAAAGAAATTAAAAATTTAATTCTAATGTTTTAAATGTGAGTTAAATTATGATTTTTATAGTTCCTGTTGATAATATATGAGTACTTTCTTCTTTGTCTTTTAGAAAACATTTTTAAGAGAAAAACAAGAAAAAAATGGAAATTAATGGTGTTTATATTTTATTTGACAAAAGTCATCTGTATTCATCATGAGAACCCTGGATATTTCATGCTATTGAGCAGCATAGAGCAAAAACTGCTGATTAAATTCAAGGTGTAAATGCCTTCGATAATTTAGCAATAACAAAACATATTTGAAGGTATAGATCTTGTTTTCCAAGGTAAGTATCTTAACATTAATTATTCTGACTGGGAATCATGAGATCGAATATTTGAATACACTACATTTGCTATACAACTGGTCATTTTCTTCTTTAATGATTTTTTTTCATGATTTATGGATTTTGCATATTTAAAAGATAAGCGAATAATGAAAATTTTCAGTTAGGATGAATATACAACTCCTTAAATTTTACAATTGGCTGATGCAGAAGAAAGTATGGTGCTCAGGTTTACAGGTAAGGAATTTCCTAAGATAATCAGAAACCCATCTTTTTGCCTCTGCTTTTTCGTTTTTGCTTTAATGAAAGAAGACACACACACACACACACACACACACACACACTCATGCATGCACAGTAAGATTACCATGACTCCACTATAAGAACTATAGCAGGCTGCCATTGGCCCTGAGGGCAGAACCCTGGGTAGTTTTAATAACTAAGTAAATTCTAATAAGGAAATTATTATAGTAGGGCTCTTTTTAGGTAAAGTATTTTAAAATGGTTACTTCTCTTATTCTTCCAGACAAAAATAAATTGACCAACACGTAAAATTCTAGGAAAGTAGAAAACACTTAATTTAGGAAAGTAGAGAACACTTAAACTAGATTTTGAGTCGAAGGAGAAAATTTCATCCACAGAGCTCATAACATATGTTTCGTCATATTTACTCAGGTCAGAAAAGCATTTGACATTAGTTTCAAGTTTTCAAAGTAAGTTTAGGCTTCTCCCTCACCACTGAATAAATGGTGCACAGTTTCGCCTGAATAATAAATATAACACTTGTCTAATTACCAAAGATTCTTCGTGAAACTCATAGAGATTCCATCATTTCTGCAATGAGATTTGTAGAGGAGGAATTTGTGCAACATGGATATTAAATGTACAATTTAAAAGGGTAAAAATATTTTTGTTTTACAAATGTATGTTATGGAATTGGGGTAGCAACTAAAATAAAAATTTTAAAGATCTATAATTTTTATTCCTATTTGATAAATATTTTAATGTATATATGAAAGTAATGTACTCTTAGGTCTCCTGGTTCCTATTTCAATTTGATCTCATACCCAGAAAGAACACTACTGTTCAGAAATTCTTCTGGCAGCAGATTCTTCTGACTGCTATCCCTCTACTCATGGATAGTCAGTACATATTGGATATGCTGCACATACTATACTGACTGTCCATAGGTTATCCAATATACACTGACTGTCCACGAGTAGAAGGTAGTGGTTGGCTTGTGGGGAGACCCCCATCCCAATAATAGTCAAAGTTCTGTCTCCTAGTTTTCTGAGAGCAGCGCTCCCGGTGCAGGGCTCTGTAAACTGTATGCGCTAAAGACTCAATCCCAAATCCAAAGGAAAACCGTGGAAGTTTACAAACTACTTTTCTTAATCATCAAAAGTACAGGGGGTGGTATTCTTGCTTCATTTGTGGGTCCACTCCAACTCCAAACAGATCTGAAACCATTACAACGCATGGCAGTTGGTCGATAGTGTGGAAAAACCTCATTTACTGACTGGCCAGACAGTTTTAAAACCTTCAGATTTTTCTAAGTCTAGGTTATTAACTGTCTGACTGTAATCACATCTTCACCATAGGGAGCTTCGAAAGCTTTTCATTTGCATTGAATCAGTTGCCTTCCTCCCTGTCTTTTTTTCCCCCTGGAAATAAGCTTAAATAATTCAACAAACTACACACATGGCTAGTGATTATTGAACCATTCTGAAACACTCGAGGCAAATGGACCATTATGTAGTGGGAATTAAAACTTTCCTCCCAGTCACTGGGAGGGTATGTATTCATATATAGCAAATATGTTTGTCTGAGGCGCTTCTTCAGTGTTCCTTATTCTTCTTAATCAGTGTGGAAAAGCACAATTCTACCCTAACTTTTATTTGCCATTGCTCTTTTTGGAAGTTTTTAGGCCAGAGGGCCTTTTGGGGTGCATATATATTTAACTTTTTTTTAGTCCACATGAGGAGACTAAGTGATGTCAGTAGAAAATACGACACTTTCCATGGATGTGCTACAGATGAATACGAACAAAAACATCCCATTATTTTAGTCACTCACTCTACATTTTCAGAATACTTGGGTTACAATACGGTTAAGAATGTGGGCTGGGGATGTGGCTCAAGCGGTAGCGCGCTCGCCTAGCATGCATGCGGCCCGGGTTCGATCCTCAGCACCACATACAAACAAAGATGTTGTGTCCGCCAAAAACTAAAAAATAAATATTAAAATACTCTCTCTCTCTCTCTCTCAAAGAAAAATGTGTGGCTACCTGATGAAGTCTTCGCTATACACCCTTATATTTAGTAAGGTCTGTATGTAAAAGTGATTATAAATAGTTTGCATTATAGCCTTACTAACTTTTGAATTATCTCAAAGATAAAGGAATATTTTGTCATTTTGCTGCCATTTCTATAAATATTTAATGAGTGAAGATAAAACCTCCAAGCACAGTTAGACTAAGAAAATGTGGGTTTTTTTTGCTATATTTTAGCAAAGAAAAAATACGAGTTTTATAAAAATTTTAGAAAATTACCTTATGTTTTTATTCCTCTTAGCAGAGAGCAATCAAAAATTATAAAAGGTGTAAAAATAAAATATATTTTATAATAACTGTAAATTTTCAATGTAAGACATCATAGAATACTGAATAATTGTCACTGGCTACAGAGTAAAAAGAAACAGTGTTTTTTTAAAAAAATATTAACTTTGAAGTCTTAAACAATTGATAATCCTATACGGCATAAAACTAATTCAATTTTTTTTTATTAAAGCATGAACTTTCAGATATTGTATGTATCCTGACACACCAATGTTAAGGATTTGCCTGATAAGAATTTCATAGAGATTAGATGGACAGTTCTCTCTCTCTCTCTCTCTCTCTCTCTCTCTCTCTCTAGTTATGTATATGATACAATGTATTTTGACATATCATACATACATGGAGTATAACTTCCCATTCTGGTTGTACCAGATGTGGAGTTACACTGGTCATGTATTCATATATGAATATAGGAAAGTAATGTCTGATTAATTCTACTGTCTTTCCCATTCCCAACCCCTAACCCCTACCAATCCAGTAAACCTCCATTCCTCCCCTTCACTCCCAGCCTATTGTGAGTCAGTCAGCATCCTCATATCAGAGACAACATTCTGCCTTTGCTTTTCTGGGATTGGCTTATTTCACTTAGCATGATAGCCTTCAGTTCTATCCATTTACCAGCAAATGCCATAATTTAATTCTTCTTTATGGCTGAGTAATATTCCATTGTGGGTATGTATCACATTTTCTTTATTCATTCTAGATGAATAGTTCAAACTTCCATTTTTGTGACTTATTTTAATATTTTGTTGCTCTTTAATCTACTTTCTAGTATTGTATAACCTCTGTCAAATTTATGATATATTTGTCTAAATTATAATCTATATAAAATTAACAAATGCAACAAAAAAGACTAGATTGTATAATGAGTACAATAGTTACACCATATTTTACTGTAATCTTTTAACTTTAATCCTCTAAGAACTTTCGTCCTAGTTGTTTATCTTAGAATGGGGCCTGGTCCATACCTAACTCTTTTTTTTAAATGTTTATATTTTAGTTTTAGGTGGGCACAATATTTTATTTTTATGTGGTGCTGAGGATCAAACCCAGTGCCTCTTGCATGCTAGGCGAGCACTCTACCACTGAGCCAGAATCCAAGACCCCATACCTAACTCTTAACACATATTTGCTATTAAATGAACCCATTTGATTTATTGATCTTAGGCAGATATGACCATCAAATGCAGTTCCTAACAGTCCAGAATTTTAAAAAATATGTCTTTCTAATTATGCTTATTTGGATGTATGTTTTGTTTATTAGACTTTCATTTTAGGTATATTTTTGCTACTATTTACTTGTGTTTGCTAATTATTTCTGACAACTGTGCCAACAGTTTGAGTGTCCTAACTACTTTGGCATTATTTTACTCATCCAAGGAAGGAGTTCATGTATTTCTTTATGGGAGCAGGGTGAGAGGTAGGTTATTAACTGCTTTGATAATTTGATTATAATATTTTCCCCAAAATATTATATGTCCCAAATAGTTTACATAGAATCTTTATAAGTTATGGCCCAAAGAAAACTATCAACAATTCAATGAAACTTATATTAACAGCAGTTAATCTAAAGGGAGTTGTAGGCCCTGGTCATTGGTGTATTGAGTTAAGAGCAGTAGTGCAACACTGTCTATCAGTTCTCATGTATAAACTGTGGCCTCAAACCAAATCTAACTACTTTACAGTTATATGAATAAATTTTTACTGTAACACAGATATGTACATTTATTTGTATATTATTTGGGCCATGATTGCTTTGTTGAGTAGATACAACAGAGAATATAAGGCTGAAACCTGCAATAAGTATTAGCCTTTGACAGAAAAACATCTGTGAAATACTGAACTAAATGTGAGGTGTGAATTTTTTATATTCTTCTTCAGCAAATTTTTCAACAATCTTAAACCTTAATTTTAATATGAAATAATTATATAACCATGTGACTACAAAATTCAAGTGATTTGAATTCTATAAAAAATGTAAACATAGGGATAATAGTATAATTGTTACCCTTCCCTAATCTTAAACTCTGTACTTGACCTAGTTGAGTTTCTTGCCCACTCTAATCTTGCTTATCTTTCAGGACAGTCTGCCAGAAGCCCAGAATTCCTTCTTCCTGTGGGCTAGCAGAAACTGACTGAATCTAAGAGTGCTGTCAGAGTGACTACCAGACAAGGTCTAACTTCATCAACATCCTATCCACATGCCAACAAGCACCATGACAGTTGATAATTATCATGACAATAGCCAGAAAACCATAAAAGGAGGAAAAATAGGTGGTGACTGAATTCCCAGAAAATACCTGCTCATTCCCAGAAAATATAGGAATATTTCTCCCCTTTCTTAGCCAATGCCCCTCCAATATTTTTTTTAAGTTATATCTACAATCTCCTAATTCCCAAGTGACAGAATACAATTTGTGAGCCTTTCTCCCACCTTTACCTATTCTTGGCCAAGAATAAACATTCCTTGTCTACTTGCACTTATTATCATTGTTTCTACAAGTCAAGAGGGACCAAGGACCCAGATTGGTGTCAAAAACTGGTAATGTGATGGTACCAGTTGATGGGACATGTACAGAATATGTACAGTTTTGTATATCACATTTTAATAGGCATTCACAGATTAGTGCTTTGTTTTGTTTACCTGAGAATAAGACCAGGATTTGTAAATAAAGAATAATAAATTTAGAAGAAATAATATAAGAACAAAGATATTTAGTCTGGAAAATAAGAGATGGAGGGTTGGAGAAGGTGGTAGAAAGAAATACTAACTTTTCTCAAATAGTTTAATGGGTTTTGTGAAAGATGGTGTTTAATTTATGTCACCAGGGGCAGCAATATGCTGGTAAACTGTTTTTAAAAAGGAAAAACAGTCCTGATAGACTTGCTAATTTCTATGGTGCAAATATTTTCACTGAGGCTGATTTCAAGCTAACACTATGAAGTGACTGAATGCAGAACTGACAAGAGATTTGTACATTTTACTCTCCCAAGTACATCAAGGCCAGCTCCAGCATACCACTGATCCAGAGTGCACAGTGAGACACACTGGTAGAACCTACATAGAAGGAAACCCTGCTTACTTTAAGAAACCTTATCATTTTAGCTGCATTTCCTCAGATGATCATAAATCTTTTTATGAGAACGTGCTTAACAGAGGCTGAGTATGTGCTTGAGTACAATAACTATAATGGGCAACAATAAGAATTGTTTTTTCAAAATTCCACGCAACAACTTGTGATTCTATGATGTTTGAAGAGGAGTTAAATGCATTTTTAAGGACTTCTGCCATTTTTCTTCTGTTGTAGACATTTTAATCTCATAAGTGTAAAACATATTTTCACTCATTTCAAACCTTATAGAAAAAGTAGCAAACTAAAACTTTGATAATAACTGGCTTCCCAAGCATAGATACATGTAAGCTTGTCTCCAAAAATATGATTTTTACATTTATCTTTCAGCAAACTTCTCATTCTGTCTCAGGTTGACTGCCCTTCACAATGCTTAAATGATACTTACTTCCTTTTGTTGCTAGCATCTTTTTGAATTGAAAGGTCTTCTTGGTAAAAGCAGAGTATAGAACTGGAGGTGACCTCTTGTTCTTGTTTGCCTATAGCTTCTTTAGGGAAAACACCTCGATGTCTGTCAATTGTTGTGGGAAGAGTACGTAAACATGCTACTGGTATTTAAAAGAATTAACCCCTGTAAGTGGCTGAAGAAGAATGTCTTAAGACCAATTTTCCATGAAATGTCTCATTCTTTGAGATGAAAAACAAATCAATAATTTTTGCAAAACTTTTTTTTTTTTTTTTACCAAGTTGAAATATTAAGGATGATAGCAGGTCTAAAGGCTTGCTCTCTTAGTTGTTTACCGAATAGCCAAGTCCCAAGCTTTCAGAACTTTACTTTTATTGGGAAAACATTGGTAAAAACATCTCTGTTTAAAAAGTTTTAAAATGTGAATATGTAATGTAATCCAAGCCAATGGGCTATAAGAAAGGGACAAAGAGATATTGTCTTTTTGGGTGTTCATACAGTAAGTATGAGATACTTTATGTTGATACAGTCATACTATGACGGGAGACAAGATGAGACCAAAATGTCTAGGGTGGCAGAGGATATAAAGTTTGAAAAAAAAAAACCAAAAACATAAACTGGATGATACTATTGAATCACTGGTCTACCCATTCCTGGAACCATGGTGCTCCTGAATTTCTTTGTATGTGTAATTGAAATGAAGTTGACATACAGACTTTTATGAATTAAAAAAAAAGTTGAGGAAATTTATTACTGACATACCTGCATTTCAAGAAATATCAGAGAAAGTTCTACAGACTCTAGTTTTATACCAGCTGAAAATCTATCTTCACAACATATGAAGAATTCAGCATTTTTTGTAAAATGAGAGCAAATATGACACATTGTTTTTCATTTCTATAGAAGATTTTTAACTAGAGAAAAATAGTATGAATGTGTCAAGTTGCTTTAAAACAGGTAGAAATAAAATCTATGAAAACAATAGTAAAGATAAGAAGGAAGAAATTAAAGTCTACTCTTATAAGGGTCTTATACTACATGCAAACTAGAATAATATTTGAAGGTTGGCTTGAGAAGTTAAAATCATATATTGTGATCACTAAATATTAAAAAGAGATTTAACTAATGAGATGATTGTGAAGAGAAAGGGAAATCATTTTAAAATGCTCAAATAACTCAAAAGGAAGAAAAAAGAAAAAGGAAACAAAATTGCAAAGCATAGACTACAAATAACTAGAAAGATGGTGTACATAAAGCCACCAATATCAATTACTTCATGAAACATATGTGGTTTAAATAACCCAATTAAAAGTCAAAGAATGATAGACTTGATAAAACAGAAAGGGCTACCTATGCACCCACTTTAAAAATAAAGACATAGATAGGTTAAAAGTAAAAGAATAGAAATAAGAAATGTGCAAATTCTAATCAAGAGAAATTTGGAGAGGCTATTTTAATTAATATTAGACAATGTAAATGTCAGAATAATTACTATTAGCAAAGATATATAGAAATATGATATAGTGACAAAGGATCAATTCATCAAGAAGATATAACTGTCATAAATCTTATATATACATATTTAATAATAGACTTCTAAATTTGATCTTGATATAACCTAAGAGCAATCCTATCTGTGAGATAATTCTGATACAAGAAACATTATTTTAGTCAGTTCTTTCACTGATGTCACTAAAACACCGGACCCAAACAATTACAGAGGAAGAAGAGTTTATTTGAGGGCTCACGGTTTCAGAGGTCTCAGTCCACAGACACAGGCTCCATTCCTTGGGGCTCCACGTGAGGCCCAACATCATGGTGGAAGAGTGTGGCAGAAGGGAAGCAGCTCACATGATGATCAGGAAGCTGACAGAGATTCCACTCTCCATATATCTCAAAGTCACACCCCCAATGAACCATTTCCTCCAGTTGTACCTCACCTGCCTCCAGTTACCACCCAGTTAATCCCAACAGGGATCAATTCACTGATTAGGTCAAGGCTATACCTCAATCATTTCTCCTCCAAACCTTCTTGCATTGTCTCACTTGTGAGCTTTTGAGGGACACCACATCTGAACTACAACAAATATCAAAGAAATATCATTCATTTTCCAAGGAATAATTATATATATATATATTCTCTAACACAGCAACTTTCCTAGTTCATAATTGGTGAAATAAATCTCTAAGAAACCAACTAATATGAGTAACCAGTGAGATGGCTCTTGCTCTAGCACTTGGATAGTTTGACAATGGAAAATTGTTGAGGGTTATATATATATCTTACTGAATACTTGGGCACAGAGGTGAGTCTTGAATTTACCTCTTATAATATGGAATTTAAAGATCTAAGCAGATTCTGCAACCTGTACACTCAGAAAAACGAGAAATTTTATCCCATCTGATTCAAATGTATGATATGTCAAGGTCATTGTTCTGTCATGTGTAACTAATTAAAACAAATAAAAAATTTAAAAAAAATCTAAGCAGAGATAGGAAAATTCTATCAGCAATAAATATATTGAAATTCATTCTTACTCAATAATTCAAACCTGTGTTTGGAAGACATTGGGTTTATAAGGATTTGTTTCTTCTACTTATTCCTTCTTTTATTCAAATTTACATTTAAATTTTAGCTTGGGGAATTGCTTATGCAATTTCATAAAGGAGAGTAAATCAAATTAAAAGTAAAATTAACCTGTTTAATTATTTTTCTTTATTTTAACTAAAACAGATTTCTACTGTTCAATGTCAGTTTCTGCAGCTTTATTTTGCTATAACTGTTCAATTAGATTTCTTTACATCTCTGATTTTTCATGATAAGATGCCTTTCAAAATTTCACAGTATGTCAAAGTATAGTTCTTCCTTTTAAAAACTCTACAATTGAAACATCTCAGGAAATACTTTCATGTGTTTTTAAATGATGATGTTCCATACATATGTAAAAGATTAAGCATTTAAAAAAATTATTCAAAATCTGAACCCTGTTTTTCTGTGAAGAGACAATTTCCAAACTCTGTCACTTTCACAATATTGCCATACATTATATAAAAGGCAAATACCATTTAACTCTGCTTCTGAAACACAAATTATAAATGAACATACACAAGTAAAATCAATTTCCTTAGAAAGAAGATTACATGTTAATTCAAAATTAAATATAAAATATATTATCTGACAAACATTAACATTGGGCCAGATAATACATGTTCCTTAAGTTCATACTACCTACAGGTCCGAGCACTGGAGAGACACAAGGAAATAAAAACACAAATTGGTATCTACTTTAAACTGCTCTGTATAGAAGACCAAAATACTCATTTCACAAAGAAATTTGAGCTTTGTAAGCACTGTGAAAAAAGTTATGGGGCACAAAGCATGTCCTTATATAAAGGGAGTCTAGGGAAGTGATACTTCCTTTAAGTTCTAGAGAGTGAGTTAGAATTACTAGGTAAAAAGAAAGGGAAGAAAGTTCTGGGCAAAGAAATTAGTTTACACAAATCCCCTGTAGCAAGAAGTCTATGATAAATAAAAGGACCCCAAAGAAAATTGTTTTCACTGAAATTGAGAGAGAAAAACAAGTCTGATAGAGATATAGCTAGAAAGGAATATGGCTACACTATGGTAGTTAACATAGTCTGTAAAAACTTGTGTACTCTTTTTTATATCAAGAGCAATGGGAAGTAGAAATAGAGTTTGACTTAGAGACGAAAATGATCAAAATTATTTTTGGTTTTGTTTTATGATACTGGGGATTGAGCTCGGGGGATCTCTGCCATTGATTTGCACTCATTCTTAGCCTCTCTTTTTCATGTTTTTAATTCTGGAACATGATCTCACTAAGTTGTTGAGTCTGGCCTCAAACCTGTGATCCTCCTGCCTCAGCCTCCCGAGTGACTAGAATTATAAGAATATGCCACCAAACCCTGCTTCAAAGTTGTATTTGAGAAAATTCCTAGATCTGTACAGAATGAAATAGATATGAATTCATTTTGTACTGCCTGGGAATTTCAATGTGCAGAATTCTATGATGGCCCCTGCTATGGTTTGGATAATTGTCCCTAAAAGGCCCATCTGTCAAAAGTTTTGTCCCCAAGCTTGTGGCACTACTGGAAATTAGTAGAACAATCAGGAGGGAAGGAGGCCTAGTGGAAGGAAATAAGGTCACTGAGGGTGTGTCCTTGAAGTAGATATTGCAACCTCGGCCCCTTCCTCTCTTTGCTTTTCAGTCACCATGTTGAGTAGGCCTCTGCCATAAGCTCTCACCATGATGTACTATGATGCCACAGGCCCAAAGTGACAGGACCAAGTCACCATGGACTGAAACCTTTGAAACCAGAAGCCAAAATAAACTTCTCTTCTTTTAAGTTGATCACCTCAGCTGGTTTGTAACAGTAACATAAAGTTGACTAATGTAGCCCCAAGGTCACATTCTCTTTTCTATAAACCTTTTTTAATCCTTTCCTTTGCTATTTGGGTAAGGTTTACAATTATGATTAGATTTTATGTCCACAATTGGGATATATTATATGGCAAAGATAAATTAATCTAGACAGTAAAATCAAGGTCTCTAATTCATTGACTTTGTGATCAAGTAAAGAGAGCTTCTCCCAGGCCTGACCTAATCTAGTGAGTCTTTTATAAAGGATTCAGTTCTTTTCTAAAAGAAGAGATTCAAACAGGAGAGATTCTCACACTGGTCTTTAAGAAACAAGCATTTACATTTGACCTGCATATAGAGATGGCCAACTGGCATACTTAAGGGGAAAATCTAGGGGCTGAGAGCATTCTCTGTCTAACAGGTATCCAGCAGAGTTCTCATTTTTCAAGTACAAGGACCCACTTTCTACCAACAATCCAAATAAGCTTAGATTAAAACCCTGAACTCTAGATGAGAAAGCAGCATGAACAACATCTTGATTTGAACCTTGTGAGTCATGGAGGAGAAGACCTGTCTGAACTTCTGATTTACAAAAACTGAGATAATAAAGGCATGTTGGTTAAGCTGATAATTAATCAGGGTAATTTGTTATACAGCAAAGAAAACTAACATACCAGTTCTTACAATAGACCAAGTGAAAGAAGATGGTACCATGGCCCAAGGTGATGGTAGTAGAATTAGAATTAGATACTATCGTCAGGCATTTAGGAAATAGAATATCAGCACTTGAAAGTAAAATAGATATGAGCAAGAAAGAAGAATGTTAGGGATGCCTCCAAACTTTTTAGCTGCATCAGCCAGGTCTACCATCTACAATTTTTTAGGCAAGAAATTGCCAAGAGATGACTGAACATTTAGAGACTGACGACATGTGTGAATTTTAACATTTTAAAGGTTAGGAGGCTTGGAAACATTCCAGAGCTAATGTTTCAAAGTGATTATGAGAAATAAATGAGGTATCATAGTGTTTGTCCATGAGCTAGTTAAAGACAAGAAATTTTTAAAAAATAGAAGTAGGGGAAAGAGGGAATGTGAGTTGACCATCATAATGTAGAATTGATGGTAACCTGATCATATTTGAGTTTGGTGATTAGGAATTTATGATGAGATTAACATGCCTGCTTTGAGACTCACACAGGCAAATTTGTGAGCTTGCTTTTATGCAAGCTCTGCAAAAGCGGACAGTGGAATTTGTTTTCCAGTGATAATTTCCAAATGAGTAGGATTGAAGAAAATAGGAGGACAGGTATAGAGGGCATTGGTGTAACTTTAGTGACCCTACTGGGTATAAATCTTATCATGAATAGAAAGAAAACATAATGGAATCAGACAAAAAGAAAGACATAATTTGTCGAAGAGGTGAGTGTCAATTATTTAAAAGAAAACAAATAAAAACATAAGTCAATATAATTAAACAGATAAATAAACGCTCTGAAAGGAATTTGACATTTACCTGCTTTAGAAGGGAGTTTGATTGTTCATATCAGATTTAATAGATTTCTTTAGAAATCTATTAAAAAGTATTGACATTACATTTAAAGAAAAAATTCAACTTATTTTTTTCTATCCCTTTGTCTTGAAAATTAAGGAAAAAAGCAGTCATATTTTAGGTATGATAGCAAACTAAAAATCTTTCTATATAAATACTGTAAAGTCAACCCTCTATATCTTCAAGTTTGTCATCCTCAGATTTAAACCAGCTACAAACTGAAAATGTAGTTAGGACTGTGATTGCTAAACATGTACAAACCCTTTATTATTATTATTATTATTTCCTAAACAATTCAATATAATAACATTTGAATAACATTTATATTGCATTAGGTATTATGAATAATCTATGATGATTTAAATTATAGAAGACAATGTAAATAGGCTTTGTGTAAAGACTATGACTTTTTATATAGGGACAGAAAAGTTTATGTATTTTATATTAATGGAAGTCCTGGAACATACACTAACAAATATTTATGGACAAATGTATTATCTTTGTTTATAGAAAAAAAACTTTGATGAACTTGACAGGCAGATAATACATAGTCTCTGAAATATGACTCAGTTCAAATATGTTTACTAATCATGTGACCTTGATTGTGGGCAAGTTACTTTGCTGAATTCCATTTCATCATATCTAAAGTATGAATAACAATAGTATATAAATTAGGATATAACTAATGGGGTTTTTATAATAATTAAAAGAGAAAATGTACTTAACACAAAATTTGATACTATCTGTGAAATTAAAAAAAATATGCATTATTAAGTTTTAATTTTCTTTATTGAAATTTTATGTGTTTAGAAAGTGAATAGTAAAATGATGATATGGGATAATGGAACTAAAGATAATAGATTACATGGGGAATATATCATATAGTATGACTGGCCCAAAATATCACAAAAATTTCCAAATGGATGCTGATATCCATTGGCACAATCATAGTAGGTAGGAATATATATAGTTAACATTCAATAAACATTTATTAAATGAAAAAAAGGAAAATTCCATGCTTATTATTATTACATAATGAATAACCTATTAACACTTATGCAATTGCCCTTTGCACTTAATTAATTGGCTTTATTTAAAAAATACAACATTATTCAGATTGATGTTTAAGCTTGAGAAAGTCTTCCATTATAGTGGGAAACTAAAACAAAAGGAACAAAAACAAAGAAAAGCAGAATCACTTCTTTTCTTTAATAATTGGCCTTTTAGAAATTGTTCTCTTCTCATGTTGCATATGGAATAATTATAGTGTTAAACAATTTGAGTTTGTTAGACAGTGAGATTGGATAAATCAGAACCATCATTCATAGGGCATAAGGGCTATCAAATTAGTTATTCAGCAAATGCTCATTTTATATTACCCATGGGGCCTGATTTTTCATTTTTTTATTTATTTTCCATGTGCACCTGTTTAGCTGTTAGATTTCTTCCCTCCCCTGTTACAGCCTCTTGCTCCATTTCTTAAGGTCTGCACACACAGCAATATTGCAAATGAAAGAACAGGAAGAGGGCCAAAAGAGTTTTCAAGAGAGGGAAAGATGAAATGAGCACCAGAAATCACTAACATAAAGTGGTTGTTACTATATTACAGTAATAATAAATATCTTCAGAAAACATGCCAATTTTTGTAAATGTGATCTGGCAATTTAACTTTACCATAACGGTGTATTGTGTTTAATAACAAACTAATCATGTGCCTATTTTCTGAGGGAGATATGCAACATTAATCTATTTCACTGTCCTCCAAATCTCACAATAATTTTCTATGTTGTTCAGGAAATTGGAAAGAGCCATTGTCCTCTTCCATTTTCATTGTAAGGTTAGGTTATATTATGCAATTGGCTCATCTTATCTCTCCTATGACGTTAATACAGTACTCGCACGAGAAGTTACATTGATCTATTCTATCCAAAATAAACTTGGTATAGATAGGGTATCCTCCTATAGACTTAGAATGATCTCATCTCTGAATATACACTAGATATACAAGAGAAAAATGAAATCAGACCATTGATAAACTAGAGCATAAAAGGATCTGTAAGAAAACATAGGTCTTAGAAATCCTGTGTTGAATTTTCTTGTGTTCCTTCAAATTTTTATTTCTTTGAAGTCATATTCTACGTTTTAATAATTTATTACTCAGAGGTCATATCCCTTCCATTTCTACTTTTTCCTCTGGGCACACAAGAAATAGTAAAATGATGATGTAGGATACTAGAGCAAAATGTCATACATTAGGATGTGTGACATGCAATACTGTAAAACTTTCCAAATGACAGGATACCAATATCAATTGACATGGTCATAGTAGATAGGCATATAGTTGATATTCAATAAATTTTGTTAGAAAATCTATGGAAAAGCAAAATCATATTTGAAATTAAAATTCAACTCCATAGTGACCTAAGCCATGCACCACAACTAATGGATTTTCATGCTGTAGTCTAGATATTGAAAGGGAAAAAAATTCATGGAATTATGATATTGATCTTTTCACTAATGACAGACACAAGCTTGTTACTGCAAACGGTAATTTGAGTTTTTTGTCACCAAATGAAAATGTTCCATAATGCTAAAATTTCAGTACAATCGAGAAGCCAGGGACCCAATATAAAGAACAAATCTCCACCATTTTATAAAGTAAGAAATAAATTCTGGGTAAATGTTTCTTGATTTATTATGAGTACTGTAATACAGAGAGTTCAAAACTTTCTCAAGCCATATAATGATATTAAAACTCAGTACTCTCTTTGAAGTCTGGGAGACTAGAAAACTTGGATTTACATGAAAAGACATTTTATGGTCCATCTCTACTGTCAGCATTACATAAGTTGATTTTTTTAAAAGGCAAACTGTGGCCGGGCACAGTGGCACAGGCCTGTAATCCCGGAAGCTTGGGAAGCTGAGTCAGGAGGACAGCAAGTTCAAAGCCAGCCTCAATAAAAGCGAAGTGCTAAGCAACTCAGTGAGACTCTGTCTCTAAATAAAATACAAAATAAGCTCAGTGGTCAAATGCCCCTGAGCTCAATCCCCAGTACCTGTGCCCCCTCCAAAAAAAAAAAAATTAGATAAGCTCTATGCTGTGAAAAATAAGTAAAACAGAACAAAAACTCCAGTAATGAAACAAAACAAGCATACAAAATTACAAAACAAAACAATTTAGGGAGGTTTAGCATTTGCACCAGAATCAGATTCAAGATGTAATTTCAGTCCTGATGAAAACCAAAGTACCACCTGAAGCAAGGGATTGCATTGAATTAACAGAAGTTTTCCAAAATGGTTGCTTTTAATTTTATTTAACAAAAATAGGAAGGAAAGAAAGGAGGGTTCAGAAGAAAGGAAGGGAAAGAGGGAAAGGAAAATACTGCAGCTCAAGTTACCAGAATATTTGATTGTAAACCAGAGCATGGTCATTAGGTTACCAAAACTAGACAAATTAAAAAAAAAAAAAGCAAATCAGAGACATACCAAAAAAATAAAAAAAGAAAAAACAAAACATAACAACAGGTTTCAATGAGAGCAACAAATACAAAACTGCCCAAGACAGCAGCACATATGAGAGGAAAGTGTTAAAGTACATGATTTTTTTAGAAGTGTGATGAACAGTCATAAATGATTGATTTTAAATTTTAATTGTTTCCATTAAAACATGTGAATCAGGAATGATCTTTGGCTTGACCACCATGGGAAAGATTTTAATAATGTGTTACATTTAAACAATTTCATGTTAAAAGGATATTGTAAAGTTCTATGGTTGCATGTAAAATACTGTCCATCTAATTTCAATGGGTATAGGGTTTGCAAGGGATAAAATAAGAATTGTATTGTCTGCGCCCAAAACAGTGAATTTACAATTAAGGAAATGGATAAGAAACAGCTCAGCACAATACCAGGGAAAGAGACACAAATATTAAAACTTTGTTAGTACCATTGCCATTTTCTAAAAACTGATAATAAAACAGTATGGGAATTAAATACTTTAAATAATGTTTTCCACTCATACACACTACATAAAATTCATTCATTTAAATTTCATCTAAATTGTATGATTCAGAGCCATTTCTACAGCATGAAATACAGCTAGTAAAAAAGTCATTAATTCCAAGCGAAACAAGTAAAGAAATGCATGGGACGCAGAAATGCATAATTTCCAGGTATACAGAGTATGACCAAAGAGAGAAATACCTTACACAACTAGGAAAAAAAAATCCGCATTACTTAATAGAGCAGGGAACCAATTAAGAACAGTCCCCTATCCGGTTTAATTAGGCTAACTACAGGTAAGGGAATCCTGTGGTACAGGGAGGAGCATTAGGTGGTGAATTCTCACTGTATCTCTTTCATCTATGACCCCTCCACTGTAACAACGTTGAAGATATGTAGTGCTTGACTTTCACCTAGGATTGCCCTTTTAATGTGGAATTTAAATGAATTAAACATTTCCACATTACTAGAAAGTAAACTCGAGGAGTACCCCAGCGCTGGAAAGGAAGTAACAAATAACTTGTTCTCTTATTTTTCCAGATTATCACTTTATTATAGCAGATTGATGTTTAATTTCAGCTTTAGCAAATGGATATCTTGCAAAAATCTGTGTGCTCTCTGTGTTGATGAGAAATGATATTCTACACATTAATCATGCAGTGTTGAGAACAGAGCTTTAAAATGCTGCTGAAAGATGAAATCAGAAGGTGGAAAGAATAACTATTTTTCTTTTATATGGGGTTGTTTAGGTGCAACTCTGTCTTATTCCTAATTCAATCTACTTTCAAGTTTCCAAAAAGACAAGCTTGATAAAAACTGAATTTTCACTATTTCTCTCCCCTCTCACTTATTGATTTCAGTAATTAAGCAATAACAAAAATCCACAAGGGGGCAGGAAACTAAAAAATAAAAGTTTTCTAGTTTGACTAAAACATGCAAAATACACATATATAAATATATATAATACACACATGTATATGTATTCATGAATGCAGTCATACAAGAACTAACAGAAAATCCAGCCCAACTTGTTTTGATGAAGGTGGAATTTTACTTGAAGTAAGAAGAAAGGCTACGGTAAAGCAAATTTATAAAAACTTAAGATTTGGGAAGAATGTTCCCTTTAGTAGTTTAGTTTACATTAAAATTCTTTAGGTTTATTTCTATGTTTTCAAATAAATGATTTGCCCATCTTTAATGTAACATTTTTTAAAAATACTTTGCTTTATAGATCTCTGAGTGGAGTGTTGAAGTTACCAAGAATTCAGGGACAGTAAAACAGGACACTGTAGGAATTAAGGAGATTTTGTTCCAGGAAAGAACTATAAAAAAAACACAAAAGATGAAGAAAATTTCTCAAGCCATGTTCTCGCTGATATTCTGCTCCTCAAGCAAGATTTCATTATTTTTATTTTTTTTAATTTTTTTGGTATGTACACAGAACAGGAATAATAAACAATGTATCGAGACTATTGGAGGAGATAATTATTATAAATTAATGTTAAAATTCCAAATCATGATATATGTGTATATGTAATTTTGTGTATCTTCTTAAAATATATTTATAACTAATTCTTTAGCCCTAGCTCTGTGCCTATTTCCTATCTACCTAGTCCCTTAAAGCATCTCTTCAGTTTTTGTGACTATGCAGTGAGGGAGATTATGAGGATACTAACAAAGACAGAAAAGGAACATACCTTAACATCAGGGTTACATAACAAAGCAGAGGAGGGCAGAAAGCATCATAACTTCTCCTTGGCTTTGGTATGTTTGTTTTTATTTGGTATATCAATGAATATTCTATTGAGTGTTTTTTTTTTCTTTTAGCCACACCACTTCAATGAGCCTTATTCTCCACAACATTTCATTGGTTAAATAATTTCTTTCACTGATTTTAGAATGAAAAACACATTTAGGATTAGATTTTCTAATTCCTGCCTAAATATAAATGCACAATTTGAACATCAAAGCAATAGGGATTATGATTTTATTATCTCTCAAGTATTCTCTGATCACTGTGTCTGAAATGACTTTGTATCTGATAGTACAACAATGAATGACATTCATGACTAGAAATTAAATATAACAATACAGTTACGACTTATGTAAGTATATTTCAAAGACATTCATTTAGAGAAAATTTAGCTTTTCACATTTTCCATAATAAGCACAATATAGTTCAAAAAATGTTTATTAAGCACTGAACTCTAGGCACTTAAAATATACTAGGTATTTTGGAAGAATACAAAAAAAATAGAACATATTTAATATTCCCAAGAAGAACCTGAAATTTTGCAGATGGTTACTGAGTAACTCAGGGAAAACATAGAATGGGGATTTGTGTGCCTTGACAAAAACATATAGTCAAGTGTCTAGGTTTGTCTATAACGAATACTGAGTGAGAAATCTGAGGTATAATTGAGAGTAGAAGCAATTGTTCAATTAGCTCATCTAATTCAAATGTCAGAAGATACACAATGGTAAACTCTACTTACCTCTTTTTAAGTTCTTATAGGTAAGAATTATCAGCAGCATGGGCTGGGAATTGGGCATTTATATTGGAGGAAAACAGTAATCTGTAATACAACACAAATTAAATGTTATAGAAACAACAATAAGCAGATTTTCTTACAATATGGTAACAGTTGATAGCAAAAATATTTAATAGTAGAGTGGGAAATTTAGAAGGGCAGTTGTGCATCCAAAACACATAAAACCAAAGATAAAAATGTATTTATTAAAGAAAAAAAAAAAGGAAGGAAAACATATCAGTAGGGAAGTCTAGAGCCCTACTGCAGACTCTAATGCAGGGAACCATCACAAACCTATCATTATCTACATTGAGTCAAAATAATAGGCCTTTTAAATTTTAATAAAAAAGATTCTGAGGCAAATAAACAGCGTTCAACGTTTAAGGAGTGTGGTGAATCAGGTTGTGTTCCTTGTGAAAAGGCTTTCTGACGCAGTTGTTTATTCAGAAAAACAAAATTGTTTCCTGCGTCTGTTAACAAGCCCAGCTTTGTGCTGCACAGACTTCTGCGGGGCTGACTCCTGTTTGGAACCGTTTCACACTAATTAGAAATAAGAGAAAAGGCAGCGTTCATAAGCACCACAGCTCCCGGCCCCTTTGAACAGCTCTCTCCCAAAATTAACTCGGTTGTAACCCTGCGTGAGTAATAGCTTTGCGGCAACAGTTTAGAGAAATACATTGTTAATAATTGTCATCTCGCTGAGCAAAATGCTGGGGCAAATTTTACATAACAGTGCAAGAAGCCATAAAAAAAGGCGAGTCTGGGAAGCTCTGAAAGTTTCCAAGAGCCCTCTCATAATGATGTTGAAGAACATCACAAACAGGTAAGAAGGAGGAAGGAGGAGCAATAAAAAGTGATTGTTTGATTTGTAAAATTATATCTAAGGTATTGCTTACACTGATACCAATCTCAGAACTAATTATTAAAAAAAAAAAACAGTTTCTCTTTCAGATAACACATATGAATGAAAAATAGACATTTTAATTTAATGCAAATGAATCACTAAAATAGGTTATATTTATAGTTAATAAGTGATAGAGATTTTTACAAATTTCTGGAGTAAATTATACCTTAAAATGTACATATGTTTGTGCATACCACAGAGATAAAAAGAAAAGGGGACAATGAGGAAAATTATTTTTTTTGAGAGAAATGTAGCCATTTAATCTAGGGCTTGACCTACCATCAAGAAATTATCAAAGGAAAAACAAAATGGATTTAAAGAGAGATGTCATTCTTTGAAACGATTTATTCCACATGCATATTGGTTTTCTTTATAATAGCGGGTTTCTAAATACAGTTTTCTGACTATACATATATTCTCATGCCGTAACATCCCCTGTCAAAAAATAAAGATCTATAAAAGAAGTGAAAATTGACACCAAATTATGCATCTAAAAATATTTCACAATGAATCCCACTTTTATGTAATAAGCATAATTCACCAACTAACAAAATAAATAAGTGGAAGGAAGACAAATAAGGTAGAGGAAGGAGACCAGGGTAAGGAGGAGAGGAAAAAGGGAAGTATTGGGGAATGAAATGAGCCAAGTTGTTTTGTATGTATAAGTATGCCACAATGCACCCCACTGTTGTGTATAATTATATTCAAAAATTGTTTAAAAGAAATGGAAATTGACAATATGGTAAGACCCCTGTATGTCAACTTCAAATTAAAAGTCTTATTTGCTATGGGTTTATCTTCTAAACCAAGGCATGGTAGAGGGAGAAATTAGGTTCTGATTGCTAAGTTAGCAATCAAATTGAGAGCAAAACCATTGATAGACTGTTCACCAAAGAATCCTTCAACCACTTAATCAAATAACTTTTTTATGGCAATCAGTTTCCAGTTTGGGGGGTATACAAAGAAGAATCAGACATTCCTTATCCTCAGGGAGCTGACACTGTTTAAAAAAGGAAAAGAAAATGTGCAATGACTAAATTGTACACTGTGTTTTGGGCACATGAAGGATCTCAGTTCTTCTAGAAGTGGAGGAAAGGCAGAAACCTGTTAGGGAAAGTATCATAGAGAAGGTAAAACTTGAGATGAATATTAAAATATAATGAAAAAGTAATTCATCACCAAACAATCACACCTAAGTCAGTACTTTAAAGAGAAGCCTTTACTCCCACGATTATTGCAGCACTATTCCCAAACAAATATATACAATCCAACAAAATATCCATAAACCAATAAATGGATAAAGAAAATGTGGTAATTTAGCAATGGAATATTATTCACCCACAAACAAGAATGAAATCCTGTCATTTGTGGCAATGGGATGGAGCTAGAGGACATATGTTAAGCAAAATAAGCCAGGCACAGAAAGATAAATTCTTCAAGCATATTCATATGTGGAAGCTAGAAAATTGATCTTGTGGAAGAAAAGAGTGGAATAGTGGTCATACTAGAGGCCAGAAAGGAAAAGGAGCAGTAGGGGGGAAGGGAGATGGGATAATTGGTAGCAAAATACAATCAGGTAAGATTAATACTTTCTCCTGTTCCATAGCACAACTGGGTGACCATAATTTACAACAATGTATTATACATTGTATAAAAATCTAGAAAGATTTTGAAGTTTCTCAACACGTAGAAATGATAAATATCTGAAGAGATGAAAATGCTAATTATGTTGATTTTATCATTAGATGTTGTACATGTGTATCAAATTATCCTACTATGCCCCATAAATATATTTAAATAAAAAATAAAAATTGAAAGTTTATTTCAAAAATGGACGAATTCCCTAAACAATCCAACAGAAGGATGAAATGAAGAGCATTATAAGGAAACTAGAGACAAAAGAATGCCTTGACAACAAAGGATTATATTATTCTTCTACATTATATTTCATTCCATATTAATTGGCAGATTTCCGAAATTCAGTTAAATTCAGGAGATAGGTGTTGATGACATATGCAATGTTCCATACTATAGGAAAGGGGTCTAGAAATGGACCATGATAAACTTGCAATTAAATGACAGATAAATACCAAAAGGCATGAGAAACAGAAAAAGATTAAAAAGACTTTAAAGATACAAAGGATGAAAAAAATTATTTTGTCTAGCAATCAACATGTTATTAAGAAAACGCCATATGGGGATAGTTTAGACATATGCTTCCAGGCATAGAAAGACACCATAGCTAGGTCAGTAATGAGGAAGAAGAAAGTGTGTTATTAAAGTAACCTGGCAGGAAAGGAGGAGATGCATGAAAACAGTAGCATTGATTTATTTTACTTGGGTTGAAATAGTAGCATTGGCTTTTCATGTGTGTTTGTGTTTTTCCTGAAATCCTCCTGGTGATCCTAATGGGTAACCAAGATCGAGAACAAATTTACTATGATAGTTATAAACTCAATTCTAAAAAAATTAAGGAACAACATATTTTTTAAAAGGATATATCTATAAATATTTTAATTAGATGCATTTAAAATGAATTTGTTGAATGTAAATGCACTGAAAATTTACAAACATCATTACTCCTTTGTACGAACCTAGCAAGATAAAAAAATTGTACATAGGATATGTTTTTTTTTTAATAATTTTTTAGTGTTGACGGACCTTTATTTTATTCATTTATTTATATGTGGTGCCAAGAATTGAACCCAGCGCCTCACACATGTGAGGCAAGTATTCTACCACTGAGCCACAACCCTAGCCCCTGTACATAGGATATTAATATAGCAAAAGCATTCCTTTTCAGAAGATAGTCTCTTAATTTCTGTTTCTGTGAAATTAATATTTCAAATAGTGTATTTACAGTAAACACTGTCTAGAACATAACAACATTCATAGCAACTTTAACAAACTTTTTAAAAGAAGTTTGTTTTCTATTTCAATATTTCACTCTAATTTTCATCTGAAATTACAATAATGCTGGAAAATTACTTGAATTGATGGATTTTCACCCAATTAAATACTCTTGTTATGAAGCAAGGCACTGTGCCAAATTAAGAGAGAGTGCTCCAATTCTAAAATTTTTGGTACTAAGACTTTCCTTCAATTTTTTATATGTACAGAGAAACAATCAAGTTAAAGTCATAACAGGTTCATTAACAGAGATTTGCAAATTTAAGGCAAAGAAACCCTTATCTTAACCTTAAACCTTTGCAGCCCATTGCACACTTATAAAACTAGGTCAGAGCTCTTTAAAAGAATCTTATAGGTTTTCCTGCCATTTTAACAAGTTCATAATAAATCCCATTCTTATAATAACAAAAAAAGGAAAGTATAGAAAATGCTGGAAGGCAGGTCAGTACATTTTAACACAATAAACTGTCAAAAGTGTCTTGCAGACTTAGTACTAGGTAAGTGAAAGGAAGTTCTACATTAGTTAGCATCCAAAAAGTTAAGACCATTCTTAGATGTTTGCTGAAGAAGACAGAGTTGTCTGGAAGCATGTGTGCAAACTCTGGAGACAGATTGGGAGCAAATCTACTGTGTTCTTAATTTGTGAGGCCTTGGGCAAGGTATTTAGCAACAGAGTCTTAGCTACTTCACCTATACGTTGGGATCCATAAAACCAGTAACTTCCCATGGAGTAGTTGTGTGAAAAGTAATACATATGTTTCAGCACAAGCAAATAATGTATACTAGCTGTTACCTAATAATCCAGCAGAAAAATAAATTGTTTTAGTTGTTTGTTTGTTTTTGGCAGGGTGGGGGGCAGTATCAGGGATTGAGGGGCACTCAACCACTGAGCCACATCCCCAGCCCTACTTTGTATTTTATTTAGAGACAGGGTCTCACTGAGTTGCTTAGCACCTTGCTTTTGCTGTGACTGGCTTTGAACTTGTGATCCTCCTGCCTCAGCCTTCCGAGCTGTTGGGATTACAGGCTTATGTGACTTGGTTCGGCACAAATAAGTTTTTGTGTTAGCTGGTTTTAGGCAAACTTTCTTAAGATATGGATTGTAATCTTCAAAATAAAGTAACCTTACTTTAAAAATCCATCAGTAGAAAATAGTTTATCTCATTCTCAAGAATAACATTGCATTTTGACTTTGAAATACAATAATAATTATCATGAACATAATTTGGAAAAAAATATTTTGAAAAATTTTTTATTGATTTTATTTTTTTTCAATACACAACAGCAGAATGCATTACAATTCTTATTACACATATAGAGCACAATTTTTCATATCTTTGTATATAAAGTATGTTCACACCAATTCATGTCTTTATACATGTACTTTGTTGGGGTTTTTTTTTGTATTACAATTCTTATTACACATATATAACACAAGTTTTCATACCTCTGTTTGTATATAAAGTAGGTTGACACCCAATTCATGTCTTCATACATGTACTTTAGATAATAATGTTCATCACATTTTCACCATCCTTGCTAATCCCCTGCTTTCTCCCTTTCCCTCCCTCCACTCTTCCCTATCTAGAATTCATCTATTTCTCTCATGTTCCCCCTCCCTAACCCACTATGAGTCAGCCTCCTTATATCAGAGAAAATATTCAGCATTTGTTTTTGGGGGGTTGGCTAAAGTCACTTAGTATTATCTTCTCCAATGCCATCCATTTATCTGCCATGATTTTATTCTCTTTTTTTGCTAAGTAAAATTCCATTGTGTATATATACCACATTTTTTTATCCATTCATCCACTGAAGGACATCTAGGTTGGCTCCACAGTTTATATATTGTAAATTGTGCTGCTATAAAACATTGATGTGACTGTATCCCTGTAGTATGCTGTTTTTAAGTACTTTCGGTATAGTCTAAGGAGAGGGATAGCTGGGTCAAATGGTGGTTCCATTCCCAGATTTCCATGGAATCTCCATCATTCTTTCCATATTGGCTGTACCAATTTGCAGTCCCACCAGCAATGTATGAGTGTGCCTTTTTCCCCACATCCTCGCCAACACTTATTATTGTGTGTCTTCATAATAGCTGCCACTCTGACTGGGGTGAGATGAATTCTTAAGAGTAGTTTTGATTTGCATTTCTCTGATTGCTAGTGATGATGAGCATTTTTTCATATATTTGTTGATTGACTGTATATCCTCTTCTGAGAAGTGTCTGTTCAGTCTTTGGTCCATTTGTTGATTGAGTTATTTGTTTTTTTCAGTGCTTAGCTTTTTGAGTTCTTTATATGCCCTAGAGATTAGTGCTCTATCTGATGTGTGAGGGGTAAAAATTTGCTCCCAGGATGTAGGCTCTCTGTTCACCTCACAGATTGTTTCTTTTGCTGAGAAGAAACTTTTTAGTTTGATTCCATCCCATTTATTGATTCTTGGTTTTAATTCTTGTGCTAAAATTTTAATATGAATGTATTTTCCTTTAAAACATGGCTGTATGATTTGTTTCATACTAAAGTCCTATATATATATATATATATATATATATATATATATATATTTCTATTCTGAAAAAGTTACTTAATAATGAATGTTAACTCTAGTCTTTTACAAGCAATTGCATTCTTATTAGATGCTGCTTTAAAATGATTATAAAAATAAAAGCAAAAATTCTGCTTACACATACATAGAATACATAGAAACAAAACAGAGTTTCCAGGTGAGAACTGTTGGTCCAGGAGTATGTAATTCTAGCAATGATTCACTGCTAGTTCATGATACAATTCAGAATACCCAGATTTCTTGACAAAAATACCCTAAATTTTTATTATTTAGTTCTTATTAGTTTGTAACTGTTATTTATTTAAATTGTATTGTGACTGTTCTTACTTCCATTAAACTATAAGCTTCAACAGATGTGTTTTAACACCATTAAATTGAAATAGAAAACCCAGGACACAGTTGAAACTCAAAAATAAATGAAAGATTTGGTGTTATCATGTCTCTTTATAGGATCGTGTAAGCATGAAAATATTATTTTTGAAAGATACCATTTACAAATTACATTACCACAATATTAACTATGTTAATGATTCAACAATAGGGATTTATATTATTCCTTTGGAAAAATACAAGAAATATTTTGTATTAAATATGAGTAGCTCCAACTAGAAGCTAAGGGATTTCTACACAAAATTTGCTAAGACCTAGAAAGGTACCTGACAAAAAAACTAGGTGTTTAACCAAAGGCAACAAGACTGCTGCTGATGCTAATGACAATGATAAAGAAAAAATCCTTGTATCCCCATGATTTCATTTCAACTGGGTCTCTAAACCTTTTTAGTGATGTGTATACACACACCCACAAATATTTATTAGGAGAGAAAAATTATTTCCCAATATTCCCCAAGTTCAGACAATCCAATATTTTCATGCTTGTTTCATTCATGACCTCTCCCACAATTAGAGACCCTGTTTTATTTGGGTTTTCTGTATTAATTTTTCACTTCTCCTTTATACATTTTAATGTTAATTATACTGGACACTAAAACCTCTAGTCTTCTTCCTTAAAGCTCCTATATGAGTAAATGTAACCACCATTACAAGAATTAACTGCATTGTGGCTAATGAATGACATTTCAATTAGTACAGAATAGAGAAAAGAGAATGTCTGATTTACAAAACAAAGTGCATTAAAATAGTAAAAACTGTTTCTTATGAATTTTTTCACTTCCTACATTTTTATTGTTTAGTAGTTTGAGCCTTATGAGTTACTGGAACTATACTGAGTTTCCTTGTGCCCTTCACCCTGCTTTCCCTACTGACAATATCTTACATACCCATAGCTCTTGTTGCAAATGACTTAATTTTAAGTGGCTTTAATTTTGTACTTTATTTCATTTAGATTTAGAATATTAGTTCTCAAAAGTTTTTTTTAAGAGAGAATAAAATCAGTTTATACTTCACAAATTGAGTATTGCTCCAAAAATGTGTTTAAAATGTCCCCAAATACTTTTTAGTACTATGGCCTATGTCTCTGTAAGCAGCCAATGAATGAATAAAGTCATGGAATGTGCTCATCTACCAATTCCAGAGGAAGGAGTTCATTTCAAAACAACCAGTGTCATCAACAGCTGCTAGCTCAGCTCCTATTCCTGTAGCCTTGATAATAACCCCAACTATGATGGCGATGTTATAACAGACATAACTCCAGCACTTCCCGAGTCTGAAGAGTAAATACGTTGCCTTTACACACCAATTCAAAACACTTCTTATCTTGTACAAAGTTTGGTCAACTGCTGTGTTTTCTCTCATAAACTGTATGAAGCAGAAGTAGTAGCCCAGAGCTACTGATGGCATGCATGAAGGACTCCTGTCATTGGAGCCTGCAATGGGACACTAATGGTAAACTCTGTGGTTTTCTAGGCAATAGATTTCCTTCCTCTATAAGTAAGTCACCTTAATGCCAAAGAAATTGAAATTTTTAAATTGTTAACTCCAGTCTGCAGGAAGAGTATGAGAGATCAACATTATTTAAAACCTATCTAAATACATGACTTGAAGTATATAAATTATACTAAGGATAGCAGGTAGACATATTCTTTTATGATTTCCAGTTTTAGCCTAATTTGATTCTTGTTCCAGTGTTTTGTGCATTTCAATTTGTATAAATATTCTGTAATTTTTATAAAATTATCTGAAAAATCATGAACAATATCTATGCATTAAAATTATAAATCTAAGTGGAAGTGTTATGAAAAATAATATAGTCTTGGATTAAGAATAGATATTTGAATTTTTTCAGCCTATATACCACAAAATATTATGCCAATATTTGTCAGGTACCTATATTTTCAAATATAGCTAGCAAAGACTATTAATTTATCCATATAGTCCTTTTTTATAAGAATCACATAAAATGTGTATCAATTATATTTTTGCTAACTCTATCAAATGCCTTGTCTGAGCTAATTATTTCCATCCCTTTACCGCACATTAGTTCATTATATCATTTGAAATCCAGTTTCTGCCACAGAAATTATTTTAAGACCACTATTTCCCATTCTTTCCTGGCTGAATACATTTTGCTCAGAATAAAAGTCATAGAAAAAAGTCCTTGGCTGCATAAAAGTCCTTTGTTGGTGCTTTTGAACTCCCTGGTCGTGGACTACAAAGAGTCGGGCGCTCTGCCTCTCACCCCTGTAGAACAGAAACGGTGCCTTTTGTGGATCTGGATATACAGGATACATTACTGAGTGCCTTTAAAAGCTTTGTGAACCTTGATGGAAATCAGAGGTGAAAATGACAGTTCAAATGTCTGGTCTGGGTTTAAAAGATCCATGGTAATATATTTTTCTTCATAACAGATGCAGATAAAATAGTGAGAGTTGTTCTACCAGTAAAAGCAGGCTCAGACTTACGGTCACCACACTTTGTACTCCCCAAAGTCATAGCCCAGTGCACTTGGGAAGCAGACTCACCTGCTAGGGGTGCTGCTAGCAGCAAGGAAATGTTATTATGCTTATCTGGATTGGATAAGATTTGGCTCATCAATGTCTTTAAATTCTGAGATGAATTTTTGATGGAAGTTACCTACTTCACAATATAGTTACTATTTAATCATAGCTAAATTACTCATAATAATCTGGAAGATACATGAATTATCAGTGCTTAAGTCAGTGTCTGAGCCAAAATAGGAACCCCCCTGGATGCTGGTTTCATTTAAACATTAGTTTGGAGCTGTGTGCAATTGGATTCATTCAGGGAAGCAGAGGCACAATGAATGTATGAAAATGAAGAATTTATTGTATGGATTAGATATTCAACAATATACAAAATAAGCTGAGGAAATGGAGATAGGGAAGAAAAAAAGGAAGAAGACCAGAGAAAGAATCAAGAATTATTCCTGCTGAAGCCCTGTCATGAGTCAACAGCTCAGAGGTTACAGGGAAATCTGAGGAGCCGAGCAAATTTAGTCTTCAAAATGGGGAGCAGGGTATTTATTTATGAGCATTAAGCAAAATTGGGTGCTAACTGGAAGGTCATGAGTACCTGTGTGCATTACCCATGTGTGGATACCACCGCTTTGGTTCCAAGGCAAGAATGTCTTTTGACCTGAGGCCAATGATAGTCAGCAATGCCATCAGACCAAAAGACAATCTGGATGTAGACCCGGGAAGAATGAGGGCAGGCTGGGACATTTGGGGACTTCTGTGCCTGCTTATCACTCTAGAGAACCATGAACTACTGATAAGAGCAGTTGTTTCTCTCCACCTTCCATATTTTAAACAAGCTCCTCTTTAGACCAACTCTAATCCTAAAATTTATAGGGATGCTTATTTCAAAAAAACTGGTTTTGATTTAACTAAACTGACAATAGTACAGTTCAGCCCAGAGGGGTTCTTTCCAATGGATATAAAAACAATATTACTGTTAAAATTAAGATGAAAATCATTAGAAAAGGAAAGCTAAAGAGTCTTATGTATATTTCCCAGATGAAATCATGGATCATTTACCTGACAAGACAGAAGACATGTTGATACCATATCTCATGAAATAGAGAAAATACAGCTCTATACACTGATGGAATGCTATTTTGGTAGCATATCCTTGTCTAGACCACTAAAAAACCTACTGTAAAAATGTACCATTTGATTTTAGTTTACAACTTACAGTGAGTTGAATATTTATAGATCCAGTTTATAAACTCCTATGTAGAAATTAAAATAACAATTATCTGTCTGAAATCAATCTTGTTTTTTAACAATGTTAACACTAATGTCAGAATTATATTTAACAGATATGCAGTAATTTATTCAGTATCGGTTTTAAGTCTCTATATTTTTTGGTAAAATTGAAAGAGAAGAATCAGTCTTGTCCCATGTAGTCTGTGTTCCCTTTTGGGAACGAAATAAAGTCTTACGGGATTGGTTTCAGGCACCTAGAGTAACATGGTCTGAATGATTTTTCTCTGCTTGTTGATCATTTTTCTAGAATAACTTGTCTTTATTGGTCTTTGTTAACTCCATATTCTTAATTCTAGTAGCTTATTCATGGTTTCCAGATGTCAGGACCACAGAGTTTTTTTTTTTTTTTTTTTTATTTCCTTCCCAACCTTCACATTTCTGCTGGTCTCCTTAATAATTCAGCCTTCTTTGAGAAGCTAGAAAATCTTCCTGGGGAAGCTCAGGAATTCTTGATACTTTCTTCCCTTCATCCTAGACTCTGTGAGGAAAGCCTCATGTTCATTCATTTAGGCACCCACTTGAGACTTCCATACTTATGTCATATTCCCTGGAAGTGTAGGACTGGGCCAAACATGTAAATTCTGCCATCTAGATATTGGGAATCTGGGACAAAAAAAAAGCAAAATGTGGAATGAAACAAAATGTGGAAGGAGCATTATAACAAAATACATTGGTCACCTTGGCAGCAACCAGATGCTTGATGCTGTGAACTGAATGAAATGTGTCTTTAGAGACTTCCGCATGGGTGAAAACCATCTACCCAGCAACCTCATTCACTGATAGATGCCCCAGAATATTAACTCCTCTGTACTGCTGGATTATACATATGTGAGTGCCCAGTCCTAGAGTAGGAAATGCAGGGTGCACAGCCCAACTCTGCACTAAAACACTGTTACTTTTCATTGTGTGAAACAGTAGGTCACAACAGCAGGAACTATAAAATTTGGACAGTAATTGAAGGAAAGCTCAATAAATATCCTTTAAATAAATACATTCCTTGCACCATTCAGATCCCTTGTACCCTCTATTCAATTCACTTCATCCAAATCCCATTCAAGGTAATACTTTGAATTTCTTTGAAAATATTTCAAATAAAATGGTTATTGTTCTAAACTGAAACTAAAACTGAGCTTCAGGGAAGATGTTGTGGGACCTATCACCAGTTCTTTCATTATAATTTTAGTGAATTGAATGTTATCTGGTCTTCCTCAAACAACATCATCATTCAGTGGGTTCTTGGGTATCACATAATGCCTATAGTATAACATTCCTACCACCTGTGTTCTTTTGATCTCTTGTACTCTGTCATGGACATTCTGGATTTTCCATTTATCTTAGTTCTTCACCATGTTCCTATCTCAAAGAAGCATCACATCTGTGTCTTAAGACCATTAGTGCTGCTACTTAATGCTGGTTATCAGTTTGGTGGCAATGAGTGATGGAAGGAGTAGGTCCTAAGGAGTACCTTCTGGCAGTGAAGCATGATCCTGTTATGGGGAAGATTTCACACCTGACAATGGGAGGAGGCTGCTTCTGCCAACCCAGAGGGTTGAAGAGGTCTGAGTTTCAAGATTCTAAGTTGTCCACCCAAATAACTCCAGGTGAGATGTTAAGGTTTTACTCTTTACAGTCAAGACAAAGATTTTAACATACATAATCTGAATGACTTCCTAACCATTAGAAACATTGTACACTTCTAACTTCTGCAATTATGCCCTTTTTAATATCATAAAATGTTTAATTTTCTGTTTAGTATGTATCTACACCTACAGTTGATTCAGTTCTAATTGCTGGCACAGACACTTTCTGGATATTACAAGATAACTTTCACATTTTACTGAAATAAGCCTTGTCATATTCTATTACTATTTACACACATATTACTATTTTTGTTATTGAGCCATAACATATGTAATAATACAGAACTAATATAAGGTTTATAACATATTTTTTCATCTAAAGATATCTGTATATAATAGCTAGATTAAAACTTGGAATATTACTAGCAAATCAGAAGCCCTTCCCCAAACACTCTTCAAATTTGTAACTCATGTGAAAGTTATTCTTAGTATTATTTTTTCCTATTTTTGAATTCACACAAATATAATGTTACAATATAGATTCTTTTTTATCTATCTTTATTCATTTTGTAGTGTGTTTGTTATTCTCTCATTTATAAGTGCTTGAGTAGTTTCCTTTGTGAATCAATTAGAGATAGTACTGCCATGAATATTATTGTGTGTGTAAATATATATATATATATATATATATATATATATATGTATATATATATATATATATATATATATATATA
>NW_025999998.1:15448984-15460467 GCF_001458135.2 Marmota marmota marmota | reverse complement strand
ATATATATATATATATATATATATATATATATATATATATATATATGAATATATGTATATAATTCTATTGGACACTAACCGAGAAATGCAATTACTGGGTTATTAGATTATTAGATATACATAGATTTGGCTATAGATGATTTTCAAATGTATGAAATATGATATGTCAAGAGCATTGTAATGTTTTGAGCAACCAATTAAAAAAGTAAATAAATAAAGGTATTGTGTTCATCCACAACTAAAAATAAAAAAAAATCACAGAATCAAAGAAAGTTTTCAAAATGGTCATGCAAATGTGTTCTTTTTTCAGCAATGGAAATTAGAAGTGATTTTTCATCAACACTCAAGAATTTTGTCTTCCTCATTTTTAATTTTATTCTTATAATTCAACTGTTTTCTTGGATGTGATATTTCAGTGTGGATTTAACATCCAATTCTTTGATTGGATTTCTGAACTTAAACACCTGGTCATATGTTGCCTTGGTCAGGTGTTCAAAGAATCAGAATTTGAGCCAAGAATGTGTGTTTCACAGGAAAAGCATGTAAATGTGTGAAGAAACTGGATAAGGGGAAGAAGGCCTCAAAGTTGAAATGCCAGCTGACTATACCTGATCCTGTAGCCCCAAACCCCAATATACTTCAGTTTATCATTTTCTCTTGAAAATAACTATACTTTGTGCCCTGTTTAATAAATTTTTGCAAAAATACTGGCCATCATAAAGACAATTTTCTGTTAACTCCTAAAAATGTACAATTTTTCTTTTTTGTATATAAGTACCCAATATATATAGAACTGATTTTTGTGCATGGTGTCTGAGAGAAATTAGGATTCATTCTTTTCCATATAGATATACAATTGAACCAGCATCAGACACTGAGAACTTCTTGGGTTCCTGTTATTTTCATTTTCAAGGTTTTCAACAGTTATTAATTCTTGTAATTGTGTTTTCCCTATATATGATTCAGCTGCGGCAGTCACTCCATAATCAAATGTACTTACTTCCACTCCACTGGAGGTGAGCATCTTAGGGACCATTAACCATTGCATGACAAGGGACTTTAATGCAGGTACTTTATTAGGTAATGTGCTCCAAGAAACAAGAGTAAGGGGTTGTGCAAATAATTTATAAGGGTAATCCAATATGAGATTATTGGTTTGGAATCTCTTATATTTGACTAGTTGTTTAATCCCACAGACTTCTTAAAAATAAATCCCATGATTTAGAAGAAGAAGGGACTATTCATTTTTCCATTGGATCACATCTCTTTCTTGGTCAAATGTGACTTCGCAGGGCATTGACACTTGTGTTGCCAAGTTGCACATCTGTGAGTCCTAAGATGACCCTGAACATCTATATCATGGCACAGCTCTGGGGCAAGAGGTAAATGAGGCAATTCTTGAGCCTAGAGAAAGAGCTGTCAACTTATATCTGTCTTTGGATGGTTTTAATTTTATTCTTATAATTTAACTATTACAGAGTAGTCATGGTACCAGTGCTGAATAGGAAGACAGAGAAGACAAGATCTGAAGTGATGCTTCAGAGGTTTCTTTACTCCACCACTTTGTTCAGAAGCAGAGGAAGGAGGGAATTTCTTAAGACTGTAAAGAGCCAGTCCAAAGACTCTAAATACTCTCCCTCTACCAGCAAACTTATTTAGGGATGTGTGCAGAAGAGGAAGAGAAATGTCTCTGGGAACTTCTCAGAGACACAGTGCACCAAAACCCTCCTAGCCTCTCCTGTCAAGGATTTGTCTTCATTTATTCAGCTTTCCTTTGGTGGATGGATGGTTACTTTACAACCATGTTTTCTTCCCTTCTTAATGACTCATGGCAATTATTGTAGGTTCTGTGTTTTGTTTATAAATATATTTCTTTTAACTAAAAACAAACATATATAACTTTTAAAACACCCAGTTCTCTTTCAAGTGTCTGGTACTTCGACTTGTATTTCAGAACTTCAAGTACATTGTTTCTGCTTTGGATTGCAAAAGCCTGCTTTACCCTTTAGAATTTCATTCTTTGTTCTTTCCTTATCCTCACTACCCTGAGGGTGATTCATGAGGAATGCTTTTGAATGGACTGGGAGAATGGGAATAAAATGAATGAAAACAAATGTTTAATTTAAAAAGTGGCCCAGTGCATTGCTTTGGTAGGCTAAAGATAGGCTGATGTCTCCTACTGATGCATAAAAGAGGAAACAGTGGTAGCCCAACAGAGAATACTGGGATTGAACTTTGAATACCTGGTGTTCCTTCCTTAAGTCTATTTCATTCAATGTGAGGGAGAAGTGAAGAGTTACTTTTCTAGCATAGCGAGTTTCCACTCCTTTGTGAGGCTGGCTGCCAAAAACTAACCTAAGCTACCTCTGAACACACACTTCACTGACATATATTTTCCCCTCTTTAATACTTTCTAAAATCTTTATTTGCTGATCTAAGAGCTAACTTCAGTGAAAGAATCACCAATTGAATAAATGTTAACATTTTTGCTAAATTTCAAACTTGAATCAGATTTTCAGGGACTGCCTTGCTTCCTTTGGTAAGGTGCCTGATGCTTATCACCTTATTTGTCTGCTTGGGTCTTTGGTTTTGTTAATGTGGTATTTTTCATTTTTAATTGTTGATCTATTTATGTATATGAAGAGCAACAAGTTTGAGAAGAGAGACTTAAACTTAGTAAAACAGATAAAGACAGTGTTCAACACTAATCAGTGCCTGGGAAAGTTTGCAGGAAGAAAAAGTCTCTAAAGAGTGCAATAATCAAGGTAATGGAGAGGGGGAGCAAGCAGACTGCTTCCCTTAATTAAAATTTTTAGGTGGGGATCTGAACAGAGTGACCCTGATTGTAAAGTAAAAGAATGTACTCATAAAACATCTGAGGAAATGAACCTGTGTGGGATCATATGTTATGGTTTAGATATGAGATGTCTCCCAAAAGATCATGTGTGAGATAATGCAAGAAAGTTTAGAGGTGAACCAATTGGATTATGAGAGCCTTAACCTAATCAGAGCACTAATCCACTTGAATGGATTAACTGAGTGTAATTATGGGCAGGTAGGGTATGAGTGGAAGAGGTGGGGCACTGGGGATGTGCCTTTGGGGTATATATTTTGTCCCTGGTGAGCAAACTTGTCTCTGCTTCCTGATGCCATATCCTAAGCTGCTTTCCTCCTCCACACCCTTCTGTTATGATGTTCTTCCTAACCTCCGGTCCCTGAGCAATGGAATCAGCCATCAATGGACTGAGACCTCTGAAACTGTGAGCAAAATAAACTTTTCCTCTGCTAAAATTGTTCTTGTCAGGTGTTTTGGTCAGAGTGGCAAAAAAAAAAAAAAGCTGACTGAAACAGCATACAACTTATTCCATATATTTTCTTGATCATGGAGGTGGCCCTCCATGTATCCTAGCTCAAGTCTTCCAAGGAGTGTGTAAGTAATAGAAGACGCAAAACCATTCTGTTGAGTCTTCCCATTTCTTTCTTTGGGATCACTAAATGATATGCTTGGGGACTTTGCAGCCATGGGGTTGAACAGATGGAAGCCTCAGAAATATAAGGAGTTTGAATAAGGCAAAGACAGAGAGTTGCTATGCCACTAAAATTAAACTCCTAGTGATTCTTACTTTGGGCTGGAGAACTTAGTAGAGGAGAAAGAGAAGAAAGCCTACCTGTTTCAGTCAGGTTTGGGGCTGCTATGACCAAAATACCCTACCAGAACAACTTAGAGGAAAAAAATGTTACTTTGGCTCATGGTATGGGAGGTCTCAGTCCACAGACTGTTAACTCCATTGTTTTAAGCCCAAATGAGACAGAATATCATGGAGGAAGGGCATAACAGGGAAGCTGCAACCCTCATGATTGGTCAGGAAGCAGACAGAGAAGAGGGAGAGGCTGCAGAGAAGATGTACCCTTCTAGGACACACCCTTAGTGTCCTATCTCCTTCAGGCATTCCCCATCCCATCTGCCCAAGTTGCCACCTAGTCCATTCAAACTAGGATGAACTAATTAAGTTAGAGTTATTTTAATATAATCATTTTACTTCTGAATATTCCTGTATTAACACAGAAGATTTTGGGGGACACTTCATTAGTACTGTTATCAGGGTGTCCAGTTGGGGTCCAGGTTTTTGTTGTGCCCGCAAAATGAGCAAGACACACATCAGTAACAGGCAAAGTGCAGATTTATTGAAGGTAAAGATGCAAGTAGCACTTGTAAGGTGGAGCAGAGTTTGGGCTGGGGAAAAGAGAGAGGCTCCATACCCCAGTGATTGGAAATTAGTGTCTTATATGCTCAGCTATGACACGTTCTCTTCCTTTACAGACCTGATTGAAGACATTACCCAATTTGCCTCCTTATGATACTTGATCAGAATATTTTCCAATTTTCTCCTATTGGTTACTTTAGAAAGCTTAATTAGCATACTGCCCATTTTACCCCAAATCATCATTTTAAAATACTGAACCTGTGGAGGAAGTTATCATGGTGGTAAGTCCTCAGTGTCGGGAGTTTTCATGGTAATGGATTTATTGTAAACAGGGACAGGATATGTCCCCTCGTCTTGTCCTCCAGAGGCTTCTTTCTAATACCTGTCTCTGCCGTCTTGGTGTCCCTGAACTCCTACCTAACAGTAGCTCTAGCTATAGGTTTTCAGATGGAAGACTTAGGCAAAGAAAGAGAAAGGAAAAGAAAGGAAAATTGGACACTACCTCCTTACTAGAAAAGTCAGTGATGCTCTGTTGGAGGGCTTTCTGTGGCTGCATGAAATTTTTGCCAGCTTGGAAGTGCCAGAGAGCGAATGCCCTAACACCAGCCCTCAGGCAATGAGAGATGGAAGTTGTTGAATAGATAAGACAGCTCCTTCACCCTGGACCACTCCACTTTCTCTCCCGAGATTCCCAGGTGGATGGAACCAAAGCTTTCCCTGTCTCCTAACTCCTTCTTGGTATCAGATTTCAAATTATTGCCCACTAATCATTGTGAAAGGGAGGAGAGGTCTGCTTCTGAGAAAACAAGCTAAGATAATTAAAAAGTTCAATGCATTTATATCAAAAGTGATTACTGAAAAGCTTGAATTTATTTCTGCCATCCTTTTTCTGTATTTTACATTTGTCCCATTGATATTTTTTCTTCATTTCTTTATTCATTCCTTTTCCTTTCTTACCTTATGTGAGTTATATTATATTTTTCTTCTCACATTACCCATTCCTTTTTCTTTGCATTATTTGAGAACTGATCTTCCCTATATTCTTCTCTTAGCTACTCCGATAATTTTTTTTTCTGAATATGGCACCAAGTTAACACTTGAAGTCATGTTTCTCAAACCAGAGTCTGTGTGAATTCAGAAGCACTGAACTGTGGGAGGTGGTGACAAACACATCATAGGAAGAATATCACTTCTATCCAATCATACATTATTTTGATCATTATTTTACATGAATCATGAAAATATGAAAGTGTATTTTAAAACTGTCGAGTGCAATATCTGTCACTTCACAGATACTGCATTCTTCTGAGAGCAGCTTAAGCTAAATCTCAAACTTCCTCAGGTTGCACTATTGCCTGGCAATCAGGCTTTTAAATAGTGCTTGTGAAGTTTTAAGTTGATCAGTCTGTTGAGGTGAGGTTACAGTAAAGTAGTTAGCATCTACATTAGTCAGCCTTGTGTCACTGTGACAAAATATCTGGAAAAAAATTAATTCAGGAGAGGAAAGATTTATTTTGGCTTAAGGTTTCAGAGGTTTTAGTAAAAGATCACTTGGCTCTACTGTTTCTGGGCCTGTAGTGAGAAAGAACATTATGGCTTGGAAAAGTGTGGCAGAGCAAAACTGCTCATGACAATCATGAAGGCATGCCCTTGAGGACCCACTCCTTTCAACTAGGTTTCATCTCCTACCGTTTTCACAACTTCTCAATAATGCCATCAAGTTATATATTTATCACTAGATTAATTCATTAATGAGCTTAGAGTAAATAACTTCCCCAACCCCCACCTCTGGATATTGTTGCACTGGGGACCAAGTCTTGAATGCATGAGCCTTTGTGGGACATTCCAGATCCAAACCATAGCAACACCATTCCTATTTCAGTGACATAACACAATCCAGCTTTTTTAAAAAGTGTATTTCTTGAGGTCCAGTTAATTGTCCAAAGCATATATCCTTAGTGGGATATATGTGTCACCTCCATCTAAACCTAGGCTTTCCCAGTTGCTGCCACAGGAACAAAGAAGTCTTGTACTACAAAATACATGTCCCAGTCTTTTAGCACATGCATCACTTTCTTTCATATCCCATAGTCTTGACACACTCAGATGACCCTGTGTAACTACAGAGGGTAAGATGTTACCATTATCATATGTCTGCAAAAACAAAAGATCTGCTAGCCAATCAGCACCTCTCTACCAGTTTTCAAGGAAAATTACTTCTCCCAACAATATAAGCAAATAACAATAATAGCAAATATTGCTAGTGTAACTATTTATCTTAAAACCATTATGTTTACCTATTTTCTGTTAATAATACAATACCATACTGGGTAAATTCTAATGAAAAAAAGTTTAATTTGGCTCACAGTTCTGTTCCAATGTCAAGAGGCTGTAACTGATGATGCCCATGTTGCTGGCAGTCTCTGGAGGTGGTGCAGAGTATTAGAGGTGAGAGACATGAGGTGTACATATGTATGCACCTCCTTTTCCTTATAAAGCCACTTATAAGGAAATCAGATGCCCTAGTCATTCTGCAAGGCCTACCTCTGAAAACCATAATGAGATGGTTTCCCCCCTCTAATACAGCAAAATAGGTGTTAAACTTCAAAACAGGCATCTTTAGTGGACACATTCAAACCAAACCTAAACCAGAGCACCTGTACAAGATATTTAAATAGTGCATAAGTCTAAGTCTTCCTCAATTTATGACATTATTTATTAGATGCATTCCCTCATGCCCAAAATTGCTTCTAATGCAGAACAATTTATAAACCACTTGGACCAATATTCAACTATTTGTGGCATTGTCTGACCTTTTAAAATGTCCCAATTTTACTGAAATCATATTTTAATTTTTCTTAATGTGTAGATATAGTATTCATTCATATTTCAATCATCCCCTTTATCTTCACAGTATTTTCTCAGTAACCACTCTTAAATATTTCTATTTCAAGATACTCAGCACTAATAATCATATACATAAATGTGAGTGTTAGACTTTTACAGTGAAAATAAATATATTTTTTAAATCTTTTTTATATCATCGATATACATCAGTGACAATTTATGTTTGAGTCAGCATTTTATGTATAAACTTGCTTATTATTTTTCTCTATTATTCCTTTGATATATGATTTCTAACATTCTAACATAGTGGAGTGACACATAAACATATCATCAAAATGATCAATACAGTAATGTATAGCTTCTAATGTGTATTGAATGGTGACTGCTATGGTTTTCTTGGCCCTAAAACTCATGCTGAAATTTAATCCCTATTGTGAGGCATTAAGTGGTGGGACCTGGTGGAATATTTAATAACTGATTAGTCCTGAGGGTTCTGGTCTCATGAATGGATTAATTCACTTACTAATAGACTAGTAGGTTGATAGGTTATCTACAGAGTCGGTCTGTTATAAAACAGAGTTTGATTCTGTCTCCTGTGTACCTCTCTCTCAGGTATACACCCTGAAACTCTGCAGAGAGTCTCTATAAGTAAGAAGGCCCTCACCAGAGGCACAGCCCAACTGTGGACCTCCCATATCCCAGAATCACAAGCTAACATATATTGTTGGTATATATGAATTACCCAGTCTGTGGCTTTTCAGTTATATTAAGAAGAAATGGTCAGAGACTCTATTAGTAGAAAAAAGACTGTCACAATAATATTTCACAATTCTAATATATCAGATAATATTAAAAGTCTAAACAAACTTCCTTCTCTAGATTAAAAAAAGTTACCCAAGATATGGTTTTTGAATTAAAATTTAAACATTGACTTATAAATGTGCATATTAAAAGAGTATAGAATTTTAAAGTTTGAATGAGAATTCATTATAAAATTCACAATGCACATTTTGTTTGCCAATTCTTTCAGGATTTTATGTTAACCTATTAAATCATGTGTTTTGATTAAAATATACTTTGCTTCCTCCTAGCTACAGAATAGTATCCTAGAATGAAATGCACATATTTTAAAAATATAGACATGCTAAAAAATTTATTTGTTGGTTTGTCCTCACTTCCCATATTTTTAGTACTATCCAATCACAATATATATCTTAGACATAAAACAAAGGTCTGATAATTCCAATGAGAGAAATTTTAGAAAAGAAAATAAATATATATAACATTTGTGTCCCAATGTGAAAAAAGTGGAATAAATTAAAAAGTCTACTTACAGAGCTATCACTACATATACCAGGTTGCAAGATGGATCCATAATAAAATATTATGTTGCCCATAATAAAATATTGCATCAACAAATAATATGTTTGAAACTGTAGTTTAGCAGTCTTCTGGCATACTTCATCAAAATATAAATTTCATATAAGTTTTAAAACACTATACTATTACACAAAAATGACACAGTATAAAAATGAAAAATATATACATATCATTAAGAGTGAAGGACTAATGAATACTTTTCACCTTTCATGTTTTCTAATATGGACTATTTTAATGTCCTTTAAGGGGCTTACATATACTAAGTAATGGATCATTTTAAATATTTTTGAATTTTGTAGATTTAAAAAAATTATATTTCCCAGTAAGTGAGTTTTGTTATCTAGTCAAGAATATAAAAGTATAAGGTTACTTCGATAATCTCTCTCTTTTTAAAATTGCAGGTTGAAAAATTATACTTGTATATACCTGTGGGGTACAAAAATGATGCCATGCATTATGAATATAATATGGAATAATTAAAGCAAGCTAATGAACCTATCAATCATTTCAAATACATATCGATTGTTATCATGAGAACACTTAAAATTTACTCCCAGTGTTGGAATGTACAATACACTATTATTAACTATTCACCATGTTATGTGACAGATTTCCAAAAAGAGAAAAAGTATTCCTTCTTTCTAAGTGAGGCTTCATACTCTTTGACTATCATCCCTGTATGTCCCACCCCTCAGCCCCTGGAAGCCACCATTCTCCTCTCTGCTGTTGAGTTCTATGGTTTTACATTCCACATATAAATGAGACAATCTGTGGTATTTGTCTTTCTGTGCTTGGCTTATTTCACTTGGCATAATGAGCTCCAATCCCATTCATGTTGTCAAAAATGACAGAATTTCTCCTTTAAGGCCAAATAATATTTTATTGTGTATACATAGCACATTTTCTTTATCCCTTCATCTGTTGATAGACATGTAGTTGAATTGTATAAGTTAGATACTGTGGATAGTGCTTCAATGAACATGGGAGTGCAGACATCTAATCATCTCTTAATTGTATCTGCTATTGTTAGTGGAAGAAAGGGGTCAATTAGTCAAAGGTAAAAGTCAACGTGACTTCTTCTTATAAACAATAATCACCAAAAAATGTGTCCCCAAAATGTATAAAAAACAAAATGACAGTACTAAGGGAAGAAATAGACAATTGAAAACAATAGTAGTCAGAGAAGACAGGAAATTACTCTCAATAATGGATAGTACAATCAGCTTGCAAATCCAGAGAATGTAGCAGACTGAGACCATACTGTCAGTCAAATTGATCTAATGATATTTATAGAACACTTTTGCCTAACATTAACAGAATACAAATTCTTTGCAAGCACACATAGAATATTCTCCAGGAAAGACAATACCCCACCTCATAAAACAAGTTTCAATAACTATAAAAGGATTGAAATCATACAAAATAAGTTTTTCTGACCACAATGAAAGTAAATTAAAAATTAATGACAGAAAGAAAATTTAAAAGTTTGTGAATAGTAGAAATCAAATAACACATTTCTAAATAAACCACAGAGAAGAAAAATAAATCTCAAAGGAAAATTTTAAAAAACGTTTTTAACTGAATGAAGACAGCACCTACCAAAACTTATGGGGTATACCTAAGGCAGCTTAGATGGAAAAAGTATATCCTTAAAAGCCTATATTAGAAAAGAAAATCTCAAGTCAATAACACAAGCTTTCATCTAAAAAAGGACAAATTAGAGCCAATTAAATAAAATAGAATGTAGGAGAGAAAACTTTGATAAATCAGGCTTTATCAAAATTAAAAATGTTTTTGCGCTAAAGATATCATTAAAGTGAAGAAAGGGGTCATATATTTTAAAAAGGGCTTTATTCAGAATATATAAAAATACACATATCACTGAAGAATATGTATGAATGGACATAATCACATAAAAAGATATTCAATATAATTAGTCATTAAGAAAATGCAAGTAAAATCACACTGAGATATTACTTTATATGCATTAGAATGGGCATAGTTAAAAAGACTGACAATAACAAGCACTGGTAAAGATATGGAATAAATGGAAAATTTATGTGTTATTAGTGTGGATATTTATACATAGTATAGCACTTTGGAACAGTTTTTGATTCTTAAAGTGTTCAACACAAATACATCACATAACCCACAATTTAACTATTCAGTATTGGTTCAAGACTAATGAAAATGTATGTTTATGTAAAGATGTGTATATGAATGTTCAGAATAGTTTATTCATAATATACCAAAAATGTAAAAAGAAATCCAAATGTCCGTCAACTAGTAAACTAATAAACAAAATGTGCTCTATCCATACAAAGAAATATTATTAAAAAATAAAAATTAGTCATATATGTTATAACCTGAATGAACCCCAAAACCATAAAGTAAATGAAGCCAGATGCAAAAGACTACAGGTTGATCGATTTTGTTTATACTAAAAGTTTAGAAAAAGTAAATCAATAGAGACAGAAAATAGATTAACACTTATGGGGAAGGGCATGGATTGAGTGCAAATGGGCATGAGAAATATTTTTGTAGTAATAAATGTTCTTAAAGCTATATGGTGCTAATAATTGCACAACATTGTAGATTTTTAAAAGTCTGTGAACTACACATTTAAAATGACAAATTTTATAGTATCAAGTAAAAGGTGAGAGAAGGAAGATGGCCGCTGCATACGGGGGTTGCTGAAGTGCTGAGCGTGGTGCTCAAAGCAGTGGCTTTAATAGAGATTTCGCACAGTCTCTTAGAGCTTTCACCGTTAATCTGTAGCGGACCACTTTGCCAAGGAGGAGGAAGAACAAAGAAATCAAAAAAGAGACGCTTGGATGCTCAGAGCTGCGGGCGCTTTGCTCCCATCTGCTTCCTCTTTCGCTTCGCTCCGGGCGGAGAAGCTGAATGTGTAATCAGCAGTGGATTGTAAGTACCCGAGGCAAAGAAAGCTCAGTGCGCCCCGCCTTTTTTTTCTTTTTTTTTTTTTTTTTTTTTTTTTTTGAATATTTTTTATACAGGGAGAGTTTGTGGATTGGGATTGTTGGCGGGGCT
>NW_025999998.1:15397908-15446166 GCF_001458135.2 Marmota marmota marmota | reverse complement strand
TGTGTGTGTGTGTATATATATATATATATATATATATATATATATATACACACACACACACACATATTATATTTATTTTATTTTATTTATTTATTTTTGTTCTGGGGATGGAATCTGGGTTTTTTTTAATCACTGAGCTACATCTCCACTCATTTTTTATTTTTTTATTTTGAGACAGTCTTACTGTCTTGAGATCCTCTTGTCTAACCCTCCATCACCTCTGGAATTACAAGTGTGTGTCATTGTACCTGGTAAAAATTATATGTTGAATTCCATCTTATAACCTACTTTATGTCCAAGACTTTCCACAATGCCCATAAATATTTATTGAATTAATATACTATAAGCTTAACCATAAAAACTTTTATTTTACGCTTGTTTTTCTGTATTGTCCAGAGTTGATTGTATATCTTATGTTGAGAATTTGCATTCTGGGGCCATAATTGTCTGCCATCAATTGGCATACCTGGTTCCAGAACTTGCTTTTCAAATAGCTTTTCCAATTGGAAAGAGCAATGGATGAATTCAGGGTTAGGTTTTCAGAAGTAAAAGGACAGGATGAGACTAGACCATTTTGTTGTATCAAAAATAAGAAAGAATTTTTATCCTTTTAAATGTTGGGAAGATGTCAGAAGATTGTAAAATAGTTAAAATGAAAGGCGTCACAACTGCCAAACCTGAGAAACTTCGAACATTAATAAAAGTAATTACTTTCATGAATTTTAACCATTAAATGATAAGTTTTTCTGAGTTTATCCTGACAACTCATATGTGAGTGTGGGAATGTTCTTTTTATAAGAGATGGCAATTAAACATAGAAAGAATAATATAGTTAACAAATTACCCTTCTGCAAAAATATACAGAAATTTATAAAAGCAAGAATCATCAAAGGATGAAAGGATAATCGAAGATATTGGGTGAAATCTGGAAAATAATTATTTTATATATTATTTGTTAGTTACAGATGGAATACAATAATTGTATAGTAGAAAAATGATAAAGCCTACTTAACCAATTAATAAAATAAACATGACAACACTGCTCACTCACATCAGGTATTTCCTGATATGCATTAAGAAGGACAGCACTGCTTACAGAACATGCTTCCCCAAAATACATGATCTGAATACTATCTTGAGGAAACATTAGAAATACTCAAGTTGAAGGCTCTTCTATAAAATTAATTTGACTGTGCTTTTCAAAAATGTTGATGTCATAAAATGGTACACATTATAGAAGAATAAAGAGACACAATTAACTGCAATGTATTGTTTTATATTGGGTCATAGCTCAGTGCAAAATGTGATAGTTGCAAAACAGAAACAATGAACTAAATTTTAGTATGAACTACATTTAAATAATAGTATTTTATAAGTACAAAATATCCTGAATTTGGCATTTGCATTATGTTTATGTAAAAGAATTCCCTTGTCCTTAATTATGCATACAAAAGTGTTCAAGTACATGGAATAAAAAGTAAATGTGGCAAAAATCATAAATCATGTGGGAGTATTTTGTATAATCTTTAATTTTTCTGTCAACTTGAGATTATACTCATTTTGTTCAAAATATTTTTTTTAAATGAGAAGTAAAAATTATGGAACTTTGACTCATTTAGATTCATGTCTTATTTTCTAAGATATCAATGTGTAAATTTGGATAAATTGCTTAATTTCACTAAGCCCATATTTCTCATATATTAATAGGTACATAACAATACCTATCTTGAAGAGTAGTAAAAAGGAAGACTTGAAGAAAATGCCTGGCTGTAAACATAAAAAATATCAGCTATCATCATTGTAATAATGTGTTTTTTCTAATTATAATATTAATTATATTATGTAGTGTGATGCAATGTGGTTCTTAGAAATACTTCTGTTAAAGATTCAGCCCCATAATTTAACATTGCATAGTCATGTTAACCAATGTACACCATCTTTAGTAGGTGGACTTAGCAGATATTAATAGGGATTTCATCATTGGTTTCACTCTACTTTCAACTCTGATTACATCTTGTTTTCTCCAATGAATGGGTCCCTGAATATACAACTTTTAGCACAAAGCCTTCTTCACATACCTGGGATGCCTATCTTTGATCATCTTTGATTTATAATATGAAAATGGCCTATTTTGATATCCATAATTGTATTAGAATACAAAAAAATTACTATATTACATGTAATTATTTCAGATACTCACATATAATTGTTATTTTCATAGATGACACTACAGTATGTAGTGTCAATAATCGAATTCATCTAAAGTTATTTAAATCAAAACAAATATGACTTTCTTTAAAATGTGAGGAAGAATTGAAGGGATCAACAGTAGATGTCGTCAAATAATTGTATGCTAATTATTTTGAGAATTATGGTTTTCTCAAGAGTAACCTGGTTTTGTATAATAATAGTTAGATTTTAAATGATAAAATTAAAGACATTTACACTGGATATATCACTTAAAATGTTGAAAAATACTATTTGTGTACTGGCAGTGGAGAGTTATTTCAATGTCATGATAGTTAATGAATACTGTTTCTTAAGTCTGATTTCAAAATAACAGGAGACTACTTTATTAGAAAAATTATTTTATCATGTTTCAGATTACTATAATTATTAATATGGTTTCTAACCTAAAGAACGTATTTATTTAATTTTTTTCTTTCACTTTTTTCTCTTTTTGGCCAAATGCCTTAGTGCATACTTTTATACCATTGATGTATTGGCCTTTTTCTGATTAAAATTAGCATGCAAGTGAATATGCAAATAGATAGAGGTTTGTTATGATTCTAAAATACATTAATTTATCATGGGATAGCACATTGTGATCAGTTAATTTAATATCTTTATTTTGAGGTAATATATCATAAGTCATGGTATTCTATCTGCTCATAGTATGGGTTTTCCCTAAAATCTTAGTTCACAAATTATTGTTCATTTGACCATCATCATTGATGACAAGAGATCATTTATTCCTTGCTATTTAATCTTCTTTTTTAATAGTATAACTGAAGACAATCAGCAGTTTCTTCTTATAGTATTATGAGAATTAAATTAGATAAAGCATCCTAAATAGTAATGAAAATTTCTGGAAGATAATAAATACTCAGTCAGCATTAGTGAAAATATTAAAGATGATATTCAAAATTATGATACTTTTCCAAGACCTTAGAACTTGTTGGTATATGTTTGCCAATTTTTGTGAATTGATTCTACTTACTCAACTGAGGGCATTCTTCAAAAGCACCTTTGCTGTTAAAGAAGAAATTGTGTTGTTACAGTTGGAGATGTAGATATAAACTAAAGATTTAACTCAGAAAAAAGTGTGATGTATGTCAAAATTATATAATTTGTTAATGAGCTGGCACTAAAGAAATAAAAGGTGGTGTTAAATAAGAATGCTAAAATGTGTTCAAAGTATGGCATTACTTGCTACATAAAGGGTATGAGAAGAGTTTAGGGAATAGCAGACTATAGAAGTTATTCATTATGCATTCCATTACCATGCTTATTTAAAACATCCAACTGAAAATGAATTCTAAGAAAAGCTCTCTGTTTTAAGAAAAGAAACAATGTGTTCCATTGGAATAAGTTATCAGACACCAATTTGGAATCCAAGTAATGGTTATTCTTTTATATATATTCATATACATATATAGATATACACACACGTGTATGTATTTTCATCCATATTTTAAAATTATCATTGATAATTATTCATTAATGGAAGCTTAAATTAATATTTATCTCTGACCTAACCTTTAGTCTAGTGTATAAAACACAAATTTACTAGTTTCATTTATCATTTGCCTAAAAATATGAATGATTTTATTTACTTCATTCACATGTAATTTTATTTTTTTTTCTAAAAAAAGAAGCTAAGTTCAGTTTTTCAGAAATTATTTTTTTAATGTGACAAACAGTTCTTGAAAAAAAGTCTTTTTAATTTTTATTTAAAAATGCTCTAAAAATACACTAATCTTACTTTGTAGCTAAATGGGTAGAATTTGTGAAAACGAAATTAAGATAATCTAACATCATGAAATCACTAATGGTTATGTAAAAAAAAATTAGCCACAGCTTAGATGTCAAACCAATTTATTATAAGTTTTATATATATATAAATTGAGCAATAAGAAATATAAAAGAAAAAGGCTGTGTACACCTAGATGTTTTCTCTAATAACATCTATGATGCCAATAAACATATAATTTCTAATGGGCTGAAGAAAGTCTTTAGAGCAAGAGAATAATGAATGTTTACTGAAATGCTCTAATTTCAGTACTTGAAAAATCGATCAAGTGCCTTTATGTGGTTGTTAATTAGATTAAATTAAAGAGATCATGATAGAAGATTTTCAAAAACATGGAGAAATCTAAAAAAGGAATTAATAGCTTCAGGATAGTTTAAACTGTTAAATACAAGCGTGTCAAACCTAAGTGTGGATATCTAATCCATGTACTCCACATCTCTTCAAAAACAAATCTGACCAAGCAATCCTCTTTCTGGGTATACATGTAAAGGAAATTAAATCACCACTTTCCGGAGATATCCTCATTCCCATGTTCGTTGCAGCATTATTCATAACAGCCAAGATATAGGAAAAACCTAAATATCTCTTAACAGGTGAATAGCTACAGAAACTGTGACAGATATATATGATGGGATATTATTCAGCCCTAAAAATGAATAAGATCTCCCAGTTGCCACAAATTCTATGAGTCTGGGGGACATTATGCTAAGTAAAATAAGCAAAGCATAGAAAAATATTGCATGGTCTTACTTATATGCAGAATTTAATACAATCAAATACACAGGGTAGAGCACAAAACACTAGTTATCAAGTGTGGAGAGGTCAGAAGAAAATGAGGATGTATAGGTCAGAGGACATGAAGTAGAAGAAACATCTCAATGCAACCTGAGAGCTATGCATATACCTGGGATGAAATGGCACTGCAGATGGGAATCATAGACACTGAGGGACAGTAGCTGCTCTTGCCATGAAAGTGGGTAAATATGTGAGATGATAGATGTTTTAATTTGATTCACTATAGTAAATAGTTTATCACCTATATGCATCTCATAATGCCATATTGTTAACCTTAAACATATACAATAAAATTTATATAAAACAAAGACAAACTGAAAATTATTTGCAATAACAAAGAAAAGAAGTGGATTTCTTCTATTTTTCTAAAACTAGCTGCCCTCCTTTTTTTTCTTTTTTTCTGAAAAGTTAATAGAGTCTTACAGATATTCTTATTGTTTGATACAGTGGGGATTACAGGGAAACTCAATGTGAACATCTAAACAGCAGTATTTCAAAATGATTACCACATGCAGAGTAGCTCTTGTAATATTTCTATTTCCTATGCTATTAGTCTAGAAACAGTAAAGTTCCTGCTGACATTTGTATAAGGGATGTGGACAAACTGGGGTCACAATCAAGATCCCCTTTGGTAAAAACAAGATGAACAACCCCACACTCCATAGTACATGCACAGCACTGTTTTGTATAGCTTCATAAAGAAAGGATCAGAAAGTACAAAGAAGTTTTGATCTGCCTACCCAAATCGCTAATTTTCCTGTATATGATGAATATATTCTGCACATTATGTATACAAAGGCTTTGTATGACTCACAGACAGTCTCATCTTTGAAAGATAAATTAAATAATATGAAATGAAGATATAGATGAGGTGAGCATTTTTTGTATCACCAAGAAAATTGACATATATTTTAAGCTAAAGTTTGGCTTGGAAAACTTTGAAAAGTTTTAAAGCTCTTACTTTTTCTAAAAGCTCTTAATGTTGGAAATATTCATATATCTTAAATTCCAGACATGGAAACAATGCTGTCTATATAGAAAAAAATGGAGGAAACTTCATATTTTTAGTGACATTTACAAAGGATTGTGTAACAACAAGTCATTCTGAACTCTTTCAATTTCATGCACTTTTTACTATTAAGTTGCCACATCTTTCTCAGTAAGTAAATACAGTATGCTAAAATCATGTTTCTGCTTTTTGTATGTCATCAAATGATCATACATAATCTACTCTCAGTGCATTCACATTTCCATTTGACCCTTTCAACCTGGTTTAAAAATTACCATCCAGGGCTCTATTACTTTGGTTTCCATGATTAATTTAATGTGTGATTCATTCATGTCCACATATTGTGATTTTCTTTGTATCTTCTATATTGATAAATTATGAAAATTTAACACTTAAAATAACAGTGGCATAGTTTTTGATTATCTCAGAAAAATATGAAAATAATAGTTTCAATAGCTATTAACAGATTACCTAGAGATAACAAATTTTTTCACCTACAATCTCCTTCAGGATTTTTTTCATATACTAATTCCAAGTTGGGAACATATGTATTGCACATAATGTTTATTGGTATATTTACTTTCATTTTGCTATTTTATTTCAATGTTGCAACAATGCTTTGAAAATATTTCCCATGGCTGCAAAATTATACTTTTTAATCGCTGTAATGTTGTCTTTTTAGACATTGGCTTCAATATATTTTGCTATTATAAGTAATAGATTGATTACCATCTTTAATCATAAATCTCCTAACACTTACTTAAAGAATGTTACTCATATAAAATTAGTGAGTTGAAAGGATGGAGATTTATGAGCAAGTAAAACTTATTTCCAAATAGAGCTAGCACGCAAAATAAACCAACCTATTAGGCCATTTCACGACGAACTCTTTAACAGTACTTTTGTTATTATGGACCATCTGTAATTTTTCCTTAACTGCCTTCTGGAAATGAGATGCCTAAAAAAACCCCTCTGTATTCACATTAAACCGTGCTTCAAGCACAGAAACATAAAGGAGACAACTTATTTCCAAACCAATTATTATATATTAACTAAAAAAAACTGGGGTCTTTGAATTTTGGTTGCTTCTTGAATAAATATCAACAATAGAGTGAGTATACCTAAACAGAAAATCCAAAGTCCAAAATGCTCTGAAATGCAAAACTTCAGACACCACTAGTGGAAAATTCCAAACCTGACCTCAGGTGATGGGTTGCATACAACACAGACATACTCAAACTATTGTATAAATTCACCTTTAGGCTGTATGTATAAGATGTATATGAACTATGCAAATTTAGACTTGGGTCCCATTCCCAAGTTATCTCATTATGTATATGTAAATGTTCCAGAATCTGAAAAAAAAAATCCAAGATCCGAAACACTTCTAGTCCCAAGCATTTTGAGTAAGGGGTATGCAGCCATTTGTACTGCAGCCTTTGTGGACATGTTGCTCTTGAGTATTCTATGGGGCCAAAGAAATTTTCCCTCATGAATCCTTAAATTGGATGAATCAAAATGAAATTTCAACCATATATCAAACCTCCTCAGGGCTCATTATTGCTTCACTAGTTGGGGAATGTTTGCAATATTCCTCAACTTAGCATGGCCTGTGAAATTTAATTAGCATACTGTTTACTTTCTTGTTGCCATCATTAATGAGCCTGTTTAAAGAAAACTGGACCTACCACTAACCCTTGTAGCAGTCCTCCAGATACCTCCTCCCTGCAAGAAAAACTGCCATTTATTATGAGTTCTTTCATGTGATACTTCAACCAATTTTTAGTCTATGTAAAAGTGTTCATATCTAAGCTAATTTAAACTAATTCTTTGAGTAAAATTTTATAAGATATGCTATCCTTTTGCTTTGCTGAAATCAAGATATACCACATCTATTGCTGCTTTCATCTATTAATCTCATGACTTGATCCACAAGGAAAAAAAAGCAATTAAATTTGCCTGGCATGATTTTTTCTTTGTAAAATCATACTGCTTGCTTTTCATAATTCATTTATCCTCTAGATGTATTCCAATATTTATCTTAGGATTTGTCTCCCTATTTTACTAAGAGTTGAGATGACTGGTGCTCTCCTTTTAAGAAAACAGTCTTGTTTGCTTATATCTTCTCTCTTTTATAGTCTCAAGTTACCTGTAAAAATAAACAAATCTATGTCCATCATTGAGGAGCAGGCTCACTGAATAGATTATGTCTTCCTATTCTGTCTTAAAATTGTGGCACAAAATCAATAAATATAAATTATTTCTATTCCTTAACATTCTGGATCTTGTGAAGAAGCAAAATACAGGATTTCTAAAATGACCCCATCCTGCTTCTGTTTAACAAGGTCTTCATTATATACTAATTACTTTAGCTTCAAATTCCTACCTTGGCTTTTTTTTTTCCTGGTTTGTTGTTAAAGATGATTTTAGAAAGCAGGTCAATATCCTAGTCATTTCAAAGTCTTTGTGGATTTCATTATCTTCTCATTAATTAGTATATATGTAATCCCTATTCATTTCTTTGAAAACCCCCTTTGGATATTATTAACATTTCTTTTTCTTTTTCATATTTTTTCCTTAGGTTTCCTTTTCACTAACAGGCTTATCTCATTATTTGTATTTTTATACTCTAATTCCATTGATCTTTCCTTCAGCTGCTATATATTTTTTCTTCATTTCTAGACCCCATCTCTGAAATAACATTCTTTATGTTCATCACTAGTATACTTAATTTACAGAATTCAGAAATATTTGGTCTCTCCTTGAATCTATTAATTTTATTTTCCCCTCAGCAACAATTAACACATTCCAAGTCTTCACATATTTTTAAAAATGAATCAAATATTTCCTGTTCCCAGACAGGTTGAATCAAGATTGGAAGATTTTTGAATCCAGGAGTGGGAAAATATGGGAAAAAGTGAACAGGCAAGAAGCTATTGCAAAATACCTACCAAGAATTAATACAGGCTAAGTCTCCTAAAGAGGAATTAGAATGGAGAGGAGGGAGGCAATGGTAAAGAAGTATTGTAGGTGTGGCTACTAAGAACACTGAGGAGTGAGGTTTTCTTCTCTTTGCTGTCATTTTAATTTCTTCAGTAGAGTGCTAAATCAATGCTTTTAAAAATTATTTTGCACATTGTATACCTGGAAATTTTGTTAAATCAGACTCATTCATTATGTCAGGGCTGAGGCCTTATATTCTTCATGACAATATGATTCTCAGGTTACACATTGCCTGAGAAGTAGCTAGAAAGCTATCTGGAATCTCTGAGGTAGGTCACCCCATCCTACCTCAAAAAAGAGCTCTTTTTTAATTAATATTTTTATTCATATATGACAGTGGAATGCATTTCAATTTATACTACACAGATAGAGCACAAATTTTCATATCTCTGGTTGTATACAAAGTATATTCACACCAATTTGTATCTTCATACATGTACTTTGGATAATGTCCATCACATTCCACCATCCTTGCTAACCTCCTGTCCCCTCCCTTTCCCTCCCACACCTCTGCCCTATCTAGAATTCCTCTGTTCCTCCCATGCTCCCCCTCCCTACCCCACTATGAATCAGCCTCCTTATATCAGAGAAAACATTAGGCATTTGTTTTTTGGGATTGGCTAACTTTGCTTAGCATTATCTTCTACAATGTCATCCATTTACCTGCAAATGTCATGATTTTATTCTCTTGTATTGCTGAATAAAATTCCATTGTGTTTATATGTCACATTTTTTATTTAACCATTCATCTACTGAAGGGCATCTAGGTTGGTTCCACAGTTTAGCTATTGTGAATTGTGCTGCTATAAACGTTGATGTGGCTATGTCCCTATAGTATGCTGTTTTTAAGTCCTTTGGGTATAGACTGAGGAGAGGGACACTCATACATTGCTGGTGGGACTGCAAATGGGTGCAGCCAATATGGAAAGCAGTATGGAGATTTCTTGGAAAACTGGGAATGGAACCACCATTTGATCCAGGTATCCCTCTGTTCAGTCTATACCCAAAGAAAGCTCTTCTCCAAACATGCACATTAAAAGCATACATGTTTTGTGTTCTATTCTACAGATTTTAAAATAATAACTCATGTGTATAAGATAATGTTTTAAAGAATCTTCCTTAGTAAATAACCTATTTGCAACCTCTGTTAGCTTTTTGTCACTGTGATTACAATACCCAATAAGAACAACTTCAGGGGAAAAGTTCGTTTTGGTTTATGATTTCAGAGTTTTGTTCCATGGTCAGCAGACTCTATTGCAGAGCCCAAGGTCAGGCAGAACATCATGGCAGAAGGGAATCTTGGAGGAGTGCTGCTCTCCTCACAGTGGCCTGGAAGTAGGGATTGAAAGTAGGCTGACTGGGCCCAGGGAAAATAAACCTTTCCATGCCCCCCCCCCACCAAAGTTGACCCTCTCCTCCAGCTATGCCCTACCTGCCTGCAGTTACCTCCCAGTCAGTCTATTCATACTAGGATGGGCTGATTAGGTTATGGTTCTCATATCTAATCGTTTCACCTGTGAACATTCCTGTATTAACTTAGGAGCTTTTGGATGACATTTCATATCCTAACCATAATTTGGTATGATATTTCTATAAGAAATAATGACTTTAACAATAGAAGCTTGAGACATTGAGGCAGAATTTCCAATCATTCCAAGGAGGCTGTTCCCTAATATAGGATCCACTATGTTGGGAGTACAATTACATAAATTCAATCGATAAATTTAAATTTTATGAGAAATAGTGTTATAAATCTAACTAAGATTGTTTTAAATATGAGAAGAAGAACATTTTGATGCAGAAAATCTTTCAGCCCCTCTTTCTCTTGTGCCCTTGTACCTAATATTTTCCTTATCTGTTTGTAATAAGATATAATTTGTATACAATAAACTGGATTCCCCCAAAACTTTTTAAATGTGGTACTGGTCTGACAAACAGCAGCGAGGAGTTTTCTCTTCATCTATCTTCCTCTTAGAGCAATTGGGTCAGAGGAGATGTTAAGATGGTTTCCTGTTAAAGCACTGTGAGAATATGCTTGTAAGAGCAGAGAACTTCAGAGCCCCTTTGCTGTGCAGATTCCAAGTCTATCGTCTGTTTAGACTGTATTTCTCCAAGGTCACAATTCCTGTGACACTGGTACCATGGGGCCTTTCTTCTTTCACCAGTGTCCCCACCCTCAGCCATGTTGTCATAAGGTCAGTACTAGGGTACTTCATTTCACCTTGTCTTCCACTAACCGGCATCTCTTGGGTTTCTCCAAGTCTCTGTCCATCATTGAACTTCAGAGTTCTCTCATAATTGCCCATCTCATTATACAGCTGCTCTTCATTTGTTTTGATTCTGTTTCCAGGGAAGTAGACAAGGGCTGGGTGACTCAAATCTGCCATCTTGAGTCTTCTAAATATATTTTGAACATATTCCCAATTACCAATTTTTTCCTACAAATTTTTATGATTCTTAAAATATTTGTATAATTAGTTTTTTATTTGGGTGAAAGATGTTTGGTTAATGATTCATTTTTATTTGTCTTTTATTTTTCACTATGCTTCTTCTATTTTTCCCATGCAATTTTATTTTTAGCTAATTAAATTTAATATATTAATTCTATGTATATTTTACTGCTTTTATTAGTTCACTACAATTGTACGTAATAGTATGGTTCATTTTGACATAATTATGCATGCATGGAATATAATTTGCTCCATTTCAATTCCTAGTACTTCCACTCTCCCCCTCCTCATCTTCCTTATCTCCTTCCTCTCTTCTACTGGTCTTCCTTCTGTTTATTTATTGTTTTTAAATTGATGTTTTATAGAGATACATTATAGTGGAATTCACTGCTGTATAGTCATATATGTGCATAACATAATTTGTAAATTTCATTCTGCAGTTTCTCCCTTTTACCACACCTACTTCCTCTCCCTTAATCCTCTTCTTGTACTGCACGACATCCCTTCTAATTTCAACACTTTTCCCCATTTTTCCCTAGCTTTCATATGTGAGAGAAAATATTCAACCCTTGACTTTCTCAGTCTGGCTGGTTTCACTTTGCATGATTTCCAGGTTCATCTATTTACCAGCAAATGCGATAATTTCATTCTTTATAGCTGAGTAAACTACTATTGCATATGCATACCACATTTTCTTTATCCATTCATCTGCTGATAGACATTTGAACTGATTTCATAACTTGGTTACTGTAAATTGTGATGCTATAAAGATTGATGTGGCTGCATCACTATAGTATGTTGATTTTAGTTCTTTTGGATAAATACTAAGGAGTGGAATAGTTGGGTCACATGGTGGTTCCATTTCTAGTTTTTGAAGAATTTACATACTGCTTTACAAAGTAGTTGTACTAATTTGCAGTCCCACCAACAACCCATGAATGTACCTTTTCCCCCTTATCATCACCAGCATTTTTTTTATTATTTGTATTCTTGATTATTGCCATTATAACTGGAGTAAGATAAATTTTTAATGTAGTTTTGATTTTTATTTCCCTGATTTCTGGACATGTTAAACATGTTTTCCATTGTATTTTTTGGACATTTGTATTTCTCCTTTTGAGAAATGTCTGTTCAGTTCTTTGCTCACTTATTGATTGATTTTTTTTTTTGTGTATTCTAGCTGGCAAAGATTTTTTTTTCCCATTGTATAGTCTCTCTTCATGTTTTAAGTGTTTCCTTTCATACAGAAGCTTTTTAATTTGATATTTAGATATTTATGATATTCTATGCCTTATTGGTGACATTTCTTATTGAGTCTTCCTGATTTGGACTTCATCAGGATTTGGGACCTTTAGAAGATGCCCACTGCTCTTCTGCTTTACATCTAAGTTTTTCTGCATGTGGAAGTAGTGATCATACAAACTCCCCTTTATTACAATTCTAAGACTCCCTCTCTGGTCTTTGGTGTATCCAGGTACCTACTAGCTTTATGGCAGGTCAGAGGAGATGGTCTCTAATTGGCTCTGCCTGGGCAGCCAGGTTACTCCCTGTTAGGGATTGCAGACTTGTGTGGCCTGATGAAAAAGATTCTTAAATCCAGCACTGTCAGTTCCAGTGTGGGCTCCCCCCATGTATATACTGGAGTGTGCAGAGTGTAATAGTATAAGGTAGAGGTACTGTAGTTTGGTTGAAGTGGCACTGGGTGAGCCATAGAAGGTGTAAGGTTGTTGCCTCTCTGGAGTGTGCAGGTCACAGGTTGATAGACCTAAATATGGGCACATTGGGCAGTGGCTAGTTTCTGTGGAACACTCCTCTGTGAGCCCTGTTTTGAGTATATACTGTATTGTGCATGCATGAAGTCCTCTACTTGCTGCTTAGGAAATGGCTTCTGTGGGTCTGTGCATCAATGAACATTGGGTTAACTGGCAACTCTGGGACTCTGCTTGAGGACCCTCCAGGAGGTACAGAGACTGTAGCCACTTTTATGGTCGCTATGTTCTTTTGCCAGCTGGTGCTTTTTAGTCATCCCAGAGTATCAAGTCTGCATATTTGGAGGGTGATGCAATTCTGGCTGTTTCTTTTTGGGTGCAGGACTGCACGGCACAGGGCTGAAGCCTGTCTTTAATTACTGTGGATCCCTGAGCAACAACTTCCCTCTGTTGGGATTTGTTTGTACCAGCTCTATCTCAATGCTTGGTAGCTATTTTGACTGGTGGGACGTTTGGGTTCAGGCTCTCTGTGGGCACTCTGGGGCACAGAACGCTTCACCCTGGCTATTGCAGATCACCAGGGCTTTAATTCTCTCTGTGATGGGTTGAGGGTGTCCATTGGGTCATCTTCATCTACACTCCTGCAGGGGTTGTGGGGAGTGCTGGGCTGAGTGCTCTCCTCTGGAGGGATTTGTTCTTGAGTCACCCCACTCTTTGTCTGATGTGAAGGTGAGGTTTCGGTACTCTTCAGCTAGCAGAGACCTCTTTACATGTTCCTTTGGGATGGATTACTTAAACAGGAAGAATTGAGAGAAATGCTTAAAGAGGACCATTTCAGAAGAATTCCCTGTGTTTTTACTTGTTCCTATCTGTCAGTAGGGAGAAGCTGTCTGGATTTTATTTCTCCAAGGGAGGCTGGCTAGCCGTGCATTCTATAAAATGACTGCCCTAACCAGCTCAGGTTTCTACCCACAATCTAGCCTGAATTGTGTGATCTCCTTCCTTGTCTTTGCTGCTCCTGTGACATTTTAACTTGGTCTGCTTTTTCTTCCAAATGTTGTTAAGAAAGTCCTCTTGTGAGGTTTTCCTCTGCCTCTTTCTTACTTTGCTATGCCTCCTGACCCCAGTCTGGTCAGGCTTCTGGAACAAGGGATTAATTCCTCATTGTCTGCTTCAGTAACCAAATTCCAAGTTCTTCCAAGTCTTAAGCTGTCCACTAATGAGTTTTGGAGAGTTTATTCCATCACCCACCTCTGGTCAGCTATTCCTTCACTGCTTCCTTTATGGTCAGTGGAGCAGTTAAGGGTGGCTGCCTACATCTGCTCTATGATCTCAAATTCCTCATGGCTACATACATTTTGAATCCCAGTTTGCAAAATTTTCTCAATACCAAAGGTACAAATGATTTCACCCATAGTTTTACCAGTTCTTTCTTTAAAATTTAGATCATATATATGTAGTTTATTCTAATGCTATTTGTGAATTAAAATCTGTACTCCTTCAAGTCAATATTAAGTTATTAAAATGGTATTAATTCTTTAAGTAACTTTTTAACCATAATGATTTTAGTTATTGCTTTTATCACATAATAAATTTCTTTATGTGTTCAATTTTTTGGAGTGATTATCCTATTTTGTCCCTTGGTCTAGGTGTTCATGCTTCAATGTGACATTATTATAATGAAAGACGGTTATTACTATTTTAAAATATCTGGCAGAACTAATATCACCTCATTTATTTTTGCAAGGATTTTTAGACCAATCTAATTTTTACTTTTCTTTATAGATTTAATAACAATTCACCTATCTCACCCCTCTTCAAAGCAGTTGGAATATTTATTCAGATTACATAAAATTTATAAATCAGTTTAGAGATAATGAGAAAATTAATGATTGAGATAGCCTAAGAGCAAGACTATTTCCATTTATTGAACAATATTCCAAAAAGTAGATTTTGCATGTATTGGTTAATTTTATATTTTAAATATGATTGATAATTGGGTTTTCTCTGTCCTTCTTTGTATCAAAATTCATTTATTTTTTAGTTTTTACTCTGAAGAACATTTAAAACTTGCTATTGGTATTTTATTAAATTATAATTTAAATTATACAAACTTTTCAAAACTAATTGTGCAGCTTTATAAGTTGTGACAAGTGCATAGAATTGTTTAATGACAACCCAAAACAAGATAAAAATTTGCAACCCCCCAAGGGGACTTTATCCTTGTTCTTTGCCTTTCTAAACTGTTTCTTTTAACAATAGTAAATTTCAAATATTAATGAAATGCAATTTGTTATTATTATATTATGTGATTTTATGTATTTTGCCTAAAAAGCCACTACCCACCAAGGTCTGTGAAGATATGCCTTTGTGCTTTGTTTTTTACGCCACATAGATTTATTCACTTCATTTCTTCTCTTAATATTGTGAATTATATCAATTTATTTTTTAATGTTCAACTGAGATAAACACAGTATTCAAGGTACTTATATACTGCTGAATTTTTTTTGAAAATTTATGATTTGGAAGATTTACATATGCCTTTGTTACTGATATTAGTTCAGTAGGTTGAAATTTTCTCTTGAGTAGGATGCTCCCAAAGGACTTTGACGTTTTGTTTGGTATCATGCTTGTCACAAAACACAATGCAGCGAGAGGTTACTCTCTATAAATTTGAAAGTATTTGTATAAGTTTACTTTTATTTTTTCCCTTAAATATTTGACACACCAGTAAAGCCATTTGAGAATTTAAAGTACAGATTAATTTTTTTAACATAAGAAAATAGATTTTCTGTTACATTTTGTTCAGTTTGACAAAGTTGCGTGTTGTGAAGAATGTATGCATTTCTTCTAATTCTTTGAATTTTGTGGAAGAATATTTATTATACTGATTTAAGTTTTACTAATGTGTGCATATAGTATAATGGTGTCTCTCACCTCTGTTTCTGTCAAATTCTGTTTATCATTCATATAGTCATTGGATATATACAATTGAGGTGGTTATCTCATCCCTTTTTTATGAAATACATTTTGAGCATTATTACCTTAAAGTCTAATTTTTCTCCACTTATAAGCCTCCATTTTCTTTCTCAAGATTACTTGTATGGAATAACTTATTCCATTCTCTTACTTTCATACAAATTTTGCTTATGTCTATAATAAAAAGGATTTTTTTTTACAAACAGCAACATCCAACTGAATTTCTTTTTCATCTAGCATTATGGTTTATGCCATTAAATTGAATGTTTAGTTTCACATATCACTTAGCTTATTGAAAAGATTGTTAGTTATTGCTGATTTCCTTGCCTCAGTTTGACTGAATCAAATATTTTAGTATTATTTTATAATTATCATAAAATTTTAATGTTTGTATTATTTTAAAATAAAAAGATACTATAATATTAGTCTTAGCTTTTCATAGTTTTTAAAAATATCTTTATTTTATCTTTATTATTGAAGTGTATATTTACTCAGTGTAGAATTTTTTTTTAACCTTTCTAGTCATTACTTTCATTATTGCATTGTCTCTGTGTTCCAGATTGGTTTTGTTTTTTCCTGAGGCAATGTCAGCTGTCATTCCAATTGTTTTCTCCTCAATAAAAGTGGTAGCCTTTTTTTTTTCCTTATTGCTTTAATTGTGTGATCTATCTCTCTCCTTTCATATAAGTAGTTTTACCATTAGGTACCTAGATATAATCTTCTTTTTATTTACCTTGTCTACTTTAGGTTTGTTGAGCCTTGTGGATCTCTGTATTGATGTCTGCCTTCTATTCTAGAAAAAGTTGAGATATTATTTCTTCAAATATCTCCTTTTTAAATCTTTCAACTCTCTGGAGATAGTACAATTTGTTGTATGTTAGACCATTCGATATTGCAGTACATGATACAGATTCTCTCTTATTTCTTCCTTACATTTTCTCTGTGCTTCAAATCATATAAATCACATTAACTTTCTTGAATTCACAATTCTGCTGTGATTTTTCTGTGACAAGCAACTTCTAATAAAATCGTTTTTTTCAGATATTCTATTTTTTAGTTTTAGAATTTAAATGTCTTAGTTTTTTTTCCTAAATTACCATAATACTTGCATTTTACCAATAGATTTTTTTAACACATTCTAGGGGTTATTATAAAGTCTTTTTTTTCTGTTCATACTTGCATCTGAGTTGTCTGTGGGTCTCCTTCTGTTGGCAACTGTTTTTTCATGAACATGTGACCTATTTTCTTTGCTTCTTCACATATCTAAGTTTGTTTTTATTTTGATTTTACATTATGTGAACTTCTTGAATTATGTAATGTAGATTTATGTTTTTTTTTTTTTTTCCATAAAGTGTGCTGGATTTTGTTCTTGAAGACAGTTAAATTAAATTGGCAGATCACTATGATCTTATCAAGGCTACCTCTTAGGTTTTCTTAAGGCGAGTCCATTTCAGCCTTCCCTATAGCACTAACAGTTAAGTGCTAATCCTTAAATCGCAGACTCTGTTCTGAACTGAATCTTCCACTTGCTCACAAAGAACTTTCTACTCCCTGGTGGCACATACCTGTAATCTCAGTGGCTCAGGAGGCTGAGACAGGAGGATCATGAGTTCAAACCCAGCCTCAGCAAAAGTAAGGCTCTAAGCAACTCAGTGAGACCCTGTTTCTAAATAAACTATAAATTAGGGCTGAGGGTGTGGCTCAGTGGTCGAGTGCCCCTGAGTTCAACCCTGGGTCATTCTCTCCCACTACCCAGAAAAAAAAGAACTCTTTCTACTATGGCTGGAATGAAAGGCTGTATCTTCCCAGAAAGTTGTTACCTTTGAAATCTCTATTCTAATTTCAGTCTTATTACCCGAGTAGATATTCTATTTGCTTTCTCTTTAGTTGTCTCTCTGTACATCACAAGTTAGGATTGAGTCAACTTCCTAAGAATTGCATATATATTTCTAGAACTCTTTTGGGGGGAGTTATTTCTCTCCATTATCTTATCCTAAAGATTCCTGCTACCTTAGAAGCTGTGAGGACAAGTATTTATCTCCTTGGACCATTATTGGTTTGTTCTTTCACATAAGACTGTGAGGGAAATGTACATATTACTCTTATTGCTGACATCAGTAGACATATGCTAGTTTTTTCCCTAAGTAGAATACTGACTTTAGATTGAAAAGTCTGTATTTTACTGAGTTAAGAAAATACCTATTAATTCTTATGAGTTTTTAAAATAACATTTGATACAAATTTTTCCAAGGTACTATTTTAATACCCATGGTGATCATTTCCCCCTGCCCCCACATCTATTAATATGAATTAAAGAAATGATTTTCTCAAAGATTGATCCATTCTTACCATTACTGGCATTCATTCAATTTTGCTGTGATGTATTTGTTTCTTAACTCTCTTTGCTAAAATTATTCAAAATTTTTGCATCACTATTTCTTAGTGAATTGGGGGTACAGAGGGACAAAACAGAAAGCTCTTAAGAATATTCCATTTAATAAATTTAGAGGAAAAAATAATAGAATTAAAAATCATCATTTGCTAACATCAATATAACAATTGATTGAAGTAAGGATTATAGATGTATGCCTCAACCACTGGGTGAATTGTTGGGGAAACAAGATATTTATGTTGTCTGAAATTAAATATATTTAATAACTTAAAAAGTAACCAAATAATAAAGTTGTACATTCTCAATAAGCCAACACATACCTCTGGACATGAAATTTAGAGATGCACTTGGTTTGTGGTACATACTCTAAGAAAACTGTGTTGAAATTTAAAAAAAAAAATCAGTGATTCAAAGACAAAAAAATATTTTGTGGTTTTTCTCTACCAGGTGTCAGTAAGCTATCACAAAACCTGTTTATTAGTAAAGAATTTTCATTCATTTACAAAGTGTGATTAGTTTAACACTATAATAGCACAGCCATTGCAATAGAGACTATCTGACTCATAAGCTCCAAAGTATTTTACTACCTGTCTCTTTATGGAAAATGTTTGCCAAGCCCATGTTCTAGATTAGAAGTAATGAAAAGACAATGTCAGTGAAAGTGATACAACAACTTTGATGGGATTCTGTGTTTAAAAAAATGCTAAAAAAATAAAGCTATTTTAACCCATTTAAAATGTTTAAATATGGTTTATCTGAAGATAATATTATTACATCTTTGGTAATATTCTTGGATGCAGGAAAATTTAACTATATAGAAAAATGAATATATTTTAAGAAATTCAGCCAAGGTGCTGAAGAATGTAATGAATGATATTCACAACCTTCAAATGGTTCAAGAAGAGGTAGAATAATTTATATAAATAGAAAGATGATCTATCTTTGGATATTTCCATCAATTTATCCATCTACATATATTTTATTTCTGTATTGATAACAGCAAAAAATGGATATATTAACACAAATATGGATATATGTGTGTGTGTGTGTGTTCAAACACATAGGCGCATACATACACAAACATCAGTCAACTGGTATGTTTACTCAAAATATGTGGATAGTCTTATACTATTCTCTCATCTTTTCTATTTTTATTTTCAAAATTAAATATTGGGAGAGAAGAATGTAAAAATTTAAAACTCTTGAAATATAATACAGGATCATAAGATCGCAAAGGAAAATGCCTTATATAAAATGAAAGATTGACCTGATGAATTCTATTACATTAAAATTAAGAACTTCAGGGGCTGGAGTTGCATTTACCAGGCATATGTAAGGCTCTGGGTTTGAATCTCAGCACTGCATATAGATAAATAAATTAAAGTTTAAAAATTTCATTGACAACAAAAAAAATATATTTTAAAAAATTAAGAACTTTTGTTGATCAAAAGTACATTAAATAAAGTGATATCAAAGAATACAGATTGAGGGAAGATATTCACAACACTTATACCTGGAGACAGATAGTTATCCCAAATATGTACAGAACTTGTAGCATTAATGGAAAACAAATTGGTTCATTAACTAATGTAAAAGTGAATTATGCCTAGGCCCTTTCCTATTGGAACATATTTTGGTTTTCCAATAGCATAGGAGGGTTTACAAAGTCTGAGTTAAAGTGTAGTTTGTATTCAAGCCAATTAAATTTTATAAATCTAAAAGTTCCCAGTTGTGTCTAATAAGCTTTCTAATTAAACCAGGAATATTCTGATAAAACATCCCTAAATACAAAATATCTGTTAATCTCCTCATGAGTGATTAACACAGGCATTTACAAGGTGGTCTGATCTAGGTCAAGGGGACTTCAGGTGTCCAGAGGAGGAGACAGTGTTACAAACCCACAACAAGCTTGCTTTCTTCCAGTGTAGCATGGAGGGGAAAGGCCTTATGATGGAAGAAATCAAACATCTTCCAAAGAAACTGAAATCTGCTGTATCATGGAGGAAAAAACAAAACTATTTTAGAAAGACCACCAGACCTCTAAGGACCAAAATAATCTCTCATTTTTTTTTTTTTATTCTCACCTCCCATCCAGTTCTTGGCAGGGGATCCATCAATGCTCATTAACAAGGAAAACAATTTAAAGGATGAACAATTGAAAGGATGACCCATATTATTGAACATATGAATATTTCCAGTCAAAAGAGACAGTGTTATTTAACCTTGAAGCATCTGAAAACAGCTTCCTTTAGTCTTTTACCTACTCAAACAAGCCAGAGTTTCATGTAGGAAGACCACAAGTTCAAGGGGATTACAGCCCCTCTGCTTTTCTTCAGGGAAGGACTAAAGCTTGTTTATTTCGTAAGTAAACCTAATAAGCCTTATATGTAAATTTGCATTTGCCTACTCAGTTTCCAAATAGCCATACTTTTGTATATAGAGGTATTAAACAAATTGAAAATTACCATATACAAAACTACTTGTGGATCACATCATGGAACAAAATACAGATCTTAAAATTAATGAATCTTGAACCAGAATAGGAATTAAACTTAACATCCTTATAAAACTAGATGTTTTCTTAAAATTTCCCAGGTAAAATTAAACAGCTTTAAGAATATTTTATCCAGACAGCTATTATTTATTTGTCCTCTTTGGAACTAAGATCTGAATTTTACTCAAACAAAATACCATTTTACAAATCCAATTAGAATTTGAAAATTTTTCTTTCTTTACAAATTCTTTGGTGAGCTCAGCATATCATGTCTCTCTCTAAAAGCTACAAGTACCAGAGACATACAGAAAGAGTAGTAGATTTTAATCAGTCAAAGCCTGCGTGTGCCACTTTTCCTTGAGGTATTTCACATGGTTCTTTGAATTATTTAGAAAAATGTTCATGAAAATGTGCAGGGTTACATATTTCTCCTTTTCCTCCTCCTTCTCTACCTTCTCCTCTTTTTCCTTCTCTTCTGTCTTCCACATCTTTTTTTTCCTACTGAAATTGCATGTGTCCCATAAGAAAACAGTGATCCACAAACCATCATGTTTTATTTGAAGAGTGTGATAAAAGTTTTACTGTAAAGGGCAAGATGATGAATACTTGGGCTTTGCATGCCATGTAGTCCCTCTTACAACTGCTCAGCTCTGCCACTACAGCCTCAAGCAGCCATAGACAATGTGAAAATAATGTGTGAGGCCAGGTTCTAATAGAACTTACTTACAAATGTTGAAGTTAGAATTCCATGAAATTTTCATAGGTCACAAAATATTTTGTTTTGTTTTGTTTCAGCCATTTAAAATGTGCAAAACCATTCTTGGCTCTTAGGTGGTACAAAAACAGGCATTTTGCAGATATGTCATAGTTTACCAACTATTGTTCTATACATAAAAACAAAAACAAAACAAAATTGATTTTTTTTTTACCTTGTAAGGGATGAGTTTGGAATTTGAGGGCTGATGAAGGGGAAAGGTGCGACCATGAGGAGGTACTGGCATACACCAGATCTATGGAGGTTGTATCATAATAGAATTGAATGTGGAATTCCCTCATAGCATGGGGGGGGCTCCATCCTGAGGAGACTGGAGAAGGGAGTTACCTAGAAAGGTGATGTTACTCAGCGGAGAAAAGAGAGGCAGGGGGTGTGGATTCTCTGGGTCAGTAACTCTGAAAAGCAGTATTCTCTCTCTTTTTTTTAATTTTATTTTTTGTTTTGTTTTTTATAGCTCAGGGTTATATCTATAACTAGTAGATTTTGGATGCCGTTTTCAAGACTATGCAAAATAGGAAGATTCTAAAAGGCTAAAAATCTGCATGTTTGGGCTATATTTAAAACAATGGGATGTATAAAAATTTGAGTTTGATTCCAGCAGGCTTTTAAGCTAACAATAAGTCTCAGAGTCTTAGCCAGCTTTGAAGAAATAACTCAGAGGACATCTTTGGCTCATTTGTACAATATCTTTCCAACAATGTTAGGATGTGAAAAGGAAAGAGTGAGATTTTTCACATTCTATAATCTATGAACACAGAAATATGTGTTAAACTCACCTTGGTATTACTAGCATTTGTTATAAGGTATACTCCTATGACAGGAGTCGGGTGCACAAATGGAGGTTGCATGCCTGTGCCTTGATTCTCTTTCTTCCTTGGTTTCCATCCCTCATGACCTCACCTGCATCTGTGGGGACTTTGGCCATCTCAGAAGGCATGTCTAGTCTTTTCCATTATGTATATCCCTTCTAAATAACTGGGACATGACCACCCCTCAGCTCTAAAGGTAGCCCCTCAGGGCTGCTTGTCCTGTCAGACCTCAGAAGGACAAAGTTACTCTTGATATTCTCAAAGGGGGCTCAGAACTGTTTAAAGAGGGAATTCAGGACTCTGAGGGCTCAGATCACTGTCTGCAAAGGGATGGTACATTTCCTCAATCCCACAGACATATTGGGGCCTTGGCAGACAAGTGCAGAGCCCCTTCTTTCTGGGTCTAGGGACAGAACTGCTGTTAGTTCACCTTCCACTCCCACCCTGATATCCTCAAATAAATATTGAATGAACAAGTACATCGGTGATCAAGGAAATGAAAACATACATATTGAAAAAGCATGGGGAGAAATTATTAAAAGTAGTAATTCTGATTTTATAAAGCATCATAAAAATACAACTTAATAATGTTGCAGATGTGCAAGTGCATTACTTTTGTTTTACTTCCACAGCAAGAGTGTTGAAGATTCTCTGATGATAAAAGTTATGATAGATTAATCAGTGGTCCATCATCTCATTGTAAATTGCAAGTTGTAGAGAGCCATATTGAGAAAAATCCATCCCTGTGCTCTAAAATGTCTCTCTAATAAGAATATATGATCATTTCTTTGTTCATGTCCAAATCTTCCAGCATTATGCATATGCTTCAGTTTATTGTTCTTCTGTAACTCTGTCTTCAGCACTCAGGGCTAAAGTGTTAACAGACTTGATAGATAAAAACCAAAGATTTAAACACAATTGGCTTTCACTTTGCAAAACTCTTCGATGGAGAAGAGTAAAACATTCTACTGGGGAAGTAACAGACTTTTTGTTCATTTTAAAATACATTGTTCATTTGGGAAAATACTTCCACTGCAGTAGTTGGTAGTCTGAAAGGGCTTTACAAAATAAAGCATACATTTAGCTTTTAGACAACAATTTAATAACAAATGGAAACTCAGATTTTATGCCTGGAAAACTATGGTTGTATAGGAATTTTGTAAGTCTTCAAATTGGAGTTTAAAATTTTCTGGGCAAGTGATACTTCACAAATACTAGGTTGGAAGCTTCACCAACTCTCTGAGGTTGAATATTTCTCTCCTTTTGACTAATTCATTTACTGAGTTAGCTATATGGAGCTGTATTATTGCTAGGAAGAGCAGACCAGGAGTAAGATATGCAGCCCTCTATAATAAAAGGGCAATGGAAGAAGGATGATGATTGTATGTTGATACTATGCTAAGAGCTAGGTATAATCACCTAATCCTCCATCAGGAAATTGATACTCAATAAGATTTTATAAGTTATCCAAAATCATTCAACCAGATGAAAATGAAGTATCTTTGCATGAATTTTCAATTGTATCAAGAGAGGGAATACTTTATTTTCAGTAGGAGCACATCCAATTTTTTTTTTTGTAGTTGTTACAGCTTTTTCTGTTTCTAAGCCACATTATTGAGGCTGCTATAACTAGAGGATCAGCTTTAGATCTGCAAATTTCCCAGACATCCTCCCTCCAATATTTCCATGTGATGGACTCCATTGGTCACTGTCCAGGAAACTAAGGATCTGAGGCCAGCCAAAGGGGAGCCCATCTCAAGGTGAGGATTTTGACACTTTCATTCCACCATTTCTTAGGTTGCATGCCTCCCATGTTTCCTGTTTTCATGGTCTTCTGCTCCTTTTATTTTATTTTTTCTGTTCCTTTGTTCCTCCATTTTCTACTTTTTCACTGAAATATTGATAACCATCAGGCTTAAATGTGTTTTGCACTTGCAATTCCCAGACCCTCTAATGCAGTGGCATTCAATCATGTATGCAGAACAATCTGTACCCACTTTTGCAAAGGAAGAAGCAGACACTCAAAAGGTTAAGTGACTTGTAAAAGTCACACAGCGGCACAACCAGCACTGAGCCCACTTCTCCTGATTTTGACTCTGCACACTTTCTTTCCATGTGCCTAAGGCTTAAACCAGAACCTTCTGGGTTCCTCAATCCCTTTGAAGATAATAAAAACCTGAGAAATGGCTAAAACACAGGAAAGCCTCTGAGCCTTCTTCATACTCATGGTGGGACTGTCATGAGCGAGCTGTGCCTTAAGAGACCAAATATGCCTGTGTCCCTTCCACAACATCAGAATTGTTTGCATAACAATAAATTCATAGGCTATACCACTTTCATCAGGGACAGTTCATGAGTGAGGGGTTTGTTCATTTGGTGGTCTGGTGTTCTCCATAAGCTCTTGGGCCTGGTTTTCTGATATGAGTTTGAACCCATGCGTCCATGTGCTTCTGATTAATTTGTTAAGTCCATTTTTATTAGCATGATTAATTTATTTATCAGTTTATACCTTCTGGTTGTGCCAAGCAGATGGTGGTTATTTACTTGCACAAACATGTGCGGAGTTATTATACCTCAGCACTTAAATTCAAACTGGAATAGCTCATGGAAAATCACTGCTTTTCAAAATGGAGTAACTCAGGTTTAGGCACAGCCTGAAAACTGCACTTCTGTATATCATGGAGTAACTCAGATCACAGCCAGCCTGCTCTCCACAAGAGCCCTGTTGTTTCTTAGTGGTGTATAATGCTGCCATTTGAGTCTTTAATTATCTGAGCAAATTTAAAGAAGTAATAATTGTGCAGGGATAATTCTAACTTCTAATAGAAACTTCTTATGTGATTACATTGGTGGGTTAGAAATTTTGAGAAAAAGAAAAAAAAATTTCTTTAAAGAAGTTTATAGCCAGGCGTGGTGTTGCCTGCCTGTAATCCCAGCAGTTCAGGAGGCTGAGGCAGAAGGATCTTGACTTCAAATCCAGCTTCACCAATAGCGAGGCACTAAGCAACTCAGTGAGACCCTGTCTCTAAATAAAATACAAAATAGGGCTCAGTGGTTGAGTGCCCCTGAGTTCAATCCCTGGTACCAAAAAAATAAATAAATAATTTAATTTTAAAGGCATTTGTTTGATAGAATTTGATGAGACATTGCTTAGTGTAGAATTAACATTCTAGTCAACAATAATCTCTTCTTATTTTTCATTTCTAACATGTTATAAGGTAATTTGTGAGTGTCCTTTCAGGTTCAAAGTCATTTATAAAATAAAATATTAATAATAAAATCATAAACCTGCCATTCTAGACTCTTACCCAAAATATAATAATATCCAGTGACATGTTTGTCAAAACACAATAAAATCAATTGGAAAAAAATGAACCCACTTACAATATTTTTTATGCTATTTCATAAATTCTGAAAAGCAAACAGGGATACATTACGCTGGGTTAATTGTGAACTTTCTAATAATTCTTAATGATTTTATGGCCATTTTTAATTAAAAAATTCTGTAAAATAAACTTAATGCCACAATCAAATTATATAATTCATTTTTGTTGCTGTAAATATATTTATACTTAATTTAAAATCTTATTATACTGTACATATTTGAACTCATGAATTTCATTAATCTCAACGAGTCCCTTGTGTGTTCCTAAATCTTTGTGGTATACTAAACATTTAGGCTATTCTTGAAGGGAGTTACGTGAATCAACTAGACCCAACTATTGACTGCAATCAATAGCTGGGTCAGCTTTTGTCATTTCCCCAACAACCAAATAGTCCCTGAGAGATATTTGCGTGTCTGAATTCTTCACCATTTAGAAATGTGCTTTCTAAACCCTGCATGTCTATACAAACATAAACTTTTATTGTCAATTCCTTTGTGTTTCCTCAGTTCCAAAGCTGGAATTTAAAATCAGTTATGTTAATAGTAATCCTCTTTCTTTCTTAGGATCTGAACCCAATTATTCACAAGATAGCATCTGATAATATCCCTCATAGGCTAAAAAACATGTATCTGCAGCTATTCACTTGGCGTTGGGAGATGGAAGCAGTGACAGGCATTTGTACTATACCTACAATAAACTAGGTATTTTATCAAACACAAGATATACATGGACAAAGTCTATGCCATTTTGAAAATTTAAGCTTAATAGAGAAATCAAAAACTAGATAAAGTACAGTGTTATTAACAATATGGCAGGCAAGAATGGGGTAATGTGAGATCCCACAGGAGGAGTCATCAGCCTAGACTAGAGAAACAGAAGAGTTATCAAAAGTTGCATAGAAACTGGGAACAGAAGGTTTGACTTACAATAATAAAACAGATCATGTTCCAGGCAGAAGAAAAAAAAAGCCTATTAAATTTTGCTTGGCTCTTGTTCCCTTAGGTGATACTTTCTTTGGAAGTGTACTATTTATATTTTCGTATAACATTAACATAGATCAGAAAGTTGCAGTGTTCTGTACAAGCACACAAATGTTTATTTAAAGAAGTATGCAGTTATATACGTATCCTGTATATATTATGATTCTTGAAAAACTCTTATTTGAATAGTCACTTATTTTTTCCAGAAACATCTAGACTAATAAGTTTTATAAACACCAAATAATGGATAGCAAAAAGCCCACGCAGATCTGATGCTTGTGTTTCTGAAAGACATGGCATACTTTGCATGAAGGACAGCATCCCAACAGCCTACCTAGAGAAGAATCTTAGAGATTTGAAGCCCATACCATTTCTTATGGGCTTAGTTTGTCTGCCATTCATAATTTCCATTTATTGCTTCCTTAATTGCCTGGGCATGACCTTATATTTTGTAACCTTTTCCTTTTCCTCTTTAGGGCTTTAAATGATTTGCACATATCATCTTTAATTGACATCTCAGTGTGACATCAGCAAAATAGAAAAGATAGATAGCATAATCCACAAAATATTTTACTTGAAACTACATTTCTAATATCTTGTAAAACAGATTAGCTGGACATAGTTGGTTTTCAAGTTTCTCTTGGCATTCCTTTCTAGGAAGGGGTTTATTCTATCCCTCAAATTGACTAGTGGATCAAATCAATAAACATAGATTTCTAACTTCAGTAAAAAATCAGCAAATGAGGTTCACTCAGGGATTGCTTTTCTTTATGTGAGTTTTGAAAGTGGTGATAGTTAAGGTTTGAAAGTAAAACACATCTTAAATTGTAGAGATAATTGAGATAGAGAACAGATATTGATATCATACATTTAGAGCCTATAGCAGACTTAAAGATCACAAAACTAACCATCACTTGGCATAGAGGCCAGCAGCTTTCTTAGCAACACAAGGATTTCTAATGGTCCAATTGGGATAACTCAGGTACTTGGATTTTCCACTTTCCATTGTGATATGTTTCTACCACAGTAAGGGCTTTTCTTTCAGACCCTAATCTAATAGTATTGAGATAGGTGTTACAATATAAGATTGACAAACACAGCACTATTTAGTGATGAGGAATGATTAAATTGAATGATTAAGGAATGAGCTAAATGATTAAGCTATTTTATTGTATGACAGGGAGGAAAAGAGGCCAGTTCCAGTTACCAAATAGGTAAATGATATTAAAGGTAATTTAAATCAGTAAGCCTCCTCCTATTCCTTGTAACTAGCTCTTTTGATGCTTAAATCCCCTCTACTATAGAATTAAAATGTAGTTATCCAAATTATACTTAAATACCATTGTTGATAGAACTTCATATTTTTGTAGGCATATATTTCCATCTGAATTAAGCTAAGCCAATTTCCTTCAAGTCCTTTCCTTGCAAAAACAGATGTGTAGATTACATAGTGAAATGAAGGTGATTAATTGATGTTTGGACTATTTTACTCTTTCAGTGATAGAAAAAACATATCAGAGTCAGATTTAAGAACAAAGAATTTACTATCCTTTCTGATGAAACATGCAAATCCAACAAAAGTGAATTAAAATTTATTTTTTCAACTAGGTATGGTAATTTCATTAGACACTCTGTTGATCTTCCATGATAACCTTGTAAGATATATACAATATATATCTATAGATAGATATGTGGGTATATGTATAAATATATATAATCAAATTAAGTAACCATTTAATAGCATCAGTAGAACTTGGAGATAAAGCTAAGGTTCTTTTCTAACATACAATGTCACCTTTAATAGCTTTGAACCAAATAATTATTTCAATATAAGAGAAATTCAAGAGTCTTATTTACTATCTAGTAAAGCAGTCATTTATCTCGAATTGTTCAATGGTAAAATAAGATATAGAAGGTACAGATGGATGAGTGATAAGTGTTAGTGTGAATGAAAAACATCTCAAGGCAAAAATGCAGAAACCATACATAATAGAAAAGGATGTTTAAGGAACACAATCGACGACCTTGTCTTGAATTCTGTGTCTGAGAAAGAAATGTTCTTAGCAGAGGCTTTAACCAGAGATCATTCTTCGTCTGTTGTCACTGCTAAACTTTTTCCGTGGATGAGGAGTCAGATTAACTTTGAATGAATTAGATTTCATCCCTTGGATACTACGGATACACACAGTGTCTTAGACAAAAGCCTTCAAGTACTTTCTAATAACACTCTCTGGCAATTTTATTTTTAAAATTTTAACTTATTTTCACAAACTTATTTTCTCCATCTAAATATCATTATATACATGTAGACTGACCCATAGAAATGTCCTTTCCATGCGTGTGTTCATACAATGATATATAACACTTCAATATTACTAATTCATTAAACTGTGCTATATACTACATTAAACTATAGTTCTTGCCTCTAAAGCTTCAGAAAGTTACCCTTCAAACCTTAAAATAAGTAAACAACAAAAATACATCACCTCCCCAAATAATAAATTAATAAAATGTATAGAATTTTGATAAGCAAAACCAATTTATCCTTAGTTGCATACTGCATATAATAGGCAATGATAATGACATGTAAATAATTGCCCCTCTTTGTGCATACAGGTTACCAATAATTAGTCTGGTTATCAATTTGATTCCTGTCTATTTACAACTATATTTTCACCCTCTTTCTGAAAGCTTTTAGAATTTTCACCTTTTCTTTAACTTTGTTTTCACTAATATTTTTCTATCTATGAGAATTTTTATCGTGTTGGAGAACTTACTGACTAGTTTCAGAATAAGAATTCTGGTTTCTATCTTCCACACTGTTACATTTCTACATTATCTACTATTTCTCTAAATATCCTCTTTCTTCCAGATTGTTTTATTCTCTACTTTTAGAATGTCTCTTCAGCAAGTGTCAGAATTTCCTTATGTTATGCCCACTTTCTTATCTTTACTTGTTTACCTTTTTATTACTAAACAGAAAATACAGGAAAAGGTAAGAAAAGCATCCTTTGTAGTATTCTGACTGTGGAAATAGGGAGGTGTTCCTGGACTCGGGGAGGTGGGTCATGTAACTGGTACCCTGATTCCCACAATTGGAATGATGCCCAGCAGTTTCCCCCTGAGGCTATCAAGATAACTATGCAGGTGCACTACCTGGTTTCCATGGTAATGTCCTTGGGCGTGAAAGGCTCTGTGTTTGTATTAACCTGGACCTCATCTCGGCTAGCACTCAGGGTTAAAGGAATACTGGTTAGAGTGTAGTCAGGTGTGATGGGTAATATGTAACCTTTTTTGAGTTAATAAACTCGGCAGGAGGGGAGAGTGGACACTTCACTTCTGCACTACTTCTTCACCACTTCACTTCAATCTCTCTGCTTCATCCTGTCCGTCTGCTTGTACTTTTGGTGTTTGTGTCTGTTCTTTGGGAACTTCCTCACAGGTATTCTGCCACAGGTGTTCCTTTATAGTCCTTGCTTTTGTTTTTTTGTTTTTACTGCCTCTTTATGCATCTCTAAACAATATACCTTAGTTTTCCCTCTTTTTCACCTTATAAGAATAGAAACAAGCTGAATATATTATTTGTTTTCCTTTATTTATTTAATATGTATGTTATATTCACCCATCTTGCTGTATGTGTCTGAGGTTCATTTATTTGTATTTCCTTATAGCATGCCACTGCAGCCTGGAATTTACCTTTGACTGGCATCTGTGTGTTTTTCACTTTGGGATGTTGAGAAGCATTGCCGATATCTTGGTGCAAACAAGTATTCAAGCCTCTCTGTCAGTAGCTCTCAACTTCAGTGTGTGTCACAGGCACCTGGAGACCTGACTCACTGCTGGATCCCACCCTCACAATTTCTGTTTTCGGTAGCATGAGGGCAAGACCCCCAAATTTGTATTTCTAAAACATTTCCTAGTAATACTGATTTTGTAAGGACTATCACTTTATCACTTTATCCAAATGAGTTCTCTTTTTTACCTTTGTTTTCATAATTCTGAAGATTGTACCCAGGGCCTTAGCATACTAGGCACACACTATACCACTAAACCAACAACCCAGCCTAGGATTTTATTTATTTTAGGTAGTCTTTAATATATCACAATAAATTTCATAATCATTTTGCACACTTTTGTTAGTTTTTTCCTAGGGAGTTGACATCTTTAATTATAAATGGTGTCAACTTTTAAATTTGATATTCTTTTTGTTTCTGGTACATAGAAAAAATAATTGTATTATGTATATATTGTTTTTTTTATTCAGCAGCCTTGTTAAACATTATTAATTTTAATTTATTAATCATATATTATTTAATATTTTAACATACAAACTATTTCATCTTTGAAAAGTGACAATTTTATTTCTTTCTTTGAATTACTTATACATTTTCCTTTCCTTAGAATGATTTTAAGTCTAATAAAATACTGAATGAAAATGGTTACTGTAGGCATTCTGATCTTGTTGCTGAGTTCAAGAGGAATAATCCATGTTTAACCATTATATAAAATCATAGTGTTTATCTGTCCTGCCCTCCTACCATAATGTGTCACTTTGCCCAGGCCCAAAGAATAAAAGTCATTCAATTATGAATTGTAACCTTCACAACTGTAACCAAAAATAAACCTTTTTTTCTCATCACTATAACAAAATACTGAGACAGTGGAAATAAACTGTCTCAGTTATTTTGTTATAGTGATGGGAAACTAACACAGGAGACAAAAAAAAAAAAGAAAAGAAATGAACAAGGACATTACTCAATGCAAGACCTAAATCCCTGTATTAAACATTTACAAATACACATTATTTAAATATACACAGATTATAGGAAATTATTAGATAACATACAGGTCATAAAACAAATCTTTTTTTTTAAGTCTAGTGAATTGAATACATAATAAAATATATCCGTTAGCCTCAATTCAACTAATTCACTTGGGCATGATGGCACATGCCTGTTATCCCAGACAGAGACAGGAGGATCCCAAGTTCATTGCTGGACTGGGCAATTTAGCAAGATCTTACCTCAAAATAAAATCCAAATAGGGCTGGTAATATAGCTCAGTGGAAGAGAAACTCTGAACTCAAAATTTCTACTACTCCTCCCACCAAATTTAATTAATCCAACAAAAAGACAACTAAAATCTTGCGAATTTTTAAAAAAGGGTATTTCAGTTATATTTAAATATCATTTTATCATGAAGTTGGCTTTTATTCCCTTGTGGTATACAGTTCTGTGCATTTTCACATAAGTATGGATACATGTTACCACTGTCTCAATGAGGTGTAGAATAGTTTCGTATCCCACCAAAATCTCCTTTGAACAACTGTGTAATATATATATATTTTTTTTTGGGGGGGGGGCACAGAGAGTGGGAGGGGGTTAGTGGGGATTTAACTCAAGGACACTCCACTGATATACATCCCCAGACTTGTTTTTAGTTGTAGATGGACAACATGCCTTTATTTTATTTGTTTTATTTTTATGTGGTGCTGAGGATTGAACCCAGTGCCTCACACATGCAAGGCAAGCACTCTGCCATTGAGCCACAGCCTCAGTCCCCCAGCCCTATCTTTTGTATTTTATTTAGAGACAGGGTCTCACTGAGTTGCTTAGCGCCTCACTTTTGCTGAGGCTGGCTTTGAGCTCACCATCCTCCTGCCTCAGCCTCCTTCCCAAACTGCTGTGATTACAGGCCTGCACCACTTCACCTGGCTTGAATTATTATATCTTTAAAGTCACTCCTCTCATGTGGAAACCACTAATTAATTCTATATTCCTATATTTAATTTTTTGAGAATCTTATATAAATGGAGTTACATAGTATGTTATCTTTTCAGACTAATTTATTTTACACAGTATAACACCTTTGATATTCATCCAAAGTTCTGAATATTTCAAGAGTTAAGTCCTTTTTTTAAAAAAAATATTTTTTTTTAGTTGTAGTTGAAAACTACAATACCTTTATTTTATTTATTTACTTAAAAATGTGGTGTTGAGGATCGACCCCAGGGCCTCGAACGTGCTAAGTGAGCAGTCTACTGCTGAGCCACAAACCCAGCCCAAACCCTTTTTACTTTTTGAGTAGTATTCCATTGTATGCATACACAAATCACAGTTTGTCTATATCCTTGGAGGATATTCAAGTTGTTTCTAATTTGGAACAATTATGAATGGAGCCACTCTGAATACAGTTGACATAGAGTTTATTGTGCAAAAATGATTTTCCATATTTTTGTGGTGCTGGTGGTCAAAACCAGGGCCTATGCATGCTAGGCAAGGGCTCTACCATTGAGTCATATGCGAAGCACGACTCTTCAACTGTTGGTGCAGATACATGGGAGAGAATGTTGGATCTTATGGTGTGTTTCCCAGCCTTAAAAACTGCTAAACTGGGCATGGTGGCACACACTTGTAATCCCAATGACTCAGCAGGCTGAGGCAGGGGGATTCCAGGTTTGAGGCCAGCCTGGGCAACTTTGTGAGATCCTCTCTCAAAATAAAAAATAAAAAGAGCTGGGGTTTAGCTCAGTGGTAGAGCACCCCTGGGTTCAATTGCCAGTGCCACAAAAACAACAGCACAATAACAAACCCAAACTACCCAATCTTTTTAGAAAGGCTGCACCATTTTCCATTTCCCTCAATGTTAGGAGAGATCCAGTTGCTCTGCATTCGTGCCAGCATTTGTTTACTACTTCTTGTTTTTTAACTTTCACCATTCTAAGGGCCGAAGTGTAGCATAATTTCATCATGACTTCATTTTGCATTTTCCTAATGACTATTAATTTTGAACATCTTTATTGACACCTTTATAACTTTGGAGAGTGGCCATTTATATCCTTTGCTAATTTTAAATCAGCAAGGCAACACATTATGGGTGGGAAGCAGGCAAAGCAAAGTCACTTAGCCAGTGAACCAAGGAGCACAGAAAGGGCCCAGTCTCTGTTGAAAGCTCACCTCCAAGGCTGGAAGGACCTCCCACTAGGCCCCGCCTCCCAAAGGTCTCACCACACCCATTGGTGCACCGAGATCCCAGCCTTCAATACTGAGCTGTTATGGGTCATTCAGGGCCCAAACTAGAGCACTTCCTCAATCAATTCCTGAGAAAAAGTCATATTTTTGTCAATGTTATTAAGTGTGTAAGAAAGTGTAATCTCTGCTTTTTTGTTTTTGTTCCTAGTTTGCTTAATTTTTTCTTTGATGTTTAAATATCTGCACTGGGATTATTAATACATATATATATATACACATATATATGTATATACATATATATACACATATATATGCATATACATATATATAATAACCATATATAGTATAAATATATAATATAAATATAATAAATAAAATACATATCGTATACAATAAATATATATTCTCTTATTTTAGTTCAATCTTTTCTTAAATTTTTTTTACATAAATTGCATATCTTTCTTCTCCCAATCTTCTAATCTTGTCATTGAACCAGAGAACACAGGCTTTTTACATTCAATGTAATTTTTAATCTATTGGTCCTCAAATCTACCTTATTGTTATGTGTTTTGACATATGTGCTCCTGTTTTCTTTTAATTCTTAACTTTCATGTTTGATTGTTTCCATTATGATTTTCTTTTGTTTGAAATTTATAGCAATTTGAATATTCTTATTTTACTGATCATCCTTGACATTGCAGAATTTATAAGTAAATACCAAGTGTACAAATGCTTTGACTTAGCAACATTATGATTACTCATTTATTTCCAGGATTAAGAACAAAGATACAATAAAATCTTCACCATAATACACTTCAGTAGGCTGAAAAGTGGAAAAAAAACAAAAAACAAAAAAAAACAAAAGAAGAAAAGAAATACTCAACATCAGGCTCTTGGCTAACTAAAACTGGGTGATAATGGAATAACCTATAGTCATTTAAATGTCTTAAGAGGATAATTTAAAAAATAAATATATTTTATTTTTATTAATTCACAAAATTGCATGAAAAAGTGAAAGGAAAAACCCAGTACAATTATATTGTATGTGTTTCACACATGTGTTTTTATGCATATATGAATACATTTGTGTAGGTACATATTTATAATACAAAGATCATATGAAAATATTATTACTGATTATAGCACATTGGTGAGATTGAGAGTAACAGAGTTTGTTTATAAGTATTTTATACATTTTTATGAGAATAAATATTCCATATTAACAAAAAAAAAATTGACCAAATTATATTGTTATATTGTATGTGGAACAAATATGTTACAATGAATCCTACTAATATGTATACTCATAATGTACTGATGAATCAATAAAAAATGTCAAAAAAATCATAGAGCATTATTATTAGGAAATTCAGAACATAGAATAGTGCTAGCAGTAAGCTTAAGTGAAAAAAATTCTATCTCTGCTATAATTACAACATCTACAAATTACTGTGCACATAAAATATCCTCTAGAGAATATAGACAAATGAAACAACTTGATATGGTTTTCAATTTTTCCTCAAACACACTTGTTTTTCCTTTAAGAAATAAAAGCACAAATTACACTGAAAGTGACGGTGATGACAGCCTGAGCCATAGAAGAGGAAATTGTATAGATCCAACATAATCCAACTTCAAATATAGAGTTTCTCACTGCACATATCCAGTTGTGTCTGTCAGATACAAACTGTTATTGCTATCATTAGCCAACAAGTAAATCCCTGATAAATGAGCATGCCAGAGGGTGCCCCTTCAGTCATCTTTGGCTCAGCCCTACCATTAATCTCAGGAAAGACTTTCTGTGCTCTAGGAGTTCTACTCATGTGCTGTGACCTTGGGCTACAGGCTCTGACATTGGACTAAGACCAAGGATTTGAAGATTCCCTCACTGACTCTGACTTCAGACTGACATAGTCAATGGGAACATTTCACCTGCTGCTGTGTGACAAGTTCATTTTCTGTCATGAGCATGCACACACACAGAGATGCAAACACCCAAATCATTCTCAGCAGAGAATGGATAAAGTCCTTGGGAAATGGGCGTCACATGAAACAGTCTTCTTTGATAACTTTTGTGCTTTTGATCTTTGATCTGAGAGATGGTGGCATGAGATAGATTATTTCTAGACTACTTCTAACATTCTTATTCAAACTTGAATGTTGAAATGAAAAAAGAAGAGCTTATTTATGAACTTTCAGTTTATCTGCAGAATGACTAGTTTATTATCTAGAAGCAGAGTGTCCTCATTTTACAGTAGAAGTTGTCTAAAAAGAAATTTTTCCATCAGTGGGTTCCACACATTGCTTATCTGGAGAAAAATAATTTAAAAACAAACTAAATACCTTCTGTGGTGGAGAGACTCCAAGGGGGTCCAACTGATTTCCCTTGCCCTGATGTTAACTCCTTTGTGTAATTCCCTCCCAGTGAGACTTGTCAATTTGCCTACACAATAGTATCCTATTATTCAGTCAAACAATAGCCTAAGTGTTGCTGTGAAGGTTGTTTTTTTTTTTTTTTTTTTAAATGTGGCTGAGATTTACAATCAGTTGCCTTTGAGTAGAGGTGATCACCCTATACAACATGGATGAGCCATGTCCAATCAGTTGAAAGTTTTTAGAATAAAAATCTAAGATTCCTCAGAGAAGAGGAAATTCTACAGTAAGACAGAAACTCCTGTCTGAGTTTTTGTCTTTCAAACTTGCTAGTGTGTCTCAGGCTTGTCGACCCCTATAATTTTATGAGATAATTGATTAAAATAAATCTTACATATATATCATTGGCTCTGTTTGCTGGAAAACCCAGGATCAAGAACTGCTTTGAAAGTGGGGGGTACCCAAGACTTGCTTCTGATGGAACATGAGATGGGTGCTGGTGTTTCTACAATGATTACATTGTATTACACAAGATTCTGCCTTCACAGACAAGAGTTGAAATCTTTCCTTGTGGGCTTGGTAAAATGTTGTTATGTTGATGAAGCCTACCTGGCAAGGAATTTCAGTGGTGTCCAGTAGCTATGGGCTTCTCTCAATGTCCCCAAAGTGCTGGAAAGTTATTTCTTCTCTAGTCCAGCCTTCAGTGAGAAGTCAGCCTGGCTATAAACTTCATTGCAGCCTGTGAGACCTGAACAGATTACAACATAAGCTGAACCTGGTCTCCTGACCCATAACAATCACAGGATAGCAAATATCTTGCTATAATCTGCTAAGCGGGTGGCATTTTAAAATGCAACAATAAAAATCTGAATAACCCTTCCAATGCAGAATGGATATTTTTATGAATAGACTCTATTAATGTTAATCAATTTTTATATTGCTTTTTAACAGAAAAAATTATATATATATATAATGATAGTGACATAAGTCTTCAACTAAGTCCTCAAATGCTATAAAATTATATACATATATTTATGGGATAAAAGGAGGAATAAAGAGATGCAGAAATAGGATAACAGCAAGAAAGATGCAGAGAGAAAGAGGGATAATTAGCAAATGTAAAGCAGTTATGTGAGACTACAGGAATGACTTTATATATTGCAACTCAGACCAAAAATGGCATTTAATCAACATTTAGTCTGAGAATATTCTGTAAAGAAATTGGTATACTTTAATGGATGAGCCAAAATACGTTGTTTGAGAAAGTAAGATTTCCCAGAATTAAAAAGGATTTGTAAGTAAGTAAAAGCAAATATCTGGAGTTGGGGATGTAGCTTAGTGGTAGATTACTTGCCTAGAATGTACATGATCCGAGTATTATCCACAGCACCATTAAAAAAATAAATATAAATAATGCACTATTTACAAAAGAATAAAAGAAAGAAATTACCTTAACTTTTCTTGTGTGCATTCAAAAATAAGCATTTTTTAAATTTTATCTTTAAAATAAAATATATTAATAAGCAAACAAAAATTTTCAGTGCCAGAAAACCCTTATTAGAATATCCTATTTTAAATTGTAATAAGAATATATGCACACAGAAAATTCAAAACCTACAGCTATAAAATTGAAATAAAAGTCTCCCATGTCCCCTAATCTCCTTCCCCAAGTTCAGCTCAGGATGATGAACAAACAGTCCTTTCTCAGCAGTGATGTGGTGCTGTGGATATTAACACTACAGGGGAGATGAACCTACAAGCCCAAAACACGGTATTAAACATCATTAAACAATGTCTTTCTTTGAATATTGAACAAAGTGATACAATTTCTGTTAAGTCTAGTGTGATTTTAGTCAATAATTTTCTTTTTTCCCCATTTTTCCACCAGATAGGGTCTTGCTATATTGTCCAAGCCTCAAAACCTGGGCTCAAGAGATCCTCCTGCCTCAGTCTTCCAATCACCTGGGACCACAGGACCACAATCTTAATTTTACATTTTAAATCTTCACGATGATTGTTTTATTCCAATCTGGAGATGGAATGGGTTTGGTATGTTTAAAGTTGCAAAATGACTAACAGAAAAATCTATCTATATTGATGCTCTCTTAGTCTCAACTCTCCCAGAACAAAGTGGAAGCCAAATGTTCTCCTGGGCAGAGTCAGGATTTTTCTCCCCTTCTGTGACATAAATTTGAACCATCTCCCTGGAAGTTTCTGGCCCAGAGGTTGTTCTTTACATTGCAAAAATTTACTTTGGATTTCCAGAGTTAAGATTTATTCACCAAGATATGTACATGTGCTTTTGAGACCCAGTATAAGGTTTTGTGAATATCATTTATATCTTCAAATATTAGGCAAGTGAATAAAATAGTTTTCATAAAATATAGTCTTAAAATTAGAGAAGTATGTTACAGCTAGAATAAAAATTAAATCCCAAATGATCCTGCATGATCAGGAAATGCCTAGCTCAAGGAATAGAACATAAGATAGTGATATTTAAGGCGTGGGAAAATAATATAGAACATAAAAAAATAATAAAATTAGAATAGGTTTTTAACTTGTAGATAGACATCTTCCAAGGTGTAAATTTATTGCAACTTTAAAACCATCATATCAAGTATGAGCTAATACATGTAGTGCTCTGATCAGACTTTTATCCAAGACAGTACTTCTTAATTTGTGTCTGAAAGATTGCCATGCATGAAATCTACTTCCTTGAATGTTTTGAAATCCATTTGTAATAAAAAAGGCAAATTAAAATTGAAAAATAGGGCTGGGGTTGTGGCTCAGCGGTAGAGCGCTCACCTGGAATGTGCGAGGCACTGGGTTCCATCCTCAGCACCACATAAACATAAATAAATAAAATAAAGATGTTGGGGTCAACTACAACTAAAAAAAATAAATATTTTTTAAAAATTTAAAAATAAAATGGAAGTGCTCCAGTCCGTTCATTGTGGGTACAAGATGGGGCCTTTGAGGTTTCCCTAACACAGCTTCATGACAATGGCAAACTGAGACAAACTCTTGGTCTGCAAAGCATAACCTGGCCATTCAGCCTCTCAGCTCTGTAGTTTCTTCTTGGTAATGTGAATGGTTCTTGTGAAGTCAAGGTCCAGATGAGAGTTAGTAAGTCTAAATATACTTGCTCAACTGTAAGGTTAATGCTAGGAAGGGTTTTCTCCAAGTGGCTTGGGGAGGCACTGCCAATAACATAGTAAAGTAGACCAAGAAAAAAAATCAGTCATGTGCAGACAGTAACATTCATCAGATTCAAAAGATAACAGCATGGATTTTTTAAAATTATTTGTTCTTTTTAGTTATACACAACAGTAGAATGTATTTTGACATATAGACATAGGTATAACTTTTCATTTGTGTGGTTGTACATGATGTGGAGTTACACTAGTCATGTATTCTTATGTGAACATAGGAAAGTTATGTCCAATTTAATCTACTGTCAATCCCATTCCCTCCCCCATCCCCCACCTTTCCCCAGTCCAATTCTGGGAACCTCCACTCCTCCTTCCCTGTCCTCCTCCGCCCATTGTGAGTCAGCATCCACATATCAGAGAGAACATTTGGCCTTTGTTTTGGGGGGTTGGCTTATTTTACTTTGCATGATAGTCTCCTGTTCCATCCATTTACCTGCAAAATGCCATAATTTCGTTCTTTATGGCTAATGTTCCATTGTGTGTGTATGTGTGTGTGTGTATGTGAATATATATGTATATATATATNTATATATATATATATATATATATATATATATATATATATATATATATATATACATATATATTCACATTCTTTATCCATTTATCTGTTGAAGGGCATCTAAGTTGATTCCATAGCTTAGCTATGTGAATTGAGCTACTATGAATATTAATGTGTTTGCATCACTATAGTATAAAGCATGGATTTTAAAAGAAAAAAAGGGGCAAGAGTTGTGGATAGAACATGAGAGAATAGAAGACTTGTAAAATATAGTTTGTTGTAATGGCTCAGAAATTTGTTGGCAAAATGAGTTTATCTGCTGCCCAACAATAATGGGAAGATGAATAATGCTGTTTAGAATATGTATACAAAAATACTTTTTATCCTGTTTCCTCATTTTAAGATCTTTATCAAATTTGAAAAGGGTAAATTTCTGAATATTTTCAGTCTATTTCCAAGACACTATTTGTACCATTAGTGCCTAAGAGTTATCCATAAATAACTATTTGAGTGAATTTTCACTAAAGTTAGTTACACGTTACCAAATTCTATAGGGATTTATAAAAGTAAAGAGATTATGGTGTGTTAAAAAAAATCTAAAGGTCTCAAAACCCATGGGAGGGATGATGGAAACTCAGACATCCAGAAACAGATAGCCAGCATATATTTTGAACTAAAAGATCATAAATTCACCTGCTTAATTAAGAAATAAAATGGTAAGTCACTGCACTCTACCAAGCCAGTATCATTTGCTGTCAAAAGTACACATATTGAGAATAGGGATTCTGGATCAGTTTGATTGGTTATTATCAGAAATATTATAAATAGGTATTTATAATCTTTGTTTATACCAATAAGTAATAGGCTAAAATTCAAATTGATGTGTGTGTGAGTGTGAGTGCGTGTGTGTGTGTGCATGTTCTTCCTGTATACCACATTGCTCTCAAAATCTCAAAGAAAAGAAAGGAGAAAGAATTAGGAACATTTTGTTTTATCATAAGCAACATTCTCTTTAACATCGAAGAGTAGTTATTAGATTTATTTACCTCCACCTTGAACTCCAGCAATGTGCCTTTAAAGGCATAACTCAGGGCAAGACAAACACACATTTAGTTATTCAGTCTCAGTAAATGATAAAAACCTAGTCAAGATCAATATTTCCATGGCTCAGTGAGATGATAAGAGAAAGTCACTAGGCTTTATGTTATTCTCAGTAAATAATCAGTATAATTTTAAGAATACATTTCAACAGGGTACCTTTAAAATTTTCTGTACATTTTTTGTCACACCTTAACAAGTAGAAGTCTCTAAACATGTGCATATAATTTGAAAATTTCTTTATTGATGTACATAATACATTTGGATATATGTTTGTATGTCTCATCTACTAATCTGTATTGTCCAGATTAATGACTGGACATTATGACTTTATGACTCTTAAAACAGTTAATCTATTTAAAATATTTAAATATTGAGGTGCATGTGATTTAACCAGAATGTATTATTTAAAAGAAAATTTTTTTTCTTATTAAGTAAATTATATTAAATCTAGAAAAATTTCTTTGTTTTCTAAACTAGTCACAAAATTTCTAAAAAGATAGTTTTCAAAATTATAAATAGCTCACTGCAAATAAGGAACATCCCCAAACCAAAGATAAACCAAGACAAACACAACTATAAAAATGTACAGGTACTGATTACCTTCAACATGTTAGAATAAAATGAAAGCCTCTAGAAAACATAAAACTGTGACTTATTATTCCAGTTGTTCAGTACAAATTTAGCACTGCTGGTTTCCCATTGTGCATATTCTTCACATGAGTATTACCATGACTTAAAAAAAGTGAACACTTGGTTTCATTTTATAGGCTTTTGGAATACTGTTAGAAAACTCTTTAAGGATGAAAGTTCCTAAACTTCAAAATGCTTACATTTTCTAAAATGCTTTCATACCCATCTAATCTGAGTTTTATCATAGAACAGCCTTGTAAAGTTGATACCAATGTTTTCAAGAGACTAATAAAAAAGCAAGGCACATATCTTTGAAGAGTCTTGAACACATGAAATTTAGAATGTTTCGCATATTAATAGATCCAGGTTTTCAACAGTTCATGCAAAAGTCATTTCTCAAAATCTTTGGCATTTATAGGTGTTACGTGAAACAATAAAACAATCAAAGTACAGAAAGTTAAATTTCACCTATCTTCAAATTCATATACAATGGCATTGGGGCTGGAGTTGTAGCTCAGCGGTAGAGTGCTTGCCTTGTACACGTGAGGCACTGTGTTCGATTCCCAGCACCACATATAAATAAGCAAGTAAAGGACCATCAACAACTAAAAAAAATTTTAAAAATACATACATACAATGGCATTAAACTCATACACATATCTTTTAGGTACAAAAAGAATATCAAATTGTCATGCTTTCAAAAACAAATGTCCTAGGTGCACTATTTTCTTTACTACAATTAATATTCTTTATAGAAAACCTGAATTTAGGATTTCCGTTTGCTCTAAACTGGTAAGCATACTCTATATCTTGGTTTGTTATGAAGATAGTAAGACAAAACTTTTCCCCACAATTACTTAGTTTCATAGCCATTGAGGTTTTGCACATCTAATAATTATTTATTATTTTATTGTTAATTTATATTCAGCAAGAGAGATAGAACAATTATTTATGCATCCTTTGTAATAGTCAAATAATGAAACCAAACTCAAGTATTCTGCATTTTTGGTTAATTTGAGGTTTTCACTGCTTTTTTAAAATTTTTTACTCCACCTGGGATTCTAGAGATATAAACTATAAGTTTATCACTGTCAATTCCAGATCTATCACAAATAATACACACTCACTGACATCTTAACGAAAACAAAGATATAAGTGATTTCTATTGAAAAAGGGTACTAACATCTTCATTGAATCTAATTCATGGATACAAAAACTTTGGTAACACGCATAATTAAAAAAATAGCTTAGAGGGCTGTAATAAGTCAAATGATCAAAACTCACTATTTGAACACGTAAGAGGTTATCATAAAGCTTAGCCTAGGTAATATACTACAAAGTGGAAGGAATCATTTTGTCTCATGCAAGAATCTCAGAAAGAAATATATACCTTAATATTAAAACATACGCATCCACACAAGCATACCAATATCTAATCAACAGAAATATGTTTTTTAAAGAACCACAGAATAGTGGGTCCTACATATATCAAGAAAAAAAAAGAAAACAACACCAACAAAATTTTGATGAGGCATAATAAACAGAATGAGAATCCTCATGCTTAAACAATAGATCAGTTAACAATTTTTTTGTTCAATTACTCATATATTCACTGAGCAGTATTTAAATCTATTGTATTTCATGCACTCTCCCTATCTGGTGCAAGAATATTAAAATAAACCAGTAATGATCCTGGACTTGAGGAACTCAGATTCTAGCCTGAGCATGGCTAAAAAGCAATGTAACCTAATTGTAATTAAAAGATGGTGCATTTTAAAAAATTAATAGAACCCCAAGATGGGAGGAAACACATAAAAGATGGCCACAGGAAAATGGCAACTGTTGGGAACTATAAATTTCTATAAGAACTGCATCAGGGGCTGGTAAGAACAAAAGAGAGAAAGCAAGCCAGTGTGGTGGGGGAGTCAGGAGGAAGAAAGAAGGAAGGGAGAAGAGGAATTTTAGGTGGGACTTGATCAGACCAGAAATAAAATAGCAAGAACATCATTGATGAGTATGATAAGTGTGTTTGGAAAGATTGTCCAATTGTGAAAGACAGGATGGCAGACATGGCCAGGACCAAGGGTTGAGAATCAGAGAAATCAGGTGAAGACATTATAGCAAAGTCAGAAACGGTAGATATAGGTTGTTGAAAAACAATGCATATTCCAAGAAAGCACCTTTAATCCTTCTCAAGAGCCATGTCCATCAACTAAATTCCCTTTGGAAACCTAAAACATAAGCATTCATATGTTCACTAAAATGTATGTGTTTAATGCATATGCAAAGGTTTTTCATTAGTATCCTTTGTAATAGTCAAATAATGAAACCATACGCAAGTATTCTCAGGCCAGGGAAAGGATCAATTGCTTAATAGTCACTGACCAGAATATTATGATAATTTTTCTTAGAATTTATGTTACTATTTCCATAGCAAATTCCATAGTCAAAATTTAAACCCAAGAAAACTCATTTCCAGCCTGAGCTCTTAGCTGTGACAATACCAAATCTTTGAAGGCACCTTCAGTTCATATCCTGATTCTGGACAGCATTCTGCTAAATTGATTTTAGTGTGTCTGTAACCAACCTTTGTTCATCATCTGAAGAATGACAAGTGACACAATTGATGGTTTGTGTCCAGGAGACCATATCCTGCCCTATGTATCTTTCACAAAATTTATGAAGCTCTTAATTCTGGTGATGGATACATTTGAAATAAAAATGAAAACATTAAACTACCACCTTCCACCACCAGAACATATTCCTCTTTAGCAAAGCTTTCCAAGTACCTTCTACAAACAGAGTAGTTGGGAATATTTGAAAGGGCTACAGATAATCTGAAATCTAATTCTCCCTAATGTTATTCCTTTCTATAATTCTTTTAAGCAAACTCAAAAATACCTGGACAGTTTGCATTAAAAAGACTTAATAGTGCCTCAATGTCATTCTTCTGGAAGATGGTTATACTATAGAGGGGGATGCCTTTCTTTTGGCTATGGGCTTGCATTTAGGTGCCTCAAGTTGGCAGTACCCAAGACACATAACCTCATGTCTCTTGACACTTATTTTGATATACTTTGGAAGAGATAATTATGTTTGTCCTCAGGATGTCTAAACTTTTATGTTTTTCTGATGTTGACCTAATACAAAAGGTGTATTTCATAACCAAACCTCCCACAGAGAGACAAGAAGGATGAGTCACTGTACTTTAGAACCACTCCCACTGCCACGGAAATGCCTCCTCCACAATCCCAAACACAGCTGTGGATGTGTGACTCAGGTTGCCAATGCTCAGGTACCTGCTTCCTGGGTTTACTATCCAAATGTTGTTCTTCTAGTGGTTTAATTCTCAGATTTGAAATTGCTGAGATTTCTCCATTTGATATTCCTTATTGCCTCAAGTAGATCATCCTACCCTAGGGCCTACAGTCTAGCATAGACTACTTGATTGGGAAGTGTTTAGTTATATAGCCAAGCTACTTAGTTATTAACTCTATGTCTAAATTGCCTCTTTTTATAAGGATGCTAGTTAAATAGTTATTACTCTAATAACCTCACTTTATTACCTCTGTAGACACCTTTTATGGTTTGAGTATGAGATGTCCCCCCAGAGCTCCTGTGTTAATGCAGGAATATTGAGAGATAAGTGATTTGATCGTGAGAGCTGTACCTTAATCAGTCCATTCTTGATGATTCCATCCAGGTTTGAATGGATGGACTGGGTGGCAACTGTAGGCAGTTAAGTTGTGGCTGGAGGAGGTGGGTCATTGGGGATATGCTCTGAAAGGGTGTATCTTCCTTGTGGCCCCTTCCCCCTCCCTCTCTCTGTTTGTAGACCCCACTATAAAATGGAACCACTTTCTCTACTGGGTTCTTCGGTCATGATGTCCTAATTCACTTGGGTCCCAAAGCAATACAATTGGTCATCTATGGACTGAGCTCTTTGATACAGTGATTCCCAAATAACTTTTCTTCTCTAAATTGTTCTTGGTTATTTTGGTCCCAGGGATCAAAAGCCAACCAACACAAAACCGTACCTCAAATAAGTTCACTCCATCTGAGGGTACTGGGGATTATTAATATCATATAGGGGTATAATTTAACCCAATACAAATGGTATAGGATGATCTGAGTAGATATCCACACACACATACAAAATATGTACATATGTACATATGTACATGTATATAATATAAAAAATTGACATATATACAATATTATTCTTGAGTCACATGGATCAATCATTTACTTCACTCTCAGACCAGAATTTTAATCCATATTAAAATTACAGATACAGAGTATTTCTCTGATTTTTGAAATAGATAAATAACACAATCACCAAAATTATTTGACTTTTTGCTCTGGATATCTTAGCACATAGGACTCCAGACTGAGAGTTGGGTCCCTGAACAGTAAAAGGCCAGAAGATACTCTCAATTAAATTTATTTTCATTTTTTAAATTTTTTTAAGACAGAGTCTCATTAAGTTGCCAGGCTGGCCTCAAACTTTAGTGATTCTCCCACCCCAGCTTCCTAAATAACTGGAATTAAAGGCATGCACAACTGCACCCGCTTTCAATTAAGTTTATTCCCCTATAATTTACTTAATAATAATTCTACAATCTGTGTCATTACAACTCATGTTCCCAAGACTTAGTCTATGCCTCTTCATGTACCAAAATAAAAACTTAGAGCCTTCAATGGAAATAAATGGGTATAAAAATATAAAACATTTGTAGGTACCTAAGCTACTTTTTATTTTGCAAGCTATCCTGATTATTTACCATCTTAATATATAGCTTTAGAAATCAAATATGAACTAGAAATTACATTAAACTCTATTGTACATATCAAAAGAGAGAACTGGCAGGTAGACATTGTCAGCCAATGTCTACCTCCATTAAACTGAATCCAGATTTCTTCCTGATGGTCAAATTAATCTTGAAGATCAATTACTTTTATGTTGATGTTCATCTGCTTTACTTTATGCCCTCTTGCCTTTCGTGTGTGGTACAGATTCATCAGTCCCATCAATGGCACAAGGAAGCATGTCCCAAAGTGTGGTAGAGTCTCATGGTCAAATATAGTGATAGTAGCCTCTTCTATGAATGTACAAGTACTGACATTCATATGGCAAGGAAAGTACATTGCTTCTCTGTTTATATCTCATACACTAAATGTATATTCATTTATATCCCACGTGATTATGAAAAATTATCAAGGTATCCTAGAAAATGAATTTCAACCAATGGTGTAGAGGTAGCCTGCAGACATTGAAACAAGTGAAAAGTAAGATTAGTAAACTAATATAAATAGAGTGGTACATTTACTATGTAAAATGCAAGACAACAATACACTATGCTAAAAAAGAATTTAACACAAACCTTCAAGAATCAATTATCATTGGAATATCAGGCAATGTGTGACTGCACTAAAGAAAAATGTTCTAAGTGTGTTGATAGCTATCTCAAAAGCATTTTACAAAGTTCAATCCTTTTTTATGATTATGATCTTTAAAAACACTAGGCACAGAAGAGGCAAGTCATGACCCAATAAAGACTTCATATTTAAAGACATCGTGGGTGAGATAGAGTTTGGGACAGTTCACCTCTTCCAATTGCTTTTCTGTTTTACTTTCTTTCCTGGCTCCTCAGGAAGTCCACATCTGGAACATTTTCTCTAGATTGTTTGCCAAGTTTTGAGCTCAGGATTCACAAATATCATCCAACCAATCATATTTCTTTTATTCATTATGTCTATCTTTTTGGAGAATAGTGTTCATATACCTTCTAAGATCATTAGTCAATCTAAAAAAACAAAACAGTTTGCTAAGTGACCAATTGGAAATTTATGAAAATTTGAAGTTTTATTTGATTCAAACAACTTCTTGTTACTAGACTATTTTCAAGCTTTTGTGTTCACTTGGCATGAGAATTTTATATTGCTATTATATGGGACTATAAATCTTTGAGGTATATATGTGCACCTATTATTGCCTGAGGAAGTATATAGAAAGACATTTCACAAAACTAAATGCAAATAATCCTTAAATGCTGTTCACAAGTATTTCTTGAATTATTGTCAGAACATAACTTTAGGTGTTTAGAATACAAATTCTATAAGCAATTTCTAACATAAAATACTGGTCTCTGGCCATAAATCATATATTTTTATAGAATAATTTGGGGAAAAGATTTAAATGAAATAAAATAACATATTTTGGGGTTCTAGAGAGTACAATGTAACAGTGATAGTTGCTAATATATTTTCCTATAGCTAAGTTGAGATAAAACAGATCAGTGGCCATGCATCTTGTTATGGTTGGAAGCTTTATGCCTTTTTTCTTTTTTGGAAATTTTGCATATGTTGTTTTATTTTTTCTTTAATGTTTTAATGTCTTACTTTTTTTTTCTTTTCCTACTGAGTGTTCATATTTTACTTTATAAATAATACTCACTGAGAATCTCAGGTCATGATATTAGAATTAAAATGTTTAAAAGTCTTTGGTACTATTTAAATAATAGAACTACAAAAAATAAGTGTTAAAATAAATTATTGTGCAAAAAAATCTTGAGCATACTATATGTTAAATATATATGTGTATATGTATGTATATATGTATGTATGTACAAATAAATAAATATATATATATATA
>NW_025999998.1:15373308-15397890 GCF_001458135.2 Marmota marmota marmota | reverse complement strand
ATATATATATATATATATATATATATATATATATATATATATATATATATATATATATATATTTAAATTTTTCTCAATAAAATTCATCAAAAGAAATATAGCAGAATAAACAATTATGATGGTGGTCTGGGAATGGGCCTAGAAATCAGAGAATACAGGGGAAGAATGATATAAAATGATGAAGTAAACTTTCATGAATTTATCTTTGAGATAAGGACTGACTCATTCATCAAAGACATTTCCTCCTACTGCATGCAAACAAAAAGTGTCTTCTAGATCTCATGAGGCACCTTGCAATGGAGGCCTGAGTTTGCACAATGAAATGAGTTGGAACCAAGCACAACACTTTTGCATTTTATTTATATGTCTTATGTGTGATTACCCTGCTTCTTTTTCTTTTCTTATGAATTCAGTCACATCACAGGATTAAAAAAATCCTGGATACCTGAGTCTCCAAAGAAAAGTCACCAAGTAGCACCTACCTGGCTTACACTGGACTGTGACATAGGTGAAAATTAATCATTTGGGATGTTTTCTAATGAGATGTGTTGTTGTCAGAGAGCCAAGCACTAATCACTATAACAGAATGATGAGGTATGCTATGGAATAAAGAAATTAAAAGTTCTATTTCAGAAAAAGAAAAAAGAAAAAAACAGAGCAGATGAGAAAAAGTATTCTACATGCACATGTTTTTGCTGTGGTGCTGGGGATTGAACCCAGGGCCTTGTGTATGCAAGGCAAGCACTCTACCAACTGAGCTATATCCCCAGCCCATACATGTTGTTTTAAAGGCACCATGGAAATCAATGTTTGTGTGTATGATGGTATGTACAAAACAAAACAAAAAATATTTTAAAATTTATAGGTTCAAATTCTGGTTGTTTTGGATAAACTGGTACCAGACATTCCCTCATGCTATAATAATAAAATTGAAAAATAGGCAACCTAAATGAAAGAGTCCCTTCTCCTGTTGCCCTGCCCAGGCTCCCCATTAATTGGAAAATGAGCAGCCTCAGCACTGTGATACCTGAGGCAAGAAAACAAGGTTAGAGCTATAGTTACCTGGGTTTTCCGTCCAGAAGCACTTCCTAGATTATGACACTGGGAAGAAAAAACAAGAAGAATAGTGAGTTGTCTCAATGGAGTCAGAAAACAGAAATAGTTGAGAACACCTAACCATCAGTATTATGCAAGAATGGGATTAGGCAGAGGATGAGCACCAACAGTTAGAACTGGGCTATTTTCAGGTTTTGGGTTGCATACTTTACTGTGCATACATAGGATTGAACTGCATCAGGCTAGGCAGAAAGAAACTTTTGGGAGCTCAAATCAACATAAAATTCAGAAATCACACAGATTTGGTGTCAGTTGAGTGTCAATCACTCAAAGCAGAGAAATCTGGACAGGTAACATAAATATTCAAGAGAGGCACACAAGGGCTTAGGAGCACCACTGATCTAGCCCAGAGTAAATACTCTTTCAGACTTGTCTTAGCAAAGCTTAAAAAGCAGTTTAAAATGTATTATGGGAATCAAAGTTAAAATATACCTCATCCCCAAATTCTACAGATTAAATCAATCTTTTTTTTTTTTAAGTACTAGGATTGAATCCAAAGGGACTTAGCTACTGAGCCTCATTCCCAGCCCTTTTTAATAATTTATTTAGAGACAGGGTCTCACTGAGTTACTTAGGGCCTCACCAACTTGCTGAGGCTTTCTTTGAATTTGCTATCCTCCTGCCTCAGTCTCCCAAGCCGCTGGGATTACAGGCGGGTACCACTGTGCCCAATCGATTAAATCAATCTCAATGAAATTCCTTGAAGACATTTTGTAGAAACTAAAAAGAAACTTCTAAATACATGTGAAAATGCAAATAACTTAGACTAGCAAATATAAGTTTGAAATAGAAGAGGAAGTGTGTAGGATTTCATGACTTGATTTCAAGATTTACTATAAAGGTCAAGAATCATGGCGAGCATAGCCTTGGCACGAAGATAGACATATAAGTGAATGGAGGAGAATAGAGTTCCGAAATAAAACCGTGTGCACAGAGCCAATCTACATTTCACACAGTTGCCAAGGTAACTCGATTGGGTAAAGAAAATCTTTTCAACGAATTGTGCTGACATTATGGATAGCCACATACAAATAACAAAACGCACTTCAATCTTACTGCATATCATGCACAAAAATTTACTCAATTGGATCAGAGACCTAAATGTAAAGAACAAATTTGTAAAATTTAAAATAAAATACAAGAAACTTACTTTCTGTTGGGCAAAGATTTCTTAAGTTGGATGAAAAGAGCACATTGTAAGAGAAAAAAAATGACAAACTTTTTCAAAATTAGAAACTAGTAATACAGAGCTTAAAATATGTGACATACTCAGCAAATATGGAATGAACAAAATATTTCTTGGGATGTGTAAATGAAGCAAAACTAATTTGCTGAGTCAAAATAGGTGGTGTGAACAGCACTAGATCTGGGATAGAAGAGCTTCATTTAAAGTTCTGATCTCTCATCAACTAGCCAAGTGATTTTGAATTGGTCCCTTAGTCTCTGAAGCCTCATCTCCTTTTTAAAACAGAATAGCTATTCCATAAGGTTACTGTGAAGATTGCATAATACTATCCATATGAAAATGCATGGGTTTGATATATACAAGGATATTATAATATTTAATTGAATCTAAATATTTCTTCATGAGATTCTATGCTGTTTTTCTTCATAAAGATACACTTTAATTTCTGTAAGATAAGGTCATTTGAGGTGCTACTTTTGCACACAAATGTTTTATGGATTGTAAAGAATTGCCTAATGAGGAGAACACCAGACTGACATCTACAAAATGACCTAAACTTTGTCCATATGTATTCTTGATTCCTAGAAGAGTGACAAATATTTCAATTAAAATGCTTATAGCTATTGAGCTTTGACAACTGGTCATCTACTAGCCATTCCTTCCATGGACCAACTTTTAAAATTATTTGTTAAGGTTTTTAATAAGTTGAAAGTAAGTTTACTCATACAGGAGTATTTTATTGTGCATTTATCATTTCAGCTCACATTATCTGCCTCCCAAATAGGTTCTGATATTTTCACATTAGTACCATAATAAAGTTTGGTGGTTTAATAGTTTTTATAGGTATATTACAATGTTTAGTTCTACTTCCATTATTAAGTGTCATCAGAGTTTACTGAAAGCTTATGAAATACAAACTAATGAACATATTTTGTCTATAAAAATCAAACAGTATAGGTAGTCTGCTGTGAATATTTTACACAGAAAATGAAACACATGTTTCCTGAAATATCACAAGCAAATATATGGAAATATACTAGGATTTTTCTTATTTGATGATGTTTCTAAAACAACTTGTAACCTGAAAAAGTGAGTAAGTGGTCAAAGTGACAAGATGTTACTAAGTCATTAAAAGCACTGTTTTTTTGCCTCCTTGGAATCTCTCTCTACACCCTCCCATCCCCCCACACTATATTCTAAAACATATTAAGTTGGGATGATGATCCTGATACTGTGAAGACAAATTTTCATTAAGTCACAGATTTTTTATGTGTGAGGTACAAACAGGGAATTATCTTTATAAATTGGAGAAAATTACTACTACTTTCCAAATGTACCCTTGACATTTTGAAAAGTGCAGTAATGGATCTGTCCCCATGGAGACAAATATTTTACCCCTTATTTCTGCAACCAAAATTCAGCACATTATACCCAGATTTGATCCAGTCTATCGTGGGGGTTTGTATGTCGTAAAGACATGTCCAAGTTCATAGTAAAGATTTGCATTGACTGTTTCCATTCTCCACCCTTCCACTTGAAACTTGTATGTTATCTTTTTATTTTTTAACCTCTGAGTTTTTCAAAATAAAGATACAGATACGTTGTATTAAATTAAATATAAGATTTTATACAAAGGAAAAGTGTATGAAACTCAAAAGCAGTTACAAGCTCTAAAATTAAGACTCATGTCTCATGTCCCTTTTTGCCAACAGTTTACATTTGTGAAAATAAAGATCACTTTAAAATATTCAATGTTTGTCTGTATATTATCCTTGAAATATACAACAGAGGGAATGTTTAGATTCACAAAATTATACATTTAGCACTGACATATGCCTTTATTTCCTCCTATTTACAATGTTAGCAGAGATAATAGAAGTAAACATTTTATTTGCTTAAATAAATAAATTTATTCTGCCTAAAATTTTATTTAATGAGTCAATTTAATCAGTCAATAATGATTTAATAGGGTCAATTTTTCATCCCTGTTCTTTGAAAAGTTTATTAACTTAAGCATTCTAATCAATAGAGTTAAATTTGAGGAGTAAGAAAATCATCAGGAATCACAAACAGGTGTCTTTAGTACTGCTATTGTGAATATTGTCCACTTGATTGCAAGAGCTTGGCAGGTTGGGAATGCTTATTATTATATCCCAGTGTTTTATGTGTTTCTGTAAGTAACTGGCTGGTATCCTGAATACTGCAAGTGCTAGAATATTTTTTTTTTCTATTCTGAAATATGTGAGAGGTATAAATGACTAGAAGATGCCTTTCTAGGTACACATTATTTGGTTCCTGTCCAAAGAAAAGCTGCAGAAATGTCTATCATCAAAATATTTACATTCTAATTTTAGATCTCAAACAATGTAATGAGTAAATGTGGAACAAAGCACTTCCTTTACTTCTAGTTTTGTTTACTTATAAATTTCATTTGTAAAACAAAAGAATTTGCCAAATTCCCATATTTACAATGAAGCTTTCTATACACATGATAAATTTTATTAAAGGATGTAGAAGCATACACACACACATACACACACGTATACACACACACATATATGTCATATATATGACAATTTCAGAGTGGCTAAAATGTATCACAAGCAGGAAAAATATGCAATATATTATACAGATATAATGATTATATATACATACATATGAATTGGTTTCAATAAAAATGCCTACATGTGCATGTGAATTATATAGATAAGAATAAATTTTAGTAGGAAAGCAAATTTGTTATAAATAAAATAGTTACGAGTTCAATGAAAGAATCTTCCAAGTAATAAAAATCAAAAAAATAAGAAGAACAATTTATATGGCCAGACGAATAAGAATAGCACCAAAGGTAGGAAGGCTATTAATGCGTAAGTATGTCATAAATAAAAATGAAGTTTCAGTATAGAAGTGCAGCTTAATTCAAACCTTGAAAGCAAAGGGCATCATAAAATTCCATTAGCACATGGAAACAATTGTATCATCACATCTCTTTTAATCTGAAAATGCACTCTGCTGATTATTCTTTTTATTTTTAGCTGAAAGGAGGTTTTTTAGAGTTTAAGTTCAGGCTTGAGGAATTTTAGTATTAGCTTTTCCAAGATTGTTAAACAAAAAAGCCACATAAACTAATAAGACATTATTAATATATCTTTTGAACAGATTGCTTTTCACATGCAAGAGTTTTTAGTAGGTACCAGTTTGTCCTAGATTTCTTTCTTTTTAAACTGTGCGAATAGGTACAACATTTTCATGGTTCAAAATCCATGTGAGTTCTTCTTGAACCCATTGGACTGCTGAGGTTACAGGGCGGCCATCTGGTCCAAAAATTCAAGATCAGAACCTGAAGGAAACACAAGCTACCAGCAGTGCCCTACCAGGGCAGAATGCTCTGGACAATAAGAAGGGTTCATTGGGAGCTCACAGTATAAAGTGAATGTGCCCTGGAAAGAGAAGCTAAAGTCTCTGGGAAACACAAATACTGGAGGAATCAGCCTACTGAGAATGTTGCTAGATTGGGGGAAAATCGCCCCTGAGTAAAACTGGGGGAAAGAAATGGGAGTTGATACTGTTCTGAGGAGGCACCTCAGAAAACACTCTTAAGTCCAAATTCAAACAAAAGAGAACTTTATTTACCTGGCTAGGGACTGTCTCCCACCTGTAGAGACTGAAGCTCTGTGGGAGAACAGCAATTTCCTGGCTTGTGTCTTGGGAATTGAAGGAAGAAAACCACAACTCAGGGGCTTCTGTCAGCATCATGCAAGGAAGCTGTCTTCCCATATAACTTAAGGAGGAAAGAATGTCATCAAAAGGGAAAACCAGAAATTAAAAACGAAATGTCAAAAAATAAAGATTGCCTTTGATGCCTAAGGAAAGAATCATTACGCTTGAACACAGGTAAATAGAAACTTTTCAAAAATGAAATATAAAGAGAAGAAAATTAAAGAATAGAGTAAAATATCCCCAAACTGAGACAATATTAGAAGTTGCAATATACATGCAATTGGAATATCAGAAAAAAAGAAGAAAGAATAGAGTGGAAAAAATATTTGCGGAAATAATGGTTGATATATTCCCAAATTAAGGACAGACACGAAACCACAGAGACAGAATTCTTGGAGAACCATAGCTGGATAAATACCCAAACACCACACACATAGACACTCCATATTCAAGTACACAAAACGAAGAATAAAAACTTCTTCAGGGAACACAAGATTGGCAATCACTTGCCACACAGAGGCATAGGAATTATATCAGAATTCTCATGAAAAAAATCACATAAGCAAGATGGGAGTGAAATGAAATAGATATAGTACTAGAAGAAGACTGTGACCCTGACTACAACCTCAATTCTATATATAGTAAAATTATTTTAAAAAAATTAAGTAATAAAGACTTTTTCAGACAAAAAACAGAGAATTTCCAATCATTAGATCTGCTCTGTTAAAAATAATGAAAGTCCTTTAAGCAAAAGAAAAATTATATTGATTAGACACTTAAATCTATATAAAGGAGCACATCAAAGGAGGAAGACATGAAGATAACATAAATTCTTCTGTTTATCTTATTTAATTGATCTGAGAGATGGCTATCCGATTGGTAAAATAATAATATTTTGGAATATTTATAATATATGAATAAGTAAAAAATAAATAAACAAGAATGTAAAGAGGGAGAGAAAAGAAGAATTTGGATCTTAAGTTACAAAGTACTTGTATACAAATAAAGTAGTAAATCATATTTGAAAATATACTTTTATAATATTTAAGTGAGTATTATAAACACTAGGAAAATCCCTTTTAGTGATGATGTATCTTTCAAAAAAATAAATATAAATGATGTGATAAGAGAGGAAGTAAAATAGAACCAATGAGTCCTTATTGAGATAAGATTATACAAATAAAGATAGAGAAGAAACAACTCCTTCTAATAAAAGAATTTAAATTAATAATTTTATTCTGATTTACCTATTTTCTTACAATTAGCATGTTTTAATGTATTTTGTGTTTTTTTTTTTGGTTCATTACAATTTTATGTAATAATGGGCTTCATCATTCCATTTCCAAATGAATAAATAAAAACTCACCAGTAGAACACAATGGTAGTAATTGCTATGGTCATGATTACTTGATACACACTAGAATTTGTGAGCAAAGTTTAAAAAGAAACAGATTTTACATAATTTAGTCTCTGGTTTTCTTCCCTAAAATACGTAGTATTTACAAAGAGAAAATAATAACTTTACAGTGTACAACCTTTAGACACTACCTTAACTTGGTGGTGAAGATTAGATCACCAGTATTGAGAAACATCATCATCATATTCCCCCACTATGATGTACCAAGAAGGCACATTGTCACCAGTGACCCCTCCAAAATGGATGTCCTTTAGCTAATAGTGAGAAAACAAAAAAAAAAATCCCAAACTGCAGAACATTCTTCAATATACCTGACTGATATTCTTCAAAAATGTCATAATTATAAAATCAGGGAGAATATGAGGAACAGTCACAGATCAGAAGACAATAAGGAACCCTAACACATAAATGCAAAGCAATCCTTGATTGAATTCTAAAACATAAAATACACATCATTGGAAAAATGGTTGTTATTTGAATAAAACTGTAGTTTAATTAACATTATTTACCAATGTCAAATTTATGGTTGTGTAAGACATTAAGCCTTGGAAGGCTGTGTGGGACCCTGTGATTAATTTCTCAACTCCTTTGTAAGCATAAAGTATAACAAAAATATTTTGTATAGTACAGCCTGAAAATGCTATCCGAACTATTTTCATCAATTCTATTCCACCTTCATTCTTGTATATTGAAAAGCTTCATGTTAATTTTTCTGGTGGACTCTTTATAAAAATACAAAGAAATGTTTATATATGGTCATATTTTATCTCCTTTCTTACATGTCTGTAGTATGCTATCTACATTATTCTACAAATTGATTTGTTCACTTAAAATAAATTCTAGAGGCATTCTGCTGTCATATATAACAAATTAGAACTTAAAAAAAACTAAAAAAAAATTATGATTACCCCCCAAAAAAATACATTCTAGATAGTTTTTATTGAGGTCTCTTAACATTAATTCTCAAAATTGCATAGGATTACACTTGTGGATATATTATATTTTACTCAAGCATTCCTGTATGTTTGTACTCTTACATGAGTCCTCTAATTTGTGGTTAACGCAAATAAACTTCTCTGAATATTTGTACATTACATATAAGTCATATCATTCAGAAGCAAATGTTTCTGTGGGGCATATCTCCAGAATTAGGACTGCTGAATCAAAAAGGAAATATAGCCATAATTATGGTGGATGCTTCCACCTTCCCTTGCACAATGGTAGAATCATTATTCACTCCTATCAACAATATAATAGAGTACCAATTTCCCCAGAGCCTCACTTTGAGTCTCTTAAAGTTTCTAAAGTGCTTTCGTAATATGTGTTATTTTATTAATTTTCTAATAGCATCATGATGTTATCATTACTCCTACAACTGAGGAATTTTTTTTCTCCCAAAGAGACTGTATCTTCTTCAAATAAATGACAGTATTATTGAAAGATGAATCCATTTAGCAGCAGTTTTGCCCCATGGGATAAAGTGAATCAGGCCACTGCGTTTTGTAAGCAAACTAGGCACATACTTATACCAAGTTGCTTAATAAACAGAAACTATCCCATTTGGTGTTAAATAACCTTCCTAACTTGTTTTTGTTCCTTTTATTTATTCATTATTATTATGTTAAATTTTATATTTAATTAACCCACCTTAAATGTATATTTAGAATAGTATCACAACTTAAAAAATGGTGAAAAATAAACTGCAGGATTAGAAGAGTAGACAGTACTTATCCTTAGCAAAAGAATGATTGGTAATAATAAATTAGAGAACTTCTGAAATGCTGGTAACTTTCTGCATTGTGAACTGGTTGTTGTTTAGGGTTTATATTTATGCATTTTGCATTTTTATGCATATTATACGTTAATATAAATTTTACTAAAAGTGCCTTTGTTCTTCCTTTTACCTTAGGTAATAAAAATAAGGGTGTTCTCATTCTTTCTGCTCTAAAATCAAAACTTGAGAACAATGATAAATTTTACTCTACATACCAGGTGCAGCAGAAATATAATTTTTAAAAATTTTAAGTCAAGAAAATGAGATACCTATTTGATGCAGAAAAATGATGTAGTAGTCCACGGTCTTTCGTTCATCTTGGTAAATACAGACATACTCATAGTTCAACCTTTATAGCTTTTTCAAAGCCAACTCCCAAGATGAACACAGGTGAAGAACAGTTGCCTGACTGAGAGCCTCAGCTCTTACATCCTGAAGTGCATCCATTAGTCAATCTTCTCAGTCTAGAGAAATGTTCTTTGTGATGATATGACTCTACATCATGTACAACCAGAGAAATGAAAAGTTGTGCTCCATTTGTGTACAACAAATCAAAATTCATTCTGTCATGTATAACTAATTAGAACAAATAAAAATAAATAAGTAAATAGATAGATCGAGATATTCTTTGTGTGTGGCTCATGATAGTGATCTGGGTCATTCATTTGTACATGATTAGTGGCCCTCTCGCTCATTTCCTGTCTTGGAAAATATCTTCAGCTCCCTTGCTGCTTTTGTCTCCAACTCTTACTCGAAACCAAAATATCTCATTCCATGCACCACTAACTTCCCATATGCAAAAGGCTCCATTGACATAGGCATTTAAAATAAAGACTTAAATACCCCAAAGGGAAGCTAGCTGTCTTAAAAGAAGCATACCAAGCCATCCAGCTTCCCATATAGGTGCATAAAAGAATTTTAAAGAAAATGGGAAGAGATAAAAACAGAGAAGGAAACCCAAATAATAATTCAATAATCTAATCTTCAATGTGTTTTCAAAAAAAAAATAAGTAAAACTCTTTGTTTCAAATACTATACAGACCCTCAAAGTAAGCAACAAACTCTTTTTGTGGTTCTTAAGCTATCAAGAAACGAGAATATAGCATTTGTCAGGACATCTCTGAGAAAGGGTCCACTTTGTGATTTACAAAGAATACTTTGATAAGCTACTTTTCAGGAAAATGTGGAGATCATGATTAAAACCTTACATATTATTACATAGTAACAAAAGTACTTTCAAAGTAGTAGAGGTTCAGTTACCTATGGGGGCTATGCTTTATTAGGTGTCATAGTAGGGGTATGTTTACCTTAATTAAATATTAATAAAAGATGCTTCGGGACACAAGGTAAAAAGTGACCATGCTTAATATTTACAGATCCTTCCCCAGACACTGAGTTAAATTTAAAGTCTCCATTGTTTATAGGACTTTAGTAAATTTTCACTTTAGATTTTAGACAGGATGCCATTAATTTTTTCATATATATTTTAAATTATTATAATAATCTAAGCTATATCTATAACTACTTACTTGAAGTCACCATTTTATGTATAACTAAAAGTCAGTGAAGGCTTGTTTTCTACATATATTTTTCTAAGTATTGAAAACATAAGGAAAATTCATAATTAGCTTCATAAAAGCTTAAAAAGAACCATTAGTTTTTCTGATATGGCATACAGATGCACAAGGTTCTTCTTTATATTTCACCCTTCTCCCTGTTTTGTTTGTTTTTTTCTCCAGGTTGTGCTTTTTAATGGTTGGAGGAGTGGAGAGAAGAGGTGCAGAGGAAAGAAGTGTCTATGAAGGGGAGACTTCATTGTACAGAATGGTCATTAACTGTGATGCAAACGCCAATGTTTCCATGGAAACCTCTGTCCACTACAGAATATACTAGAGCAATTTTTGAACCATTTGTCCATTTGATTAATTATGTCTTTGTGCCGAAGGCAGCTTGGCTTGATTGTCTCATCATGTATTAGAGAAGCTACTGCTTTAACAAATGGGCCTATTGTTTTGGGCCTATTCATCTTGGTGCATCCCTGCGAGCTGATAGACATTTCAACAAAATGACTGTCCCTTAATGAGCTGCAGCCTGTCAGAATTGTTTAGGGCTTCATGTGAGGCACAGACCATGGTCATGACAGCCTCAGTTATTATGACAATGAGTAGGATGTCTATAAAAGAGACCATATAAATACAATGACCCTCATTTTGATATCACATAGTTGCTTTTTAATTATCAAACCTATGTATATTGTGATCATAAAACACTCTTTAATTTTGTTCTAACATAAGCTATAGAGTTTTCAGGCAAACTACATTAACATGACCACCAGAACAAAAAGTGAAATATTTTTCATAATTTGATACAATAGTTCTTGATTTCAAATGATCTGAAAGATATTATTCATATAATTAGGGGAACTGGCTATTGGAAGTAAAATGAACAAATGACATTTCTGAGTATTCTGAATATATCCATGGTGAGATTTTAGCACTATATAGTGGCATAGCTAATTTTACTTGAACAAACATTCCTCCAAAAAAAAGACATTTCTAAAAACAAATCAAAACAAAACGAACGATGGTAAGCAAACAATCAAACATGGGGGAAGCTATAATTAAACAAATAAATATATTTTAGTGAATGGGACAAATATAACATTTCTCTAGCACTCCCAGTACAGGTGAAACAGTGAGATAGTAACCTACTCTGGTTTGAGAGCACTCACCTGTTGATTTGCTCTAAAGTCTTGAAAGTACTGTTAGCCTAAAGCCTAAGCATCTTTTGCAGGAATGGAATATCCAATAACAATGTATTTTACTGTCCACATTAAATTGTAATAATCCTACTAAAAAGAAAGAACATATTGGCAATTTTGATCTCATGTTTGCTCAAAGCAAGAGCAAGTTCTCCCTCTGAACAGATGAACACACTTTCTAAGAGGGATGGTGTGCCAGCCACAGCCAGAGTCAACATGCCTGAAACATCCCCTTTGCCAAAAGTTAATTATGACACTTAAGAAGAGCTTCCTACATGTTTTTAAATTGTGTATTTCAGTTTTGCTTCCCTAGCTCTTCGGTGCAGGGAACAGACATGGAGCATCATTGTATGTGGTACGTGTTTTAACTATGTCCCTAAAAATCACAGATGGAAATCACCACTCTGTAGCTACCAATGGCACACTTAATCAGTTAATAACTGGAGATTAAACTTAATTCAGATTAATTTCTATTAGTATAGAGTTTGTAAGTCAATTGCTTTCATATTAATTTACATGTTGTCTAGACATGACATCATGTTGATTCTTTGTGTGGTTCAACTACTAATTACAGACTTTAAGGGTAACAGATGCAAACTTTTTGCTTGAAGCTCTGAAAAATAAGTCAATGCTGGAGTGGTGGTCCAATTTGTTTTAGGTTAGAAAACAATTTAAGTTCTATACAAAACTCCACATTAAACACTGGGATAAAAATAATTTAATGTCACTGACACAGAAATGACTTTTGAAAACATTTATCAGATGGTGAGGGAAATTCTAGAAAAAGATAGAAATTGTTTAAAATGACACTAAAATCCCCAAAAGTCAGCAAATAAATAGACTGAAACACTATTAAACTGCTCCTCACTGAATAGAATTCAGTTTGAATTCTATACATTCTATTCAGGGTCGAAACCTTTCTTAAAGGAGTAACTGCCCTGTATAACACAGCTATTTAATTCTGATTATTCATTTCTAATAACTTTTAGACTTCTCATAGTTTAATGATTTCCACTTTTGCATACTGTACATAATTGTGGGGAAAATACATCAACAAAAGTAAACAGGAAACATTCCAAAAATAAATTTGGTGGCTTTATATTCCAGTTGGAAAGCAGCATGTCAATTCATTCACTTAACCAGTTCATAAATTTTCTTCAAAAATCAGAATTTGCTCAGAAAACACAAACCTTAAATCTTAGTATTTTCTCATTTGGTTTATATTTAGAGTTTAAAAAATGGACAAAAGTCTGATAAAATTAGTCATTTTAAACTTTTGCAAATTGTTTTAGGAAATGTGCTTTCTCATTTTCAGGATGCATGCTATAGATACCTGGTTCCTTTAAGTCAATGTCAGTTATATATCATGCAGTTTTAAACCCCAGTTTCATTATCTGGATATCTATTTTCTTCAAACAGTATTTCTTATGTGCACATGAGGAAGTCATTGCAGAAAATAAAAAGGCTTGATGCTCTGTCAAAATGATTCATGTTTCTCTGATCTTGGGTGGGTTGTGAAGGATGAAATGGTCATGCAATACTACCATTGTTACACGAACTCTGTGTCACATGTAAAGTTCGACATTATCTCAATTCTGCTAAATAATTCTGTTGCTTTCTGAAATTTCTAGGAAATTCTAATCCTCATGAAGTTATCTTAATGAAGAGGATTTTTAAAGATGTGCTAATGGAATTTCTGTTAAAAAGATATCCTTTTCCAATTGCATTGAACTTTATCTAACACAGACATATTTTTATTTGACTTGATAACTGTTGTATTATATGAAATAATTTTTTTTCTTGGACTTACACTAAGTCCACAGGCATGTGAATTACAGTAAGGATTTAAAGTATGGTTTATAAATATATCCAAATTACACCAAGGATCTAGTTTCCTGTATGGATGCAAGTGTGCAGTAAAGAAAAACATGGGCATTCCATATTCAGCAGAATAGTTTGATATAAAACCATCTAGCCATGTTACAGGCAAAGATTTATTTTTTTTAATGCAGTACACTTTGGGCCCACTATAATTCTTGTCTGAAAGAAAGAGTATCAGTCCAACTTTCAGGCATACAACTTCAAGAGAACCTCATGACTTCAGTAAAAGAAAAGGAAGAAAATTCATGTGATCAGTGTCTGAAACCATGGAATGATAGATTTTTTTTGGAATGAAAGGGTGGGAGAAGCAAAGTCTATCCCTTTTATTTCAAGTTTTCTTAAAGTTTTAGTTTTTATAATCTCATCATTTTCATCAGCATCTGGAGGAGATGTAGCAGGTGAAATATATTGCTGTTCATAAACAAGATTGGATTACAAAATTTGCTCAGATTCCAGAGAAGAACCTCACCTTTCTGTCCTCTTCCCATTGGGTGTTTCTTTTCTTTAGAAGTTGCCTTTGAAGTATGTCTATAAAGTGCCCTCAGACTTCATCTCCCCACTTCCCTTACCCACACACAGGCCCTTTCAGGTCTGCTACCCTTTGTTTACTTGGCCAAAGAACATACCTGGAAGCCTGACCCTGGTGCTACCATAAACCACAACAGTAGAGGGGTCTAAACAATCTCTGCTCATAACATCTAAGCATTACAAGGCTATATATCCTGCCTTAAATAGAGTTGAAAATGCTAAAAATAGAGCAAGCACTAATTGAAAATTTAGAAGTGCCACATATTTTGTTTACAGTCTCATACCATGTTCTCATAAGCCTATAAGATCAATAAACCATACAAGATCAATAGGATAACAATCAAAGGTGTATTATGAGGTTGATTTTAGATTAATTAGTATTTCTCTATAGACAACCATGTTATCTGCAATTATGGTCAGTTTTGCTTTTCCCTCTTTTGGTTTTTAAATCTTTTATTTTCTTCCTTCCTTCCCTCCTTCCTTCCTTCCTCACTCCCTCCCTCCCTCTCTCTCTTTCCTCTTTCTCTCTCTCTCTCTCTCTCTCTCTCTCTCTCTTTCTTTCTTTCTTTCTTTTTCCTTATTGCATTAGTAAGCATGCACAGTGTTGTGCTGATTGAGGGATATGAGCATACATCCTTGCCTTGTTCCTAAGGAAAAAAGCATTCAGTCTCTCACCATTAAGTAATAATATATCCATTTTATTTTTATCAAGTGAGGAATTTTCCCTGTTTCTATTCTTCTGAGAGGTTTCATTATGAATGAGTATTGAATTTTGTCAACTGGTTTTCCCTAGATTGGATAATATGATCATGTGATTTTTCTTCTTTACCCTGGAAGTAAGGTAGATTACACTGATAGATTTTTCAAATATGGAACCATACTTGAATCACAGAAACAAATCACACTTGGTCATGGTGTGTAATGTTTTTATATGCTACTTGATTCTACTTGTTAATATTTTGTTAAGGATTTTTGTGTCTATATAGAGAACTGTTGGATTTTACTTTTGCTTTTTGCTGATGTCGTTATTTTTAGTACTCTCATTTGCTATCAGGCTAAGACTATCTTCCTAAAATGAATACAGAAGTGTTTGTTCCCTTATATTTTCTGGAAGAGATTATGTAGAAGTGATGTTAATTCTTCCAAAAATGATTTTTCCAAGTGAAACCATCTGGTCTTTGTAATTCCATTTTTGGGGAATGGGAGTTTTTAATTTACAAATTCAGTTTCCTCAAAAGTTAATAGGGGTATTAAATTTATTTACTACCATATAAGGAATGTTGGGGTAAACTCTGTTTTTTTAGGGATAGGTTCATTTAGTTTAAAATCTCATTTTTTTCTAAGTACATGTCTTTGTAGTCCTTATTATCCTTTAGAACTCTGTAGGATTTGTAATGATAACCCATTTTTTTGATACTCAATTTGTGTCATCTCTATTTCCTCTGTTGGCATTACTAAAGGTTTGCCATTTTACTGAATTTTCAGAGAAAAAAGTTCTTAGATTCATGGATTTTTTTATATTGCTTCTCTGTTTTTAATTTAATTGATTTATTTTCTTTATCATTCTCTAGATTATTGAAGCAACTACTCAGATTATTATATTGAGATTGTTGTTTTCTTTTAATGTATGCATTTGGTGGTATAAAATTGCCTCAGCACACATTTACTGTGACCCATAGATTATATTTTCATTTTTATTCATTTCAATGTATTTTTTACTTAAGGTTTCTTTTTTGACTCATGGATTATTTAAAAGTGTGTGGTTTCATTTCCTAATGTTTGAGATTTTCCTTTTCATTTTATATTATTGATTTTTAGTGTTATTCCATTGTGGTCATAGAACATACTCCACATGATTTTAAACTTTCAAAATTTGTTAAGATTCATTTTATGGCTCAAGTTATAGTCCAACTTAATTAACTTTTCCAAATATAAGCTTTTTTGTCCAGAAATTATTTTTGTTGGAAATTTTTTAAAAATATTTATTTTTTAATTGTAGTTGGACACAATACCTTTATTTTATTTATTTATTTTTATGTGGTGCTGAGGATGGAACCCAGAGCCTTGCACGTGGTAGGTGAGTGCTCCGCCATTGAGCCATAACTCTAGCCCCTTGCTGGGAATTTTTAAATTATAAATTCGATTTTCTTAAAGGTTAGAGGAATATTAAATTTATGTAATATATAGCAGATGAGTTGATGTATCCTAGTTTTTGAGGAATTGGTCCACTTTTGGTGTTGTTGATGTTTATATTTTTGGTACTCATTTTGGTTTGCTCTCAGGCTAAAACTATATTCGTAAAATTAATAAGGAAGTATTATCTCCTCTCCTTTTGTTCTGGAAGAGATTGTGTAGAAATGATACTAATTTTTCAAAAACAAATTTTACAAAAGAAGTCATCTGTGCCTTGAGAATGCTGCATCATATCTTGGTATACATCCATGGGTACTTGAAAATAATGTGTTTTCAGGTGTTATTGGGTGAATGTTCTATAAATGTCAATTAGAACTTTTTGGCTACTGACACTGTTATTGAATTTTAAATTGTTGTTGAATTTTTAAAAAAATGTAACTAAAAAAGTGTTGAAGTTTTCTACTACATGATAATCTTATTTCTTTTATTTTTCTTTCAATATTATCAGGTTTTGGCATATTTCATAGCCTATTACTTGAAACCCACACAAGTAGGACTGCTTTGTCTTCTTGCTGGGGTGGATTAACCTTTTTACCACTAAACAATGCCACTCTTTGCCTCTGGTAATTTCTTTTTCTCTTAATATCATTTTATCTGACACTAAAATAGACATTCCTGCTTTCCTTTGATAAATGTTTTATCAAATATTATTTTCCCCCAATTTTACTTTCAGTTAGCCTATACAGTAATATTTGAAATGAGTTTCTTCTATAAAGCAAGTAATCAAATAATGTTTCCAAATTTACTCTAGTGATCTCTTTTAATTGGTTCAATTGGATAGTTTAAATTAAATGTAATTGTTAACATTAGGACTTGTTTACCATTTTATTTTTTGATTTTTATTTTCTATGTTTCTTCTTCTGTCTTGTTTAAGTTTCTTGAAAATGCTTTTGAATCAGAGGCTGATATATCTGTAGTGTTTTTGAGCCAACCTATTTTGATTTTGTTTTAGTGGTATATTAGATATGCATAACTTGTCTCAGATTACTGTTGTCACATATTACTATCTTCAGTGAAGTATACAAATCTTACTTCCTTTTATGTTCCTTTGCATTACATATTTATAATATAATTGTCTTTGATATGTCCTTTACATATATATAGAAACTTATGAGACAGTGTTATAATTGTTGCTTCAATTGTCAACCACAATTTAGAAAATTCAAAAGAAGGAAACTCTAATGTATTTATCCATATTTTGGGGTACCATGTTCTTTTTTCCCTTCCTGATGTTTCAAGGTTTCATCTTTTATTAAAGCCATTCTTTCAAGGTATGTCCTCTGGCAAAAAAAAAAAAAAAATTCTCTTAGTTTTTCTTCATCTGAGAATTAATTTTCCCTTCCATCCTGGAGGATATTTTCATTGGTAAAGGATTCTGGGTTGGGTTATTTTCTTTAAACACTTGAAAGTTATTGTACTACTTACTTCTGACCTCCATGGTTTCTCATAAGATATCTGTCATTCAAAATATTTTTTACTCCAAAAAGTTAGGACATTTTTCTCTAGGTTCTTAAAAAAAAAGGTTGTTGTTTTTTTCTGTTCTTTTGTTTTAAATTTTTAGTTTTGATTTTTCTTGGCATAGATTTCTTTGAATTTACCTTGCCCGGAGTCCTGCCATTTCTTGAAGTGTGGATTTTTTTTAGACATTATTTTTTTGGATACTTTTATTAGCCTGCCCCTCCCTCCTCTCTTTTGCAGACTTCATAGATATAAATGCTCTTCTTTTGTGAATTTCTAGGTTTCTGAAGTTCCAATCTTTTGTTTTCTTCAATCTTATCTTCTGTTATTCAAACTGGGTTATTTCTAGTATACAATTTTGCAATTTATTAATTATTTTGTCTACCCTTTTCATCTATTGAGTTAATCCTCTGGGATTTCCACTTCAATTATTATATTTTTCAATTCTAAAAAGTTCACTTTCTTTCTTTCTTTTTCCCTGAGATTTATTTCTTTGCTGTGCTTTTCCCATTTTTTGTTTTAATCTATTTAAAGTGTGTTTCTTGCTCACTGACGCATTTTTAATAGTGTTAAAATTTTATCAAATAAAAAAAAAACTATCTTTTCTGTCATCTCTATGCTAATATCAATTGACTTTGTTTTAGCATTTATTTTATTATATGCCCGAGTTTGGGTATGCTGAGTGATTTTTTTACATAAACCAGGACTTTTTTCTATTGAAACTATGTTATGAAACACTAGATCGTATTCAAGTCTTGTTTTAGCTAGGTTTTTCTGATATTTCTCTAGCAAGGAAAGAAAGGGAAGAAATGCTGACTCATTACTTAGACAACTGTGTCAAAAATCTGTGTTCCTCATTCAACTTCTGTTAACATCCAAGGATATGAATATCCAGGGTAGGAGTTCCAGGAGTTCATGTGGTATCTACTGACACAGTGTTGAGAGTGGTCTCAATAAAGGCAGGCAATGGTAAATGTCAATCTCCACTAGGCTCTTCTTGACATCATTCTAGTGGGGAGGAATCAAAGTGTCCTTAATACCATTTAGCAAGGATATAAATCTAAATTCTTCTTGGACTTCCCTTATATGTTCCTAGTAAAAATGTCAAGTTGCTTCATCAAAGCCTTACAAAGGTTTAGGTCTCTTACTCTCCTTTCTTGGCATGTGATAGGACATGGACTTTATCCTGTGGTATTTAGCTAGATTAGAGTGGTTATTATCTAAAATGTTTTTGTTCTGGTAGACTGTCCTTTCACATACCTTTGACTAGAGAAAGCAGACCTTTTCTGTATTCATAGGTATTTCCATATTGCCAGTTCCTTCATATTCAAATGATATATATGAGGCAAAAAGAAAACCTGGAGTCTTCACCATAGTTATTCCTCAGTACCTTAAGTGTCCATCCTTTATCTTCCAGAGGCTTCCTGGGTTGGTTTTACATGTAATCCTCAGGGTTTTAGTTATGATTTGTGGAATAACAGAGAATAAAGTATGTCTATTCTATACCTAGACATTGAAGTCTCTTGGGTGCTAATAATAACCAAAAAAAAAAAAAAAAGCTATTTTGAAGTGCCTAACTCATTAATGCAAGCCAGAGGAGTTGGATATCTTTTGAATTTTGGTCAATTATTTGTCAAAACTTATAAAGACTGACTTTGGTAGATACAGTTATTGGCTGTGAAACGTTCAAATTATTTGTGTTAGTGAAACAGTCCTAAATCTCAGAGGCTTACAACAATATGTTTCTTTCTTACTAGATGGTGATCAGATGGCCTGTGTTTGTACTTTCAGCTGTGTGTCAGAATCAAACTTTTTGACATGAGACTGTTGTTACTCCCTGCTTTTTCTCATCTGGAATCAAAGCTAAAGGAAAAACTTCTTATATATGCTTTCCTCACCGTAACAGTAGGAATAAGAAACTAACAGACATGTGCAATGACTATTAGTGCTTCTCCTCAGAACTAGTACACTGTCCCTTTTTACTCTCTTTGGGAGTGAATGCAAGTCACAGAACCAAGCTTAAAGCCAATTTGGTGTATATTGCATGCATAGGAGGCAAATTATATAGTAAAGGGCATAGATTTATAATCATTCAATGGAGGATGTAAATGTTAAGTTTTTATGAGAAACATCTTAAATTCTACATTAGTTGGAAAGAAACTCATAGTTAATAAATAATCTGAAATAAAAATGTATTAAGGGCTGGGGATGTGGCTCAAGCAGTAACGTGCTCGCCTGGCATGCGCAGGGCTCTGGGTTCAATCCTCAGCACCACATAAAAATAAAATAAAGGTGTTGTGTCCACCGAAAACTAAAAAATAAATATTAAAAATCTCTCTCTCTCTCTCTCTCTCTCTCTAAAAAAATGTATTAAAATAAATTTTTGTTAAAGATGCAAACTTATCTGGGCAAAAAAATAGCTGTATGAACCACTATGAAATTTTTTTATACTAGTTATGAAGATAAGAATAACTTAAAGTGAGGTGTCAAGTAGGTCAACTGAAATTTATGTTAGTTACCAGCTTAATTCTTTTTTTGTATAAATATCACAAGAGTTGTCTCCAGGCCAATTCTTTTCAGCCTACTAATATTTTACTTTGCATTCCCAAATCTCCATTGTAATGTATGTATGTCTATGGAGACAGAGACATCCCTAGAGATATCTGTATAGCCCATTGTTTCATGAAATTTTATATTAAGGCCAGACACAGAATAATTCATAGAATGATAGCAATGGAAAAAAAAGGATTTTTAGGCAGCTGGAGTGAGAAGAAAAATTAGAAAGAAATGTTCTCTACTGGGAACTATTTTAAGTAGAGAAACTGGGGCAAAATTTTACATAGCTTCTTCTTTCTAAATGAGTGAATTGATTCCTATCCCTACAAATTCAATAGTGAGCTCACGTGAGTTCCACATAAAGGACTCCAGCATAAAGAAAGCAATATAGTGTAGTGAGATATAAATTGCTTGGTGTGACTTACCTTTGTTTAGTTACATATCTTCCTATTTGCAGATAATCACATAAGGATTATGTTACTCACTGATAATTGCATGTGGATTATTCTAGCTACCTTTGCTGATATATAACCAATTCAAATAAATAGAATTGAATATCCATGAATGCTTTCCTTATTCAAAAACGCCATACACAGTAATTGAAAAGAAACATATAGGTAATCTGATACCACCATTTCTCTCAAAACACACCCATCTACAACTTCTTGTTTTAAAAACACTGGTAATGATGAGGTACTATTGTTCATGAGTATAAGAAATAAATTTTTAATCTAAGTTGTAATCTGATTTTCTCTAATTTCTCCCTAACACTAATAATAATATTTTTTGACTTCTACCTAACAACAGCAAAAAACACCAGATTATTATTATAAAGTGGCACATAGTAAACTCACACTTAATAAGTTCAATGTATTTTTTAATTAATCTAATGGAGAGGATGAGGCAAATATGCAAATCAATATATTGTGACTAAACTGAGATACATATATAAAGATGTTAATGGGGTTACAAGTAGGAGAGTGTATAAGTATGGGGGAAGGGGAATATATGGAAAGGAGGAAATAAAACATATTTGGTATATTTTGGTCAAAAAGGGATATATTTGACAAAGGCTTTAAAGTCTAGGTAGGATTATAGCTGCTAAATGTGGGAGATAAGTTAACATAAACAAGTGTGTGAGTGAATTGTTCTAAAATGAATGTGGATGCAAGAGGAGTGGGGAGGAGGGGGAGGGGAGGAGGAAAAGAGGCTCAAGAGGTCCTTGTATAAGTCAGCTGGGGTGGCCACAGACCCACTGGCTTTGTTTGCTTCTCTCAGGTGTGGAGGCTAGAAGAAATACAAGATCAACAGGCCATCTGCACTGGTTTCTCCTGGGGCCTTTCTTGCTGGAATGTAGAGGCTGTCCTCTTGAAGAGTTCACCTATGGCCTCTCCCCTGTGTGTGTGAAAAGAAAGATGGCTCTGGTGTTTCCTTCTCTTCTCTTGAGAACATCAGTCCTGTGGAATTCTGACCTCATTTAATCTTAATATCTGCTTAAGGGCCCTATCTCCAAATATAATGACATGAGACATTAGGGCCTCAAATGTGAATGGGGACAGAATTCAATCCGCAGCAATCCCCAAAATGGGGAAAAAGAATCCACACACACTCAGAATTAGAAACTTAGACATAAAAGCCTGAATTAAGGATTGGCAACTAAAACTTTCAGGCAGTTTTCCTTGAAATGAGTAGAACAAAAGCTGAATCTCTGCAAAATACTTGAAGTCAACTAATCCATGTGAAGTAGACATATGTTTTATTGTGTAATTGTCATGAAAATGTGAATGAATATCAATCAAAAAGAGAAATCAGAGTTTGATTTGCTGGCTCAGTACAATTATATGTTGTTTCATTTACCATATTTTGAATTATTAAGAGCTTTTTTCCATTTCATTTTTGGCTTGAAAAAATTGCAATTGATTTATGAGGATTTAAAATAAGACAATATGAATTAGAAAACTAATAAAAAAACTCACCAACCTCAATATTCACAACTTCTGAATTCTGCCATCGTAAGGGGAAAAATATTTTGAGATTTATCTCCCATAGTTTTCTATGTTGCCTCAAAAATGTGAATTCATCACATATTTAAATATTTTCTGACTTTATGTTAACTCAGTGCTTATGCTTCTTACCTCTTCTTTAATTAGGTATATTTACCTATTTTTTACATCAGAAAAGCTGTTTAGACAGTGTTTGCTAGTCTTCCTATTAAAGTTTTTTAAAGAAAGTACAAAGTTAATTCATACAAGTCATAGCAAGATCTCCCTAAAAAAATATTTCTCCCACTTGTAGGTCAATACTAAATGTTGAGTTGTAGCAAAGAATATTTGGTCATGTGTGACTATCATACATCTGATTTCTAGTAAGAGAAGAGTAAGAAAATTCATCATATCAACGATGCAGATGATTCATTGGACTCTCAGGTAAGGGGAAAACATAATGTGTGCTAACCCTGTTTTATTGCTCTTGGTCGACTTCTGAGTCAATATTACATTGAGTGGTAAGGAAGTCTCATTTGAATGAAAATTGATAACAACTTTATTGTGAAAATGTATAGCTGCAGTTTCTTATAATCTTCCAAATAATAAACAAGAACATTTGGTGAGGAGGCATGCATTAAAAATCTAGGGAAGATTATATTTTAAAAGTTAAGCCATCTCTTTATGTTCTCTGTTTTTATATCTTTAATTTGTGTAGCAAGAAGAAGTTGAGGATAATTCTTTATCATGTGAAACAGAATCTGTCATAAGGGAATAATTCTGTCTAGGGTGAATTATATAGAAAGAGTAATGGGAATTTGCCTAGAGAACAGGGAAGTAACTGGCTTTTTTATTTTGCTTTCCAGCTTTGTCATGAAGGGTAGGACACAATTCCTGGGGAAGAGACAGGGAGGTTTAGACACAGAACAGGGAAAAGTTGACATACCAGGAAACTGAAGAAGGGGAAGGGATCAGGCATAGTTTTTTCCTTTCAGTTACTAGACCCAGTAGCTTCATGTGATTGCAACTTTTCTACTTCTTTTCTTTATTCCCAGTTTTCCAATTAGTAAACCGAGGCTCAAAAAGGCTAAGTGATTTTGCTTAGGTGATGTAGCAACTACATGGTAGAGGTATGTTTTCCACTATATCTTTCCGAGCAATGTTTAATCTGACATGGCCATAAACATGATACAAAATATTTATTTTCTTGAAAAATAATACACCAGTCATGAAATATTTAATCTCTGAAGATACAACCATTGAACTAATTTTAATTGAATTTATACATAGGTTCCTAATATATTAAAACTTACAAAATAACTCTGCATCTGCATTATACCCATTGAATTTCACAAAAAATTACTCTGAAGGAAGGCAAGGTGTCTATCACTATGATGAGTGCTTGTTATCACAGAGAATTTGAATCACCTGTCCAAGATAATATTGCAGGTATCCAAAATAGGAAAAATTCAGTACCATATTCAGATTCAAACATCAGATCACATGCTGTTGTACTGTTGTATATTACATTGGATAGTTTATTACATATTAAAATATTCTTCTGACATTTACATTCTGAGAAAAATCTAATGTTCCCTCTGGTGATATGATCCGATATCTGTTTCAACTATTCCTAATTTTTATGTGATCTGAAGATAATTTGAAAATATACTTTTAGAACTCCGCAAAACTAACCTTTGTTTAGTTGATGGTAGAAGACACACTTATTTAGCATTGTAGCTTCTAAAGACCTTTAAATGATGCACATTGCATGGCTTTGTGATAGATAATTCAAAATTGGCTAAGAGATATTATGGATTTAAATAAAGCAAAACTCATATTGAAATTCATTTAAAGATTCTAGTTTGTCAGTATTACAATACAGTTTTATCACTTGATAATTTCACTTAAGAATACATCTATGAAAGCTTTTGAAAAAAAGGGAAGTACCAATAAAAAAAAAATTAAAAAAAAAAAAAAAAAAAAAAAAAAAAAAAAAAAAAAAAAAAA
>NW_025999998.1:15353085-15373177 GCF_001458135.2 Marmota marmota marmota | reverse complement strand
TTTTTTTTTTTTTTTTTTCAATATGGGAGGTTGAATGCATGGACACTTTACTACTGAGCCACATCCCCAGCCCTTTTTTATTTTTTATTTTGAGACAGGGTCTCCCTAAGTTGCTTAAGCTGGCTTTGAATTTGTAAACCTCCATCCTCAGCCTCCAGAGTTGCTGGGATTGCAGGCATGTACCACCACACCAGCTTCTTTCTAATTTATAAGAGCATCAGTCCTATAGGATTAGGCCAGCCCTTATGAATTCATTTAATCTTTATCACCTTCTTACAGGCCTGTCTCTAAATACAGTCACATTGGGAGTTCAGGTATGAACATATGAAGGTTGGAGGGCCTAATTTAGTTCACCACACTAAGAAACCTCAAATAAATAATCTACTTTCAAGAAAACATTATATTATTCCTCAACACCCCCCCCCCCAAAAAAAATCTACATGAAATGGAGGGAATTCCATTGTCTTCTGAGTAGAACACTTTTCTTTTTTATCAAACAGAATCCCCCTGTGAAAAAGTGAGAAATTCGTAGAACTGGACTGGTAGGATTTGCTTCTTCTCTGTGCCATTCTCACCTTTGACCTCTGTAGAGATTACCTTGGTAGGGTGCCTGCTGCTGTTGGCTTTGAGTGCTATGACCTTCAGCACTTCCTTAATGTGGACATGAAAAGGATCAGCTTCCAGCAGTGTAAAGTGAAGTCAAGAAAACTAAAAAAAAAAAGACAGTAGATAGTTTAACTGTGAAAGCAATTTCACTCAAAATTTTTCATTTGACTTTAAAACTACTTAGAGTCTAATTTAAATTAACAGTTTCCTAAATTGTTTACTATTAAGAAGCTAATTTTAGGCTAGAGTTGGTTTCCTGGCTTTCATCATATTTAAAATATGTAAAGGTCCCAATATGAGAAGATTGAATGGTCCCAAAACTATTATTTCATTTATTACATTCAACTTTAGAATTATTTTCAATGGGCTTTGAAAAAAAAATCTAGTTTATTGTTGCTACATGCAGTTGCATTAAACAAACAAACAAAAACTTGAGCCAGGCCAGCAATGCCAGCTACTTCAGAGGCTGAGGCAGGAAGATTGCAAGTTGGGGACCAGGCTCAGCAATTTAGTGAGATCCTGCCTCAACATAAAAAATAAAGAAATAAAATGCCACTGGTTTCAGTTCTTAGCACCATAAAACAAAAACAAAAACAATTCATAATGTGGTTTCAATAGTTTTAGTTTTACATCATAAATAGGAGTCATATAGATAGACACAGCATCTTTGTCTTTGATCCATATTATGAAAAATATAAACTTTAATTTCCACTGTTAAAACAAAAGGAATATCTTACTCTATGCTTTTTTCCCCTTCCTTATAGGTGGGAATCAACACATTTTTTGCACACTTCCTACATTCCTCCTCTTTTCTTCCTGATTACAGCAGCTCATTTCCATCCTTATCCCCTTCATAAACCAACTTAGTATGTGTCCATATGCATACAGCATGCACACAAGACCTGAGCAAAGCCAAAATTCAAATGTGGCATTTTGGTCATAGGTTATGCGTGCTTTCCACTGTCACCTTATTGTTAGAAGACTATTTCTTTTGAATTGACAAATTGAGAAAGGTGACAATGATTAACAATCAATAGAGGCAGACTTTTCCAAAACAACTCAGTATTTAACAGATTTACTCGGTCACATATATAAATGTGTATGCTTGTGTGTGTGTTGTGTGTGTGCATGTGTGCATGTAAGCGATTACTTTATGTCTCAGCAACAAAAAGTATTTTAAAAATAGTATCCCTACCAAAAAAATTTTATTTGAAAAAGAGATCAGATATATTTTAGCATAGTATTTTTTTTTAAGTCCCAAAGGAGAGTAAATACAAAACTAGTTAAAAACTGATAGACAGAAGACATACTCCATTACCTGGGCCACCTACTATATTTGATAACATACATTCTGCTATGGTAAAGAATTATGTAAAATTTAAGTATAAAATACACATATTTTTCGTTAGAGTTGCCACACTTAGCAAACAAAAATACAAGGTGCCCAGTTAAATTTAATTTCAGATAAATGATAAATTTTAGTATAATCACATATTATATATGTTTTGAGATTTTTTTTGTGGGGGGGGGCGGGATACTGGGGATTGAACCCAGTGCTTTGTGCATGCAAGGCAAGCACTCTACCAACTGGGCTATATTCCCAGCCCTACAATATATGTTATACTAAGGAAATACAAATTTAACTGGGTCTCCTGCCATTTATTGGCTACTCTAATTTTTGTATCTCATTATAGCCAAATTACTGCTCATAATGATGTTTGGGGAAAAAATAGCAGCTATTAACAGCTAAACAGAAACAGCACATTCGATAAACCAGTGTTTTAAATTGTAGTAAAACACATATACCATTTCAATAAATTTGATGTAATGTACATGTTACCACAACTTAAAAACAATTTTAAGTGTACAGTTCAGTGGTGTCAATTACACACATATTATTGTGTGAATGGCCTCTAGTACCTTTTTCATCTTGCAAAACTAAAATTCTCTACCTATTAAACAACAACCACAATTCTACTTTCTGTTTCTGTGAATTTGACTGCTCTAGGTTCTGCATTTAAGGGGATAATACAGCATTTGTGTGTGTGTGTTTGTGTGTGTATGTGTGTGTGTACGTGTGTGTGAGATGGTCTTATTTTACTTAGCACAATATCTTCAAGATTCAACCATGTTGTCCTTATGTGTCAGAATTCCTTCCTTTAAAAGCTGGAATTGTATTCAGTTGTCTGTATGTACCAAATTTTATTTATCCATTTATTTTTTTGATGGAACCTTTTCTGATGCTTCCACCTTTGTTTATTGTGAATAATATTATGAATATCAGTGTACAAATATATCTTCAAAAATCTGCTTTCAGTTTTTTTGGGTGCTATAGTAGTTTGCTAGGGCTGCCATGACAAAGATCACAGATGAGGTGGCTAGAAAAGATTCCTTTTTTACTTCTGGAGAGTAGCATCCCAAGATCAAGGTGTTGGCAGGGTTGCTAACTTCTCAGGTCTCTTTCCCTAAAATATGAATGATAATCCACTCTCTGTCTCTTCACAAGGTCTTCTTTATGTGTAGATGTATGTCCTAAATTCCTCATACGAGAGGATCACCAGTCAAAGGTATTAGGGCTCAAACCAATGACTTTAACTTAATTCCCCTCTAAATCTCTATCCCTAAATAAAATCATATTCCGAGATATTGGGCTTTAATACTTCGACATGTGAATTATGTGGAGACAGAGTCAGCACATAACAGGTATATCCATAATTGGAATTGGTGAGTCATATGGTAATTTTGCTTTTGATCTTTTGAGGAACTACCATATGGTTTTTCATAGCAGTTATTTTTCATTCTCACCAACAGGCACAAATGTTCAGATTTCTCTACATCTTTGGCCAAATTAATTTTTAACAGTAACCATCCTAATGAGTATGAGGTGATATTTCACTATAGTTCTGATTTGCTTTTCCCTAAGGATGCATAATGCTGAGCATCTTTTCATGTGCTTGTTGATCATTTGTATATCTTCTTTGCAGAAATATTCTATTCAAGTTCTTTGCTTATTTTTAAAAACTGGGCTGTTGACTTGTTGTTGTGCAGTTGTAGGAGTTGTTTATATACTTTAGATATTAATCCCTTATTAGATATGATAAAAGATATTTTCCTTTTATCCTGGTTGCCTATTATACTATCAGCTGTAACATTTGTTGTACATTTTTTAACATTTTATATAGTTCAATGTATCTACTTTAGCTTTTGTTGCCTGTATTTTTAGAGTCATATCCAACGAAATAATTACCAAAGCCAAGGTAATTAAGTTTTTTCCCTGATTAATTTTAAAGATTTTATTTTGTTTAATATTTTCAATTCTTCACTCTACTTTTTAATTTGTTCTAATAAGTTATTTATGAAAGTAGAATGCATTTTGACACATTGCACACAAATAGAGCACAACTTCTCCTTCCTCTGGTTGAACATGGTGCAGAGTCACACTGGTAGAGTAATAATACATGTATATAGGGTAATAATGTCCATCTCATTCCACAATTCTTCCAACAACCACACCACTCCCTCCCCTCCCCTCGCTCCCTTCTCCACAATCCAAAGATCCTTCATCCCCTGCCCCCATTATGGATTAGCATCCACTTATCATAGAAAATGTTTGGTCTTTGATTTTTTGAATTCGGCTTATTTCCCTTAGCTTGATATTCTCTAGTTCCATTCATTTACCTGCAAATGCCATAATTTCATTCTTCTTTAAGGATGAGTAATACTTCATTGTATATATGTACCTCGTTTTCTTTAAACATTCATCTTTTGAAGGGAACCTAATTTGTTTCCACAGATTGTCTATTGTAAATTTTCCTGTTATAAACATTGATGTGGCTGTGTCACTGTAGTATGCTGATTTTAAGTCCTTTGGGTATAAACTGAGGAGTGCATAACTGGGTCAAATGGTGGTTCCATTCCAAGTTTTCTAAGAAATCTCCATAGTGCATGAATTTGTAGTACCACCAGCAATGTGTGAGTGTATCTTTTTCCCCACATCCTTGCCAACATTTATTGCTGCTTGTATTCTTAATAATTGCCATTTTGACTGGAGTGAGATCAAATCGTGGTTTTGATTTGCATTTCTCTAATTGTTAAAGATGAAGAATATTTTTCATATATTTGTTGATTAATTGTATTTCTTCTTCTGTGTATTGTCTATTCAGTTCTCAGCCCATTTATTGATTGAGTTATTTTTTTTTTTTGGTGTAAAGTTTTAGTTCTTTACATATCCTGGAGATTGATGCTCTATCTGTAGTGCATGTGGTAAAGATTTTCCCCCATTCTGTAGGCTCTCTCTTCACATTATTGTTTCCTTTGCTGAGAAGAAGCTTTTTAGTTTAAATCCATCCCATTTATTGATTCTTGATTTTATTTCTTGTAGTTTAGAAATCTTGTTAAGGAAGTCAGTTCCTAAGCCAACATGGTGGATATTTGGTCATACTTTTTCTTCTATTAGGCCCATGGTCTCTGTTCTAGTGTCTAAGTTTTTGATCCACTTTGACTTGAGTTTTATGCAGAGTGAGAGACAGAGGTTCAATTTTATTTTGTTACATACAGATTTCCAGTTTTCCCAGCACCATTTGTTGAAGATGCTATCTTTTCTCCAAAGTATGTTTTTGGCACCTTTGTCTAGTATGAGATAACCATATTTATGTGGGTCTGTCTCTATGTCTTAGATTTTATACCCTTGGTCTACATGTCTATTTTGGTGCCAATACCATGCCATTTTTGTTACTATGGCTCTGTAGTATAGTTTAAGGTTTGATATTGTGATGCCTCCTGCTTTGCTCTTCTTGCTAAGTGTTGCTTTGGCTATTCTGGGTCTCTTATTTTCCAAATAAATTTCATTTCTATAAATATTTTCCAAATAAAATTTCATTTTCTATTTCTATAAAGAATGTCATTGAGATTTTAGTAGAAACTGAATTAAATTTGTAAGGCCATTTTGATGATATTAATTCTTCCTATCCAAGAGCATGGGAGATCTTTTCATCTTCTCAGATCTTCTTCAATTTCTTTCTTTAGTGTTCTGTAGTTTTCATTATAGAGGTCATTCATCTATTTTTATTAGATTGATTCCCAAGTATTTTATTTTTTGAGGCTATTGTTAATGGGGTAGTTTTCCTAATTTCTCTTTTAGTGGATTCATCATATATAGAAATGCATTTGATTTATGGGTATTGATTTTATAACCTGCTACTTTGCTGAGTTCACTTATTAGTGCTAAAAGTTTTCTGGCTGAGTTTTTTGGATCTTCTAAATATAGAATCGTGTTGCCAACAAATAGTGATAGTTTGAGCTATTCTTTTCCTATTAGTATCCCTTTAATTTATTTCTTCTGTATGATGCTCTGGCTATAGTTTCAAGGACTGTGTTGAATAGAAGTGGTGAAAGAGGGCATCCCTATCTTGTTCCAGTTTTATGGTAGAAAGCTTTCAATTTGTCTCCATTTAGAATGATGTTGGCCTTGGGCTTAGCAGATAGTTTTTACAATGTTGAGGTATGTTCCTGCTATCCCTAGTTTTTCTAGTGTTTTGAAAATGAAGATGTGCTGTATTTTGTCAAATGCTTTTTCTGCATCTATTGAGATGATCATGTGATTCTTGCCTTTCAGCCTATTGATGTGATGAATTCCAATTACTACTTTTCATATGTTAAACCAACCTTGCATCACAGGATGAAACCCCACTTGATTGTGGTGCATTATCTTTCTTTTTAATTTTTTGTTTTAATTAGTTATACATGACAGTAGAATTTACACACTTTGATATATCATACATAGATGGGATATAATTTCATTTTTCTGAGTGTACATGTTGCAGAATCATATTGGTCATGTAATCATATATAGTGTCTGTTTCATTCTATTATCTTTCCTATCCCCACATCCCTCCTCCTTTCCTCCTATCACTTCCCTCTACCTAATCTAGGGTAACACTAGTCTTCCCTCGTGCCCCCTGCCTTATTGTGAATTAGTATCCACATATTAGAGAAAACATTTGGCTTTTGGTTTTGTGCGATTGGCTTATTTCACTTAGCATGATATTCTCCAACTCCAACAATTTACTGATAAATCCCATAACTTCACTCTTCTTTAAAGCTGAGTAATATTCAATTAAGTATATATGCCACATTTCCTTTATCCACTCATCTATTGAGGTACAACTACTTGGTTCCATACTCTAGCTATTGTTAATTGAGCTGCTATAAACATTGATATGGCTGTGTCACTATAATATGCTGATTTTAAGTCCTTTGGATATAAACCAAGGAGTGGGATATAAATATTTATACCCCAAACAATGGAACATCTATGTGTGTCAAACAAACCCTTCTCAAGTTCAAGAATCAAATAGACCACAAAACAATAATACTGGGTGACTTTAACACACCTCTCTCACTACTGGACAGATCTTCCAAACAAAAACTAAATAAGGAGACTATAGAATTAAATAATACAATCAATAATTTAGACTATATGTATATATAATATTTCTTCCATCAACATGCAAATATACTTTCTTCTCAGCTTCTCTCTCTCATGGCTGCTTTCACTAAAATAGACCATATCTTATGCCACAAGCAACTCTTAGTAAATTCAAAAAAACAGAGATAATACCCTGCATTCTATCAGACCACGATGGAATGAAATTATGTGTAACTAATTAAAACAAATTAAAAAATTACTACAAAAGAAGAAGAAAAGAAGAGGAGATTCAAGATGAAAAATAGAAAAAAAAAGAAATCATGATAAAATAAAAAAATAGAAGCTACTGTAACAAATGGAGACTAAATAATAAACAATTTAATGATGAATGAATAGTGGAAGAAATCAAGGATGAACTAAAAAATTCTTAGAGGTAAATGAGAACACCAATACAACATATCAAAATCTCTGGGAGACTATAAAGGCAATACTAAGAGCAATGTTTATTGCATTGAGTACATTCATTAAAAGAATAAAAAAGTCAACAAATAAATAACTTAACACTACCTCTCAAAGCCCTACAAAAAGAAGAACAAATCAACACCAAAAGCAATAGAAGACAGGAAATAATTTAAATCAGAGCACTATCTTTTAATATGTTTTTGTATGCAATTTGCCACAATTATATTGAGAATTTTTGTGTCTGTTCATCAGGGATATTGGTCTAAAATTTTCTTTCCTTGATATGTTTGTCTGGTTTGGGTATCAGGGTGATATTAGCCTCATAGAATGAATTTGGAAGGGCTCTTTCCTTTTATCTTTCATGGAATATTTTGTGGGATATTGATGTTAATCCTCTTTGAATGTCTTGTAGAACTAGCCTGAGAATCCCTCTGGTCCTGGGCTTTTCTTGGTTGATAGGTATTGATGGTATTTTTAATTTCATTGCTTAAAATCAATCTGTTCAAATTGTATATGTCTTCTTGATTCATTTTGGGTAGGTTATATATCTCTATAAATTTGTCAATGTCATTGAGATTTTCTATTTTATTGGAGTATAAATTTTCAAAATAGTTTCTGATTATCTTCTATATTTAAGTAGTGTCTGTTGTGATATTTCCTTTTTCATCACAAATTTTATTTTTGTGGGTTTTCTCTCTCTTTCTCTTCAATAGTGTAGCATAGTGTATCTAAGAGTTGATAAATTTTATTAATTTTTTCAAAAATATAACTTCATTTTGTCAATTTTTAATTGTATGTTTTATTTAAATTTCATTGACTTCAGCTCTGATTTTAATTATTTTCTGTCTCCTACCACTTTTGATACTGATTTGTTCTTTTTCTAGGACTTTCAGATGTAATGATATGTCATTTATTTGTTGACTTTTTATTCTTTTAATGAATGAGCTCAGTGCAATGAACTCTTAGTACTGCCTTCATAGTGTCCCAGAGATTTTGATATGTTGTATTGGTATTCTCATTTGCCACTAAGAATTTTTTTTATCACCTCCCTGATGTCTTCTGCTATCCATTCACCATTCAACATAATGCTATTTAGTCTTCAGATGTTGGAGTATTTTCTATTTTTTATTTTATCATTGATTTCAAGTTTCATTCCATTATGACCTAATAGAATGCAGGGTAGTATTTCCACTTTTTTTTTTTTTTTTTGTACTTGCTGAGAGTTGCTTTGTGGCATAACATATGGTCTATTTTAGAGAAGGATCATGTGCTGCTGAGAAGAAAGTATATTCATTTGATGATGGAATAAATACTCTATATATGTCCATTAAGTCTAAATCATTAATTATATTATTTAGTTCTAGTTTCTTTGTTTAGTTTTTGTTTGGAAGATCTATCCAGTGGTAAGAGGTCACCCAGTATTATTGTGTTGTGGTCTATTTGATTCTTGAAATTAAGAAGGGTTTGTTTGATGTACACAGATGCTCCATTGTTTGGGATATATACATTTACTATTGTTATGTCTTGTTGATGTATGATTCCCTTAAGCAGTATGAAATGACTTTCTTTATTCATTATTACTAACTTTGGTTTGAAGTCCACTTTGTCTGGAGGATGGAAACCTCTGCTTGTTTATACAGTCCATATGTGTGGTATGTTTTTTTCCTAATCTTTCACCATCAATCTGTGGATATCTTTTCCTAAGAGATGAGTCTCTTGAAGACAGAACATTGTTGAGTCTTTTTTTTTTTTTAAATCCAATCTGTCAGTCTATGTCTTTTGACTGATGAGCTTAGGTCATTAACATGAAGAAATATGATATGTATTCCTGTTCATTTTGGTTTATTTTTGGTTTTTAACCTGACTTATATTCTCCTTTGACTAATTTTTTTCTTTAATGTAGTTCTACCCTTTTCTGGCTTTTATTGTTTTTCTTCATATCTTCCTCATTTAATATTTTGCAGAGAATGTTCTCTAGTGCAGGCTTTCTAGTGGTGAATTCTTTTAACTTTTGTTTATCATTTAAGGTTTTTTTTATTTCATCTTCAAATCTGGAGATTAGTTTTGCTGGATATAAAATTCTCAGTTGGCATCTATTTTCTTTCAGAGCTTAATATATCAGGACCTTTTGTCATTGAAGGTCTGGGTTGAGAAATCAGCTGACATCTGAATTGGTTTCCCCCTACATGTAATTTCTTTTTTTCTTTCATAGCCTTTAAAATTCTATCCTTATTCTGTATATTAATCATTCTCATTATAAGGTGCCTTGGTTTGGGCCTAACTTTGTACACTTGGGGTTCTGTAAGCCTCTTGTAGTTGATTTTTCATTTTATTCTTTAGACTTGGGAAATTCTCTGATACTATGTCATTGAAAGGATTGTGCATTCCTTTGGTTTGCATCTTCATGCCTTTGTCTATTCCAATAAATCTTCAATTCGGTCTTTTCATCTTATCCCATATTTCATGGAATTTCTGTTCATGGTTTCTTACCATCTTCTCTGTGTGGTCCAATTTATTTTCAGTAATATAAATTTTGCCTTCATTGCCTGAGGTTCTGTTTCTAAGTGGTCTAGTCTGTTGGTGATAGTTTCCATTGAATTTTTAATTTGGTTTATTGTTTCCTTCATTTTGAGGATTTCTGCTTGAATCCTTTTTATAATCTCTGCCTCTTTATTGAAATGATCTTTAACTTCCAGTAATTTCTCTCCAAAATAATCCTTTATTTAAAAAATCAGTCTAACTCTGTACCTTCTAAACTCCTTCTCTGAAATTTCTTCTATTAATTCTACTGTTGGATCATCTCTCTTTGTTTGAGGTGCTTTGTTCCCTTGTTTGTTTTCGTGTTGTTTGTGTGTCTTCACCTCTAATGGTATGAATCGGAGGCAGTAGAGTTCCTACCCTGTAGTCTTATTGTGTTCCTGAAGGCTTCCAGGACCTCACCTTTAAGGGGGAGGTCAATATTAACAGCACACAATGCAAAAAAATATACAACCTTAAACCAATTAGCTCCTGTTAAGGCATCTACACTTTTGTCACAATAAACAGAAATTATTTGTTCAGTGAGTTTGCTAAAATGGTTTACCATTTCAAATGATGGACAAAAAAGGGAACAGTAGTAGTATAGAATGTGATGTTTATGAGAGAGAAGGAGAGAAAGTAGAGGTAAAAATTTATAGCAAGAGTGAAAGAAGAATTAATAGAGGTTTTCTGTTAGCATGAGAGAAATAAGAAAGCAAATTCAGTGAGAAACAAGTGAGAGAAAAAAATATACAGATTTAAACAGAACAAAACAAAAACAAAAATAAAGTAAAAATATATACAAAATACACAAACTGTAATGCAATATCCAGATATCCAACTCTTCAATAAACTGATGCATAAAAATATTTGGATTTAAAGATGGTAGAGATATGAGAGAGGTAAAGAATAAAGAAAAAAAGGAAAGTTTCTATGGAAAATTGACCAATTGTTTCAGTTGGCTTTCAAAAATTTTCTCAGCTTCCCCTCTCCACTGATACGTGGGGTTGTCTGAAGTTTGATGGTAGCTCCAGTCAGTTGAGTGACTGGACGGGTTGAGTAGGTAAGTGGATAGCAAGATGACCTCATGTCCTCTTTTATTCTTATCACCCCTTGTAGCCTGTCTCTCCCATCCCTGAGCACTTCAGGACTCACTGTGCTGGAGAGAGTCTGGTTTTCTCCAGTTTCTCCAACCTTTGCTCTACTCAGCAAGTACCCCTAGTCTCTAGCTTTTCACAGGATTGCCAGACCCAGAATGGCCCACACAGAACCAGCTGCAGTCTGACAGACCTGGGCTTCAGATTCCTTAGGCTCTGCCTTGATGCATTCCTAAGATCTAAATGCAGTCCCAACTTGCAGAGAGACCACCAGGGATGAACTCACACAAAGGAGCAGCCCTGCAAAGAGGCAACCAGATGGTGGCCACTAGCACATTCAGCAAGAAGACCTCAGAGGCAACCAGACCAGCAGGTACACTGACAATATATTTCCAGGCCCTGGAAAGTATCTCCAGACTGAGGCAGCCAGACCAAGATGGCAGGGGTGGTGGTGGCAAACCTGCAAACCCTTTGGTCTTGGACTCCTAAGCCCTGGCCAGTGTCCCAAGATGACAGTGGCTGCCCGTAACCAAACCTGTGGGTACCCTGACAATAGACTTCTAGACAGCAATGGGCAGTGGGCACTCTGCAAGCTATCTGTGGGTGTTTGTAGGTTTTAAGGGAAGCTGCCAAGAGGGTGGATGTTGGGAAATGGGCAATGGGCAGTCAGCAAGCGATCTGCATGCAAAAGGTGGGTGATATACTGGCAAAGGATTGGTTAATGGGATGGAGTAGGAAGAGTAGGGTATTGGTGGGCCTAGGCAGCGAGGGCTGTTTAGCAGAGAAAAAGTATTTCCTCTGCTTGAATCCCCAGTCTTGGAGCAACAGGGAATGGCAACCTCCCTCTATTTTACCATCTTGGATCTCCCTATTTTTTTTAACTCTTATATTTTGGTCTTTGGTCTATTTTGAGTTAATAATTATATGTGGTATAAGGATTTTATTTCATTCTTTTAAATGTGAATATCCAAATATTATTTCCAAATATTTCCCAAATATTATTTGTTGCAAAGACTAGGTTTTTCTCATCATAGATTTTGCTTCTCTTGCTAAAAATCATTTGACATTTACATGAGGGTTTATTTCTGAACTTTCCCTTCTGCTTCACTGATGGTATGTCTTGAGCTAGTACAACACTGTTTTGATATGTTTAGCTTTGTAATAAATTTTGAAATCAGGAAATGTGAGTTTTAACTTTGCTCTTTTTTTTTTTCAAAGTTGTTTTGTCTATTCAGGGTCCTTTGAGATTTCATATGGAATTTAGAGTAAATTTTTCTATTTTGGGGTGGGGGGAAACAACAAATACACCATTGGGGTTTCCATGGGGATTTCATACATCTATTCTTTATTTTTAATAGAGATCCTAGAATTTATAGCCATTTCTAATTTCATTAGGTTAGATGTTATCTTTCTGTGGGAAGTAGAAGGCTAAAGATTCTTAAGAAGTATTCTTTCAGCCCTGGTGCCATGAGATATGCCTGTAATTCCACCAACTCGGGAGTCTGAGGCAAGAGGATTACAAATTCTAAGGCCAGCCTCAGGAATTTAGTGAGACACTCAGCAACATTGCAAGACCCTGTCTCAAGATAAAAAATAAAAGCACTGTGAATGTAGCTCAGAGGAAAGTATCTCTAGTTTTAGTCCCAGTACCAAAAGATAAAAAATTAGAAAGTAGCACTTTTGATAACAATAGTATAAATAGCAGGAAAAAAAAATTTAAAAAGTGTCTATAAGTCACAAAATGAAAAAGTGGATAGACATAGACATATGCGTTAGTCTTGTCCACTAAACACTGGGTGGCTTAAACAATTGAAAAGGATTTTCTTATAGTTCTGGGCTCTGGAAGTCCAAGATCAAGGTATCCCCAGTGTTGACTTCTCCCAAGGTTTCTCTTCCTGGTTTTCAGAGGGCCACCTTCTCAGTGTGTTCTCACAGAACATTTCCTGTGCTCCTGGAGAAATTTTCTCTGGTGTTTCTCTCTTTCCTTCCTTCCTTCCTTCCTTCCTTCCTTCCTTCCTTCCTTCCTTCCTTCCTTCCTTCCTTCCTTCCTTCCTTCCTTCCTTCCTTCCTTCCTTCCTTCCTTCCTTCCTTCCTTCCTTCCTTCCTTCCTTCCTTCCTTCCTTCCTTCCTTCCTTCCTTCCTTCCTTCCTTCCTTCCTTCCTTCCTTCCTTCCTTCCTTCCTTCCTTCCTTCCTTCCTTCCTTCCTTCCTTCCTTCCTTCCTTCCTTCCTTCCTTCCTTCCTTCCTTCCTTCCTTCCTTCCTTCCTTCCTTCCTTCCTTCCTTCCTTCCTTCCTTCCTTCCTTCCTTCCTTCCTTCCTTCCTTCCTTCCTTCCTTCCTTCCTTCCTTCCTTCCTTCCTTCCTTCCTTCCTTCCTTCCTTCCTTCCTTCCTTCCTTCCTTCCTTCCTTCCTTCCTTCCTTCCTTCCTTCCTTCCTTCCTTCCTTCCTTCCTTCCTTCCTTCCTTCCTTCCTTCCTTCCTTCCTTCCTTCCTTCCTTCCTTCCTTCCTTCCTTCCTTCTTTCCTTCCTTCCTTCCTTCCTTCCTTCCTTCTTATGGGAACACCAGAGCTTTTGATCCTACTCTCTTGGGCTCATTCAACTTTATTAGCTCCCTTATAAGCCCTATCCTCCAAATACAGTCATGTTGGGGTTAGGCTTCAACATGTAAATTTATTTGGGGGAATAGAATAGAATTCAGTTCATAATAGTATAAACTGAAAAATTGAGAATAAGAGAAATATGTCACTAGCCACATTGAAATGAACATCTCTGCTATTCTAGACAGAAATAGCAATGCACAAGCACAATGGATTTCTAGAGTTGGATATTAAATTAATAGGATTGATCCGGTGTCCAAAGCTGTAAAATTCAAGCTTTTGTAAGTGAAAAGGCTAGCTCAATTCAATCAGTGACATTTTAATAGTGACACACAAAGAGTTTTCTACTTTTCTAAACAGATAAGTTGGAGGGGAATTTTTACATATATAGTGAGTTCACATTGGGGAAAATAGAAAATTCAAGGGCTTTAGGTAACATGGTAGGATGATAATTCTAATTTTCCTTTCCTTTAATCTAAGAATAAGTATTCAGAAAGTATTTTCAAAACTTCCTGAAAACACAAAATGCTAAATATTTATTGATAGTCCAGTGGAAAAAAAGTGAAGTACTATATAAGTTGCCTAGCTGCCAGCATAATGATTTAATTTTTAAATAAGTTTTATTCTAGTCTCCTCAGAATCTCTTAAATTCCCATAAATCAAAGCAAGTTGAAAAAAAAAACTGGAGAAACTACTTGAAGTTTTGGAGTATGTTTGAATAAATAATCAGAATTATTATTTGAAAACAAAATTGGCATTTCTACCTTTATGAAATATGAAAAGATGGCATCTTAAAAAATATAAAATTATATCAGACACCTATGATATTTCAAGCAATAACACATAAATTCAGAAATCATAGAGTTTTTTGAACACCATTTAAAACCACCAATTTCTTCTCCATTAGTATTTACTAATTAGTACTAATTCTTAAATAATGTGGAATGCACTGTCACTATATATATTTATTCATTTACTTTTTTGCATATTTATTGATTTTGTTTTAAATTAACAAAGACCAACCAAGTGTAAGTAATTTTAGACAATTACTTGAAAATTACATGTGCTTGAAGTCAGGTGGTTCGCTATTTGGAATAACAATAGTTTTGAAAACTATATGAATTCCAACTTTAATATTTTTAGGGCAAGTTTATTTCCCTTTATTGCACTGGCACAGCTTGTGAAGTTTCAACATAGATAGCTGATTGGCAAACAGGCCACTGTATAACAGGGTTCTTAGTTTAAAAATATGGTGCATTATAAATATAATCTGAGCTAAGACGTGAAAGGAAGTCCATGTCTATCACTTTTCAATGCACATATCTTTTGAGAAGAGATTTTAAACTAAATTGCCCTTGGTTTCCTTTTGAACCATTGAAATGGAAATGATGGCAATACCTGTCTCACCTATCCAAAGAAAGCCTCATGATCAACTGGTTGTGAAAATGCCCAATGTAGAATTTTTCAAGCATAACCTATTATGTTATTGTATAAAAACAATTTATGTGTATGGAATTGGACCTTTTAATTAGAAGCATTTTTGCTCCTCGGAATACTTTTGATGCACACGTGATCCAGGAGTTTTATACAAAAATATGTTTTTGCTTTGCCAAATTTTCAGTATTTAAAAATATACTATACAGATAAATATTGAAATATTGTATTCACTATCCAATGTTCAATAATTTATACTCAAAATTAAATATGTAGTGTGTATTATTTATTACTGGGCAAAAATGACATGAAAATTACCCATGGTTACTCCGGTATTTGGTTCAATCATAAAGGTACTAGCCATATGTAACTAGAACCAAAAATAATAAATTAATATATTTGAAAAAGGAAAACCTGAATTCTTATCTCCCCAATGGTCACTTTTACTTCTTGTATATCTTAGGTCTTGTCATATGTTCTTTATGATATTTGACTAACACATTAAAAAAATGTAAAGAGGGAGCTGGGGTTGTGGCTCAGGAGTAGAGCACTCGCCTCGCAAGTGAGAGACCCTGGGTTCGATCCTCAGCACCACATAAAAATAAATAAGTGAAATAAAGGTGTTGTGTCCAACTACAAATAAAAAATAAAAATATTAAAAAAATGTAAAGAGGGATATCATGATATATATTCCAAAAGAACCTAAATTCCTATAAATTCTCATTAAGAATCAAGATGTTTAAAATTGGTATAAAATATCTATCCAAAATGTAATGTGTCAAAAAGAAAGTTTTATACAAATTTAATTCCTCACTTATTGCATTAAAAATAAGGCAACATCATCCAAGAATCGAAATTCTTGTGCTAAATATTCTTAAAATCCATTTCCATACTGCCTATGGTCCATCAGCCATAAGGAAATATGGTATTATTAAATTGAAACAAAATAAAATAAGCAAAAAGCACATTTTAAAATGTAAATTCGTTTATTTATCTGCACCATCCATACTCAACACATAACAAACCTGCAAAATATCTGACAAGTGAGTTCATATAAAGCATGATTAACTCTGTAGTGATAACATCAAATTTTGAAAACGTAAGTGATTCAATTCTATAGATTTGGTGCATGGGAAGCTGTTCTGAAAATAATAGGTGTGATCATTTTAATTGTCCCACATAAATTATTTTGTTTATCAAAAATGAAATTGAAGCATGATAAAGCTGAATGTTTAACAACATATGCTGTTGCCTCTCTTGGGCAGTCATTTCTGGATGGTGATTAGCAAACTGGAATGTTTGCATTTGAATTGGCCAAGTTTCTAAAATGGGAATATGACCATATGCAGTGAAGTGATCAGAAAGTCCCATGATAATCAGGAATTGAGTATTCAAATTCTACTTTAGATAAAGCCTTAGCAGAGTTACAAATACTATCTCAGTCTGCTTTTATTCAGGAGAATCCTTAGAATTATAAGATATGAGAGAATAAGCTTACATGATGAATATTCTGACACTGGCATTAGAAGAAATATAAGTTGTGGGGAAAAGCAATAGATTTTTTCCATTTCCAGCTGTGTGAATGTCTTACCCTCTAACTCTCATATGTTCAAGAATTAGACAATCTTTCAAGCCCTTCAGCTCCTCATTTTATAAATTTTGTTCTCATCACCCCTGAAATGAAGAAACTCATTTTAGGATTATTATTATGAAAAGCAAATAAGATAGTAAATGCTTCAAGCTAACAGTGTTATCTACCACATACAAATTTCTCAAAAAAAGGTCAAAAGTTTCTAGTTGTCCCTCCATATTCACAGAGGATTATTTTCAAGACTCCCTTCTACTCTCACAGACACCAAAAATGCCTGGATGTTTCCTCTTTAAAATGAGGCAATATTGGCATATAACGTATGCATATCTTTCTGCATATTTTAAATCATTCTAGGTTATTTATAACACCAAATACAGGTAAATCCAGCATAAATGCTATATAAGTAGTTGTTATGGTGTATTGTTTAGGGAATAATGGAAGGGAAAAGTCTGTACATGTTCACTATAGACAATGTTTCCCAAATATTTCTACTTTGTGTTTGGCTTCCTCTTTTGGTCCTTCAGGATGATCTGGACTGGTATTAACCCTTTTTACTTCCATACAAATTTAAGAATTTATCTAAAATAAAAGTTTAGCCCAATTCCTAAAAAAATCACCTTTCAAAATATAAAAAAAATGTTGGGCTTTCTGGGCTCTAACTTCCTTATTTCTTAAGATTACTAAAAGGACCCCAAATACTAATATAGCACTTACCTCCAGAGGAACTTCTCTATATCTAAATTTTAAATCTGATTAAAATTCTTAGAGGACATTTTTCTCAGTGTAAGTTAACATAGCTTAACCCATGTATCAAGTCACTGAAAATGTCCAGAATAATTCATGTAACTTCATAAAAACACAAGTCTAAGCAAGGCTGGCGTTTTATTTATTGATTATTTCTGCTTATTAGGATTTATTTATTTATATTATAAAAAGCATCCAAAAATTGTGGCATGTAGATAAAGTGTTTCAAAGGCATTATATATTTAGAAACTAGGGAGCTTCAGAATCATAATACTAAGCAGATATTTATATTAATTCTTTTTAAATATACAGAGTTTATAACTGTATCCCAAGTATAATCTATAGAAAAAATAATATATAGATTCACTGAATTAATCTTGGACAATATATAAATCCTAGGCATAAGATACAGATTTCTTGACCATCTTTATCATTATGGAATGATATAATAATAAAAGTAAAATGCAGAAATGAAAAAATACAAAATCAAAATAACCTGTAGCACAAATTTCTAACCATCCTACAGTAAATAAACAAACTTGCATATACCCAGTCCAGTTACTTGTATATTCATGTTTTCTATGCAATAGTGATTTTTCTTTACTGAACAACCCCAGACAAAATCTTGTTAGGTACGATAACAGTCTTAATACTTTTTCATAATTTATGATTAGCAGAATTTCTGATTTATGTCATTCATGACTCATGGAGAATTCTGGTTCCATCCTTGCTATAAGATGTATTGTGTCTTTCAAATGTCATATGTTGAATTCTTAACAAATAATACTTCAGAATGTGACCATATTTGGGAATAGAATTGTTGCATATAACTAATAATATTGCAGATTAATTTAATTAAGGTGATGTCATATAGCATAGAGTGAATTTGTAATATATCCAATATGAATGGTATCTTTGAAGAGGGGAAAATTGGACCCAAAATGTGCAGAGATGGGCAATTCTCTGAAAAGACTGAAGTTCTACCTCCACAAGCCAAGGAACCACCAGGAACTATGAAAGTGCCCAGGAAACTATCCTGTATCGGAGCCAGGCATGGTGATACATGCCTATAATCCCAGCAGCTCAGGAGGCTGAGGCAGGAGGATCATGAGTTCAAAGCCAGCCTCAGCAATGGCAAGGTTGTAAGCAACTCAGTGAGACCCTGTATCTAAATAAAATACAAAATTGGGCTGGGGATGTGGCTCAGTGGTTGAGTACCCCTGAATTCAATCCCCAGTACATGCCCCTAAAAAAATTTTTTAAAATAACCAAACTATTTTTTCACTGGAGTCTCAAATGAAGCATAGGTTTCAACTAAGACTTCTAGCCTTCAGAACAATAAGGCAATATATTTCTGTGGCTAAGTCATTCCGTTTGTGGTAATTTCTTGTAGAAACCCTGGCAAATGACCACAAACCTTAATAGTGTACAGGAATGAATCTTACCATCCTGCCACAGACAAGTAGAAAATTGGGAAAATATCAAACTTCATAAGCCATTCAAACACAGGCACTGTAGGCTTATGAACTCTGGGATAAGGGAAACAAGCAAACAAATAAGATGAGCCCTAGGAATGATTTGACTTTTCATCAGGAGGAACATTCTGGACAATTGGACTGTGGTATGTGTGTATGAGTGTGTGTGTGTGTGTGTGTGTGTGTGTAAGAGAGAAAAGAGTGCTAGATCCCAAAGAGAGTATGGGAGTCCTGTTGATTCAAAGAAATGGAAATCAGAGTATGGGAGTTCAGGCATGCTGAGGTGACTGAAGTTTATGGGGTCTGAGAAGAAGGAAGCCATGTAGAAAATAAGCAACAGAAATATGCACAGAATACCCCAACTCTTTCTGAATATTAATCGGTATGGGTGTAAAATGAAACTTCTCAGGACCTAACAAAGAGTGACTAAAAATGAGCTGAATGATTCTAAAACCTCACACAGAGATAACAGGTATTTGAGTTCCAACCCAGTCAGAAGGAAAAGTTCTCTTTGATAAGAAAGAGTATTCAGTAAAAACCACAGTGGACCCATGGCTTTTAAAAATGGTTCAAAACTCTAACTAGTACAATGGTACTCTTCGAAAACCCTGAACAATTTTTAAAGAAATCCTAGAATTAATTAAAATCATCCATAGTATCATGCTGCCTATTCTATGGCAAATAATAATAATAATAATAAAACTGATTCATATAAATTACTCAATCTAAAGGAGTTTAAAAGGAAAGGAGGAATAAATAGGACTAAGAGAAAGCAGTTGAAGAGTAGACAAAAACTCAGACATTTCAATAAATACATAAGTGCAAACCATATAACATCATATTTTATTTTTTTATTTTTTTTTTAAATTTTTTATTGTGGGTTGTTCAAAACATTACAAATTTCTTGACATATCATATTCCACACTTTGATTCAAGTGGGTTATGAACTCCCACCTTCACCCCATACACAGATTGCAGAATCACATCAGTTACACATCCATTGATTTACAAATTGCCATCCTAGTGTCTGTTGTGCTCCACTGCCTTTCCCATCCTCCACCCTCCCCCCTCCCCACCTCTCCCCTCCCCTCCCCTCCTCTCTCTCTACCTCCTCCACTGTATAACCCTGAGGGTCTCCTTCCATT
>NW_025999998.1:15331562-15350010 GCF_001458135.2 Marmota marmota marmota | reverse complement strand
GCTGCTCCTCTTCTGCTGGTGGGTCGCAGGCCCGCCTACCTTGCAGGAGTGATTGGAAGCTCTGTTCAGCCGTGGGCCACTGGGCCTTTTCTGCCGGTGGTCACCGTTCCGCCTCTAACATCATATTTTAAATATGATAATATGTTTTCTATGAAATGAATCTTTAAATATAAAGCTCTGGGTCATGACACAGATTATATTAATAGGAAAAGCAAAGAAAAGGCCATTCCATAAAAATGTTAACCACAAAAGAGAAAAATTAAATATATATTAGCAGTAGACAATAAAACATCAAAATAAGGTTTATTTCTGGAGTGAAAGGACAATGATAAAAGGATCAATTCAGAAAGTAGATATGATAGTCCCAAAAGTGTCTGGATCTGATTAAAGTTTCAGAATATATGAAGCAAAAGCATACTGAACTGAGTAATAGATAAATCCACAATTATACTTGGAAAATTCAACACTTATCTCTCAATAACTGTTGGAACAAATACATAGAAAAACTGGAATTAAATAGATCTAAAACCCTATTCATTCCACTCGACCTAATTGGCACTGATTGAACACAATGCCCCCAAACAGCAGAATACACATTCTTCTCAAGTACATAGGAAATATTCACTGAGGTAAATCCAACAATGGGCCATAAAACAAGATGCGATACATGTAAAATAGCACTTCATGTTGAATATTATCTCTGGCTAAAAATACATTAACCAGGGAAAAAGTAACAAGAAAAAATTTGAAAAAGAGAACTTGAAACATAAACAGTATAATTCAAAGTAAATCATGAATCAAAAATTATAAAACAAACTAGAAAATATTTTGAATTGGATAAAAGAGAAAATACAAAACATTTGTGATTCTGGAAAGAAGGTCATGGAAATGGTGAAACAGGGTGCTCTAAGAATAATTTTCTTCATTGAAACAATAATTAGACTGGCAAAAAATGGCAAAATAAACTTTCTAGAACTTTAAAATCTAATAATAATTTATAGAAATCAGTGTAGTAGTTAGTAAAAAAAGAGACTATTGATTTTTGTAAGAAAGCACTGTGGTGTTGCTGCTTAGCTGTTTGACATCCCCCACTGCCCAGTGTTGTGGTGGCCATGGGGAGGTGATCCCCATTGATGGTATGACCTGTGGGTGTCAAGGGTGAGCAATATGGACTTTGTTCTTAATGAACTGTGGTTGTGTGTTTTGACCTGCCTGAAGATTCCCTGAGGGATAGTCACAGGAGGTGACCATTCTTTCCCTCTCATCAGGAGCAACCTCCTGGTTGACCTCTGTCAAAAGCATTTAAATAAGAACACTACCCATAACCACCCAGGGAAAGCAATGGTAGGCAAGTCAAATAGCAGACAGACTCAAAGCCCAGTAAGAAAGAGGGTGGGGGAATATTCTTAGGGAAATAGGAGTTTGGAAGAGTCTCAATAAATACAAGGGAATGTGGAGTCTAATGTGAATGCTAAATGCAAGCTCAGGAAAGAACTTAGAAGACCCTATATTTTCCTCTCTAGCTCAAATCTGAAGTCCATATAAGCAGGCAGTGAAGTTCAAGGCTGAGTTGAAGAGTCCTGTACATTGTATTGAAAGGTCCTCAAACTCAGATACAACCTGCAAAGAATGGGAGAATATGTTTCCTTTTTGCCTCCAAACTGTTAAAGAAATTTCTTTCAGGTTACTGGGTGAATGCTAAGATGACTGAATGAAAACTTCAGTGATCTGAGTGATCTGATGTCACAAGAAACACAAGCTTTAGCCAAACAGCTTGGAAAAGTCACTAAACAAATAGATGACTGTAGGCATCAAGAATCAAAAGCAATAAATCCAAGGACTAGGAAGAATCTGATTTCCAGAGCTACTATATTTCAATATTCAAATATCTAATTTTCAACAAAAATTACCAGACATATAAAGAAATTAGAAAATATAGCACATTCATGAGACAAAATGAAATTGATCAAAACTATGCACAAGGGAAATCTGGACAGTGGCCTTACTGGACAAATAATTTAAATCAATTATTTAAACAATGTTAAAATAAATTTTAAAAAATCATGAAAATGATGTATGAACAATTATAGAGTATCAATAAAGAGTAAAATATATTAAAAGGAAGCAAAAGGAGAAATTCAGGAGCTGAAATGCACTGTACGTGAAATAAAAATTCAATAATGCGGCTCAATTGTGTGTTTTAACATGCAAAAGAATTGGGACACTTGAAAATAAGATGATGGAAGTTGTTCAATCTGAAGAACAGAAAGAACAAATAATGAAAAATAAAAATATGAACAGAAGCCAGGCATGGTGGCTCATGCCTGTAATCCCAACAGGAGGATCACAAATTCAAGGCCAGCCTCAGCAACTTAGGGAGGCCCAAAGCAACTTAGCAAGATCCTATCTCAAAATAAAAATGGCTGAGGATATGGTTTGGTGGTTAAACACCCCTGGGCTCAATCCCTGGTACAATAAATAAGTAAATAAACAAATAAAAATGTGAACAGATCCTAAAAGCTGTGTACAATGGCATCAAGTGAAAAAACATATGCAATATAGGAGTCTGAGAAGGGGAAGAAAGAGACAAAGAAGCAAAGAGAATATTTGAAGAAATAATTTTTGAAAACTTCCCAAATCTGATGAAACATTTGAACCTTCCAGTCCAAACACCTTATATATAAGCAATAATTTATATATTACAAATTGTATGAACTCAAAGGCATTCACCCTGGGAAACATTGCAATCAAACTATTAAAAGACAGAGTAACTCTTCATGTGCAAGACATTCTCAGTGATATTAACAATCATGTTCTCATTAGAAATCATGAAGGCTAGAAGTTTGAGATGTAAAATTCTAACAATTGAATAAAAGAAAGCAGCCAAGAAATGTATATTTGGTGAAAAAAAATGGAATAGAAATTAAAACATTCCTAGAAAAACAAACATCATATATGGCTGTCAATTAAGTAACCTGCTATGGAAAACAGTTTGGCAGTTCCTAGAACAGTGAAGCTTAAAATTATCACAGAAGGGGCTGGGGATGTGGCTCAAGTGGTAGCGCGCTCGCCTGGCATGCATGGGGCCGGGTTCAATCCTCAGCACCACATACAAAGATGTTGTGTCTGCTGAAAACTGAAAAATAAATATTAAAAAAAAATAAAGGTCCGTCAACAACTAAAAAAAAAAAATTAAGAAAAAAAATATCACAGAAACCAGCAACTCTATTCCTAAAAATTACCCCAAAGATACCCCAGCGTATACTAAAACAGATACTCATACAAATATGTTACTACCTGTTTTGTTCACAGCAGTCAAAAGGTAGAAACAATATAGAAGTCTATCAATAGATGAATGAACCAACAAATTATGGTATGCATCCAAAATGGAATATTATTTAATCATTAATTTAATGGAGTACTGATATATCCCCCATGGGGACATATCTTGAAAATATTGTGATAAGTGAAACAAATCAGACAAAAAGTCATGTGTTTTATGGTTACATGTATATGAAATAGCTTGAAGAGGTAAATCCATTGAAATAGAAAACAAGTTAATGGCTTCCAGGAACTGAGGGAGAGGGGAACGAGGAGTAACTTGCTTAGTGAGTAAGGATTTATTTAGTTTGATGAAAATGTGTTGGGACTGAAAATGTGTTGTGGTTGCATAACCTTGTGAATGTATGAATTGCTACTAAATTGTTCACTTTAAGATGATTAATTTTAGGTGACATGATTTTTATATCAATAAGAAAAATTGGGAAATGCATAAGCCAGTATTTAAAGTGAACTTTATAACTACAAATGCATGATTAGCAAAGATTAACTATTTGAGGTGACTGGTCTAAGTTTTCATCTTTGAGAAACTGAGGAAGAGCCAATCAAATTCAAAGCAGAAATATGAGAATGATAAATAGCAAAATCACTAAAATAAAAATGAAATTTTTTAAGTATATATGAAAATAATAATGAAAAAAATATAAAATTTAGAGTTTGGTTTTTAATTCAATAAAATGAATAAAATACCTTAGCTAGAATGGTTATGAACAAAGAGTAGACAGAAATTACCAATAGAGTAATTAAAGCATGTATCATACTACAGTTCCCATAGATGAAGGAATTATAAACTTCAGCTCAACTGTAAAACTTTATCCCACCCAACACTTTGTAAATACAGTTTTTCTGGGACATTGTCTGTTGCAATGGCAGAGATGAGTTCTTTCCACAGAGACTGTTATGGCCTGCAATGCATGAACTATATACCATTTGACTCTTTATAGAAAGTTTGGTGACCTCTGCTATATAAAATAAATTGGTAATATGGAAGCAGTATAAATGTTTTAGATCAATAGATTCAACCATTTAGATTAATTCAGAAAACTCCTTAAAGAAAAAATAATTAAAACTAATTCATAAAAAAATAGAATAAGCATATTCCTGTTTTGATCAAGTAAATTCAGAATGAAACATAATCCCACAGAAAAAAATGTCTTCATTAGTTGATTCTATCATGAGTCCAAAGAAGACACACACACATACACACACACACTCAACAACTCAACATATCAAAAACAAACACTCCCACCACCCTCACCATATCAAAAACAAACAAACAAACAACAACAAAACAAGAAACCCCCAAACTACTATGCCCAAAGGACAAACCAGAGACTGCTTTTTGAATTCAGAAGAAAGAATCTTTTGGACTACTGGCAAGAACTCTGGATATCTTTGTGAAACAAGAATGCTGAACCACGTAGAGAGAAGTGATAAATTTTTGTCCCAGAATATTTGGGTAATACTCTGCAATACTCATCTCAGGGCCTCATTTCCCACATCTGTGTATCTATAATCATCTTCAGATATCTGAAAACATGTCTTTTATTTTTAATTTTGTAACATATCAAATAAACATTAACAGAACAAATATATTTATTGGTTCCTATAATATTGTTCTATTTAGCAACTGTTACTCTTTCTTCCTTTAATGAAGAACCTTAATCTACTAAATTCTAGATTTTTTTTTTAAATCTAATTTTTACCTTGTCACTGATAACTGTATAGTAGGTGCTGCCATTGCATGTGTCTATAAAATAATTTAAAACTTTCTAGGTGGGAGTGACAATAAAAATCTATATGTGGAATAATGGGAAAAAAAAGAAAGTTTTGTACTTCCTTTTAATTTTCTCCATTTTTTTTCTTCCTGTTTTCCTGGTGGATTACTTAGTGTTTTGTTACCAATTAGTAAAGACAAAAAAGTAATTGGAGCACATTTTTATGCTCTAGGAAAAAAGGATAATATTCAGTATTTCAGCTTTTTAAGAAAGTCAGGAAAAGATATATACATTTGGTGGCCTTTAATCCCACAACATACAATATTTTAATTACAAATAAGAACTATTTTTATTTTGCAAAGGGGAAAGTGGACACTCATTTTTATTATCTGGAGATATTTTTGTTTTATTTTTAAGAAAACATGATATTTATATCATGTTCTGAATTCTATAAAACTTTATTGAGGGTTTTTTTAAAAAAAATGGACAAATAGTTTAAAACATAATTTATATCTAAACTAATTCTTTACTGGAAGGTCAAGTGTTCATCAACTCTGTGACATTTAATAGAGAAATGGTAGCTTCTCTTGATTAACAAAAAGATGAGTAAGGCATTTAAATTGAAAAGATGAATGGAGAAATATGAGGATTAATTATACATTTTTTTTCTTTTTAGGAAGATTTCAGTCCAAGATATAAATTACCCAAATGTGTACATTAAGACATACTGTCTCAGAGCCAAGAAAACTGATGGCCAAATTCTGGAACAAAGTCCCAAGAAAAGATGTTGCAACCACAGTTTTAATGAATGAAGAAAGTCATCCTCTAATGCCAGGAACAAGAGCTCTTAGCATTCCGCACATTCTGTATGAAAATACCACTGAACACTCTTCTGTTTGTCCAGATTCCATATTTACAGGGAAGAATTACATTAACATCCCAGGAATGCTGTTACTGGAAAGGTACTACTTTGAATGAATTGCCACCAGTAAAAAAAAAAAAAAAAAAAAATACATCTCTTATACAGTGATTCATTAGAAGAGCAGTTTCATCTTGGTCAATTGTAAATTGATCTCCATGAGTCAGTCTCTTCTAGGTTTTGAGACTTGTGTCACCTTTGAGAAATTGATGAGACTTAGGGGCCTTGTCATTAGCAACACTTCAGAACTGTGACTGCTTCTTTTTTTCCTTTTTTTTTTTTTAACTTAACTGCTCTTTAATTCAATCTTTTTTTAGAAAGTTAATAGCATATGAGCTTAGAAATATTTGGCTGAGGTTTGAAACTGACAAGTATATGAAAACACTCCCCAATTATGGTTTAGTTTATTCCACTTATACAGTCTTTTATGAATGGCTCTAAAAAGTGTAAGTGTATTTCCAAGGAAACTTGAAATTATATGAGAAATTATTGCTGTTTAGATTTATGAAATCATATTTATATCATTAGAATATATATTGTTTCCACAGCTACTCTGAAGATTATGTGATTAAAAGCCATTAAATTATTATTTTACCTTTGGTCAACTCACTAAAGGGACAGGGACCCAAATTTTACATGAAAATACTCTATTGAATAAACATGTTACCTAGGATAATATCTTTTGTGCAGTGTTTCAAAAAACAGCTATTTTTTTTTGTTTGTTTTGTTTTAAATGACTAAGTTATATAGGCTCTTGGAAAAAGAATTTAGAATGGAAATGCTGACACAACTTTAGTTCCTATATAGTGGTATGAACTCACAGCTATAATAATTAAGCAATTAGGCATGACAGAGAGTGTGAGTTTCCTGAGATAATCACACCTCTGGGGCATTGCAAGTAATAATCCAAAGATAAGTGTTTTTAATCTCCCAAGGGTGTGATTATCAGATGATAACCACACCCCCTGGAGAAGACTTATGAGTCATAAAAAAATCTCTACTATGAGGAAAAAATGATTATGCTGCTGTATGCAGATGAAGCTGGCCGTAGAGACTATTATGTGCTTGCCATAAATTAATTAAGAATTGCAAAACATATACTATCTTAATGGCATCCAGCGTTGATCCCAGAAACTGGTTTGTTTTCTTATTATTGTCTAAAGGTAGAAATGACAGAACTTCTCAACTTCAGAAAGAAATAAATGATTGACTAATTGAATCTTAAGGAATACAATGGCAGGCCTTTGTATTAATTAGGTTTTATCAAATATATCTTTAGAGTCACTTATTATCCAAACTACTCATGTTCAAGTGATGTGATGAATTTACAATAATTGCATTTTTTACCTAAAAGCATTTTGTATCTTAGAGTCCATACATTCATTCACACATACATTCATCTATTTCATTCCAATATCTAGTGAGAGAACATTAAAAAAAAAAAAACTATGCTAAATATATGGAGAAGCTTAAGACCTTTATTCTGATAATGGAGTAAAGGCACATAAACAATTGTGTAATACAGTGAGAAAAGTGCTTTTGCAGTGCTGTGTTGTTGAGAGCAAAGATGAATGAGTAAGTCCAACTAGGAAAGAAAAAGAAGGCTTCATAGAGGAGAATGTATTTTATTTGGATAATAATTATAGTAGTTTACTTATTGGGCACTTATTATGAATTAAGCATTGTGAAGACTATTTTACTTTGCTAATCTCTGTTTAATCATCATAACAATCATTTTGAAGTGGGTGGTACTTCCCTTGTGCTACAGATGCTAAATTTAATATTTAAGAGATTGTATCAAGCTCAAAGTCAGAGAGCTAGTTGAAGACATTCTAGAAGTATAAAAATGGTGTTGTCTCAAGAATACATGTTCTCAACCATCAGGTTTTTTTTTCTGAAATAGAGCTTGAGTTTCATCCTTAGTCAATTCAAAATTTCACATGAGGTGAAGCAATACACCTTCTTCGCTGTCCTACTGTCCTACCTCAAAGGTACATGAGTATTCCAGACCTATGGTATATCTTAGTTCACTAAGATCATGGTCACTTTTCTCTTCCATAAGATGTAACACTGGTCCATTATATGGATGATTTTATGCTGAGTGGGCCCAGTGAGAAGTAACAATTCTTCTGGATTTATTGGTAATACATTTGTATGTCAGAGGATGGGGAAAAAATTCAAGTAAAATTCAAGGGCTTCCTTCCTCAGTGAAATTTCTGCTGGTCCAGTGGTATGGAGTTTGCTGAGATATTCCTCCCAAGGTGAAGGATAAGTGTAGTATCTAGCCCCTTCTACAAACAGGAAAGAGGCATAATGCCTGATGGTGCCTGTTTGAAGGCAATACCCCTCTCTCTGTGTTACTCCAGCCCATCTACTGATTGACCTAAAAAGGTGCTACTGTTAAGTGAAATCCAAAACAAGAGAAGGCTCTGTAACAGGTCCAGATTTCTGTGCACATTGCTTTGCCACTTGAGCCACATGATCTGAAAGACCCAAATGGTGCTTGAGGTATAACAGGGAAGCTCTTTGGAACCTTTGACATGCTCCCATAGGTGAATTTCAGTAGAAGCCCTTAGGATTTTGGAAGAAGGCCCTTCCATCATCTATATAAAACTACTTGCTTCTGAAAGAAACTTCTTCATTTTTTTACTGGGTCTTATTGAAATCTGAAAATTTGACCATGGGCCACTAAGTTGTCATGAAACTTGAGCTTCTTTATCATTAACTGGGTATTATCTGACCAACCAGGTCATAAATATGGATGTGCAGAACAAAAGTCTATCATTACATGGAAGTGCTATGTGTATGATCATGCCTAAGTAGGTCCTGAAGACACAAGTAAGTTATATGAAGTTTTGGCCAAAATGCCCATAGCTCTTATTCCTTCTGTATTGTATTTTCTCTTCTAGCCTACACCCATGGCCTCATGGGGAGTAATTTATGATCATCTGACATAGAAAGAGAAAAACTAGATCCTTGTTTGTATAGGTTCTTGTAGGCATCACCTTAAAGTGAAGAGCTTCAGCTGCATTGTCCCCTTCTGGAATATTCCAGAGGGACATAGGTGAAGAGAAATCTTCAGAACAGGGAGAACTTTTGCTGTGTACCTGGTTGTGCATTTTTCTTAAAAGGAGAAAAGGCCAGTTGTGTGATTATATACTGATTTGTGGGTTATAGACAGTGTGCAGGTTGGATAATAAGGGATTTGGAAGAAACATGATTAGAAAATTGGTTACAAAAACATTTGGGGGAGAAATATGTGGATAGACTTCTCCAAATGGGTCAAAGACATAAAGATGCCATATAAAGGTTCACAAAATTAGAACCTCAAAAAGAAGAATCAATAACCAAATAAATAGGATAACTCCTTCTGAGGATAGCAATCAGCCCTTTTTCCTAACTATCCTATGGTTGCCTAGTGGGCTTATGAACAAAGTGGTCATTGTGGCATGGATGGAGGTTAATCATGGACCTAGCACATGAATTTCAACTCTTCAAGGATGACCTGTATATAGTAACTACTGAAAGCTTACTCTTCCAATAGTGAAGACCAACATTAATCCCCCAATATGATACTATCCTCCAGGGGCACCAGTCATCTACCAAGTGGCAGGTTGATTACATTGGACCATCTTCCATCATAGAAAAAGAAGCATTTTGCTCTTACTGGAAGAAACATATATTCTGTATATGGATTTGCCTTCCTTACTTTTAATATTTCTGCCAAAACTATCACCTCACCGTGGACTTAACAGATTTACTTATCCACCATCATGATGTTCTATGTAGCATGCTTCTGACCAAAGAACGCACTTTTCGGTCAAATAAGTGCAGCAATGGGCCCATGTTCATGGAATTCACTGGTGTTACACACTCCCCTTCGTCCTGAAAGAGGTGTCTTTGTAGAATTATGAAATGGCCTTTTGCAGATAGTCTTAATGCCAACCAGGTGACAATACCTTGCAGTACTGGGATAAATTTCTCCAGAAACCTTTGTTTTTAATTAGCATCCAATGTGTGGTTGTATTTCTCCCATAGCCAGGATCAGTGAGTGAGTCTGGGAATCTAGCAATGAAAGTAGGAAGGGTAACAGTCATCATTATCCCTAGTGACACACTGGCATTTTTCCTTGCTTTCTCCTTCTGCAAAATTATGGTTTGCTGTCCTAGATGTTCCAGAGGGAGGAGTGATCCTATCAGAAGACAACAAATATGCCATTAAACAGGAAATTAAAATACTAGCCTGGACACTTTGGTTCCTCATGTCCCTAAGTCAACAGGCTAAGAAGAGAATCATGTTTTGGTGGGGATAATTGATTCAGACTATCAAACAAAATTTTAACCAATAATGCACAGTGGAGATCAGGAAAAAATATGTCTGGAATACTGGAGATTGCTTAGGGTGTCTCTAAGTATTACGATGCCCTGTGATTAAGGTCAGTGGGACACTATAACAGCTCAATCCAGAGTTGGACTACTATTGACCCAGGAATGAAAGAGTGTATCACTGCACCAGGTAAAGCAAAAAGGTGCTTGTGAAAGACAAACAAAATCAAGAATGGATAATGGAATCAATTCCTTTTCTGATCATGTGCTCAATTACAGAAAGTAAGACAAATTATCATAAGTATAACTCTTCCTTATTGTGTGAAGAATGTTTGTATGTATATATACATCTATTAGGCAAATATATTTATTTATATTCCTCTCTTGATCCTTTAAGAGTTGCCAAATTTATGTCATACTTTGTTGAGAGCCACAGCTGAAGGGGCCCCAGCAAACTTCTAGCTGCCAGCTTATGATTGGCTCCTCTGCGGTGATGCTCATTGGGCTGTTTCCCCGCCCTTTCAGACCACGGAGCTGCTCATTGGGGGACTCTTTTGGCTCCGCCCACACAACCCAGCCAATCGGCCTCAAGAGCAGGAGGAGTGGGAGGGTTGAGAGGCTTATGGGAAGCCAGTGGTGGCAGTTGGGCTCTGAGGAAATTCCTGAAGAGCTTGTGTGGTGTGGCGTGTGTTCTAAAAATAAAGTTCCTTTCTGCTTGATAAATGGCTCATGAATTGTGCACAGCCAGACTGCAGCAATACTTAAATTATGAGATAGCAGGAGAAGAGCAGGCATCACTCAAAAAAAATTTTACCATTTTCCCTGGGGAAAGAATTAGAGCATTTTCAGCTTACCAGGATAGTTATATTGTTTGGAATTATGGTCTTGTTATTGTTTTGTTTATGAATTAAGTGTGGTTTTAGGAGGATTGTGTGTGTGTGGCAAGTTAATAGTGGTGCAGTTTTGATGGTAAATTTTGGTTGTAAACTTGACCTGTAAAATTGGTAAAGCATACTTCTGAATATGTCTGTGAAGGTGACAATATTGGCATATTGTCAGTGAACTGAGTTTGCAAGACTCCTACTGAATGTGAATGGCACCATCTAATAGGCTAGGTACCAAGATAGAACAAAAAATGTAAGACTAGGCAAGCTAACTAGCTCACTGAGTCATGCTCTTCCTTCACGAGTGGATGCATTTTTCTGCTGCTGTCACCAATGGAAGCCAGATTCTGCTTTCTTCAGTCCTTGAACATAGACTTGTATACCTGTAGCTCACAGGTTTCTTTTTGCACTTTGACCTCAAACTGGGCGTGTCTCACTGAGCTATCTGACTTTCTGAGGTTTCCAGCTTTGACTGAAAAGCTACAGGCTTTTTTCCCCTCCAACCTGCAGATGGCAGTAATGGAACTTTTGAACCTCTGTGATAGTATGAGCCAATCTAATAAATCCTCTCATAATCATATACATTCTACAGGCCCTGTTTCTGAAAAACCCTGAATAATACAGAACCTATTTTCTTCATGTGTAGAAATAGAAATAGAGTAATATTTTGTGCAGATCTTAGCAGCCTTACCACTAGCCCCATGATAAATTCCTGAAAATATAGATAGGTTCTTGCTTCAAAGGATTCATTAGAGCTAACCTTCTTTTCACTTCAGAAACTCAATTATTGACACCAAAATAGTTTAATTAAGATTCATCCAAGTAGACCTCTCCACTCAAAGTTAGTAAAAGGGAGCTTCAACAAAGGAGTTGAAGTACAGAAAGGCAGCCTTTTCCAATTTTTCCATGGCTCAGAATTAAAGCAGTAGAAATACTGCTTCTCAGTGAGGTGGATGACTGAGGTGATTCACTGAAATTTTATCTTGGGACAGTCAGAAACTCAGAGAAATCTTGAAATTCAGGTGTTCTGAACATAGGAGAAGAAAGAACATGTGCACATCAAGCCAGTGGCAGCGGTGAGTACCAAATCATCACATAGTGGAGGGGTAACATAAATGGAAAGAGAAACTCAGCAGACAAATCTGGCACAGAAACACCTACAGAATATATAAAGGTAGTGAGAACTTGTATCTAATTCAGAAGTTACACAGTAAGCTAGTGTTGAAAAAGTGTTCTGTGTTTCTCAACTTATGAGCAGACAGCTGAGGTAGGAAAAGTCTTGAGGAGGTCAGGTCAGAGTTTGCTACCATGGGAATCCTGGAACTCCTAGAAAATGTTGCCACACTGCCCTGGCCAACACCTACCAGGTGTCCTAGAATCCACCTGATTGAACATAACTGAAGGTTATATCCAGGGGGATTCAGGTCAAAGATAGGAAGGAGAATGCAACTGACTTTTCATTTGAGTCTGGTGGCTCATATCAGCAGCTGAGGAGGTTTGGGAAACTGAATATAATTACATTCATGGTTTGAGTTTGGGAAGGTCATAGTCATGGGTGGTGGACTTTGCCCCTTCTACCCAAGGAAGTTTGTTACCTAATTCAAAAGTGCAGAATTTTCAGAAGGCCCTGAGATCCAGATGCTCAGCAGAGATTAGCATTGTCCCATCTACTGGTGTGTTGATCTAATCTTTCCAGAGTAGATACCTCCTGGAGAATTTCCAATTAGAACTAGACCCCAGTTGGAACTTTGCATTTAGAACTCTATGTCAACCCAGACCTGGAAATGCAGTGATCTAATCTATCCAGAGTAAACTCCATTAGGTAGCAATTCCCACTCTATACTACCTTTTACTGGCAAGAAGGGAGCTGAGAGCAATTTCCACCAGCTTCTTCCTAGGATTTTCCAGCTGGCAACCTGGTGAGCAACACAAAGGAGGAAGGGTTTAATAATTCCCAGCCGTAGGTGTAAGGGGTAAAAACTCAAGAAGGGAGTCTGACAAAGAGAGTCCTTCTCCATAGTATCAAGCACCTCAGTGGAAACAATTATTTCATTTTTCATTGTTACTTGGGAGGCTGAGGCAGGAGGATTGCAAGATTGAGGCCAGCCTAAGTAACTTTGTGGGACCCTCAGCAATGTATTTCCAAAAATAAAAAGGAATGAAGATGTAGCTCAGTGGTACAAACCTCCTGTGTTCAATTCCCAGAACTAAAAGATTAAATAAAAGAATTTTCACTGTTGTTTTTTATTGTACAACTATATATATATATATATATATATGTAAAATATCATATATATTAATATATATCATCACTTTATTTTCCTTTTATTAGTCTTTTAAATCTTATTTTGTGTTTTGAGAGTTAGTGGAATTTTGTTTGTTTGCTTGTTATTCCTTTTTTTCCCTTTCTTCCCCCTCAAATAGTAAAATTCTCCCCCTCCCTCCCCTTTCTCTCTTTATTTCCTTCTTTATTTTTCCCCTTTTACAGGCTCACTTCCTATCTCACTTCTGCTTTCTCTCTTTTCATTTTTAAATTTTTTCAACCTTTCCTTGCCTTCCTTTCCCTTTTCCTTTATTCTTAGTGAACTACATTTTTGTGTGTGTGTGTGGTGCTGGGGATTGAACCCAAGGCCTTGTGCATGATAGGCAAGCACTCTACCAACTGACCTATATCCCCAGCCCCATGAACTGTATTTTTGCCATTTTAAAAAAAATTGTTTAGTGTATATAATTTCTACCTCCACCGTTCATGTTATAGAGTTCTTAGTACTGTGTTTTGTTTAACATTGAATCTAGTCATGGCTATCTGCTGTTGTTGCTGTTGTTAATTTCTCACCCACAACTCCTACTTCTGTGCTTACTAGTGTGGTGGAATTGTGGTTGTCCTAGTATCTAATTCTAGACATTGGCCACTCTACTGATGCTCTTGTTTATTTCCTCTCTTTGTGTGAGGTACTAGGGATATGGTGTGACACTTCAAGTTCATGGGATAGATACTCATGTTGCAGAGCTATACTCACAAACCAGTTAAAAGATAGTAAAGTTTGCTTTACACACAACCTAAACACCCTCATAGTTTAGCAATAATTTAACACAAAGGTCAGGGAAGAGAGAAAATGTGAATCAATGACTAGAATCCAAGTAGAAATGGCCAGAGTGTGGCATCAGGACACACTAATGGACATCTGCTTTCACAGCTATTGCAGAAAAAAATAATACAAAAACTGTAGACATCACATGCATGAGACAACTTAACATTGGTTGCTCCCACACCCTTTCAGAACATATGAGTTTTCCAATGTAGTAGAGCAATCATGGAGCTTGAACACTGTATACCTTACTGTGCACCTTGCAATTGCCTGAACTACTTGAAGGAGACTACTCTGTAAAACCTATAGAGAAAGTGGGATCCTCAAGTTCTAATATAATACACAGTGTGCCAAAATACATTAATCATTGCCACATACTAGCAGGGAAACTATCCTATGAAACTCACTTGGAAATATATTCAACAATTCACAACAAACTGATATCCAAGAACACTTTGTCAAGAGAAGGCTGTGCCCTCAAAATGCCCTCACATAAAAGTAGAAGACAAGTCTGTCACAATAGACATGCAAATATCAACATAATAAAACAAGCATGAAAAAAAAAAAAACAAGATAATGTAAGACAACCTAAGGTCTGTAATTCCATAGTAATTGACTATGAAGATACCAAAGTAGATGAAGTAATGAATCCAGATATAGAATTGAAAAGAAAGATTTTTTAAAAGATCAGTAAATTCCAAGAGAACATATTAGTACAATTAAAACAACTAAGGAATTCATTACAGGATATGAATGAAAAATGTAATAAAGAGTTAGAGATGTTGAAAATGAGCCAAACACAAATCTTGGAAATGAAGGCACGACAAATCAAAGAAAAAATAAATTGCATCATGTAGAAGACAGAATCTCCGGGCTTGAATATAAGGTGGATAACCTTGAACATTCAGACAGTGTTAAAAGAATAAAAAAGAAACTATGATCAGAATATACAAGAACTGAGGACAACACTTAGAGCTCATAGGCATTAGGAAAGGAGTAGAGATACAGGCTAATGGCACTGATAACCTGTTTGGTAAAGCAGTAGCAGAAATCAACAAATCTTAGGAAAAAAGATGGACATCTAGATATGGGAGACATTTAGAATCCCAAATAGACAAGAAATTCTTTACAACATGGTATAATTAAAATGCCAAATATACAGATTAAAGAAAGAGTTTAAAAACTGTGAGAGAGATGCCACATCACGTTTAGAGTAAAACCAATCAAAATAAAATAAGATTTCTTAGAAGAAAACTTGAAATTCAGGAGGACTTGAAAGAATGTGTTTCTAGTCCCCAAGTAACTGCTATCAAAAATTTCTATGTCCATCAGAAATATTCTTCAGAATCAAAGAAGAAATAAAAATCTTCAAAGATGAGTATAAACTAAATAAACTCATGACTACTACCCAGAATAACAGAAGATACTCAAAGAAATCCTAAACACAGAAGATACTAACAAACAACAAAGCCTGAGTAAGAATAAATCTCATTAAAAGAATAGATAAATAAATGAAGTTTAAGATTGAAACAGAAACTAGAAATAATACAAATGGCATGAGCTAACATATGCCTCTGAAAATCAGTGAATGTAAATGGTCTGAATTTTTCAATTGAAAGTCCTAGACTGACAGACTGAATAAAAGAAGAAGTCCAAACCATATTGTTGACTGCAAGAAACACACCTCACAGGCAAAGATATAAATAAGCTGAAATTGAAAGAATGGAAAATAATATTCCATGCAGAAATAGCTCCTTTCATATTTGACAAAGTAATCATCAGCCCAAAATTAGTTAAAAGAGACAAAGAAGTTCATTCCATATAGCAAATTAAACAATCCAACAAGAAAAATACAATGATAGTAAATATGTATGGCCAAACATCAACATACCTAATTATATAAAACAAACAATAAAGGCTCAAATAGGCCACAATCCAATAATACCAGTTGATTTCAAAACATCTCACTACCAAGGAGTTAATTCAGACATAAAATCAACCAAGGTGCCACAGAGTTAACTCACACTGTAAATTGAATGAACTTATCAGTCATCTACAGAACTTTTCATCTGACAAGAGCTGGATACATATAATTTTCAGCTACTCATGGAGCTTTTTACCAAATACACATGTTTTAGGCTACAAAGACTCTGAGAAAATACAAAACACTGGAATAATGCCAGCCATCTTATCATATCATAATGGAATAAAAATTTAAAAGCAAAAATCAATAGCAATAAAATAATTGAAACTATGCATATAGACAGAAATTAAACAATATACTTTTGAACAATGAGTGAGTTGAAGAAATCAGAGAGAAACTTAAAATCCCAAGAATCAAATGAAAACCTAAATATAACTTTCCAGAATCTCTGGAACACAGGAATTGCAGTTCTAACAGAAAATATTATAGCTATAAGTACCTAAAATAAAAAATCAGAAAGATTCTAAATAACTTAATGATGCATGTCAAGGTCTTAGAAAACTAGAACAAAACATTCCCAAAATCCAAAAAAGAAAAGAAATATATATTGGAACTGAAATTAATGAAACTGAGAATAAAGCAACAATAAAAAAAATCAATGAAACAAATAGTTGGCTTCTTGAAAAGATAAAAAGACTGACACATACTTAGCCAAACTAACCAGAACAAAGAGACAGAATACTCAAACCAATAAAAATCAAATTAAAATGGAGATCTACAATGCATACCACTAAAATCCTGAGGTTAATTAGGGACAACGTAGAAAACTAATAGTCCATTAATCTGGAAAATTTTGAAAAAATTGATAAATTTCTATACATACTCATTCTAACAAAATTGAATTAAGCAGATACAGAAACATAAACAGACTTATAACAAGCAATAAGATTGAAGCAATAATAAAAAGCCTTCCAACAACAACAGCAACAAAAGACCAGGACATGAATTCACAGATGAATTCTACTAAAACTTTGAAGAAGAACAAATGCCCATGATTCTCAAATTATTATAAGAAATAGAAAGATAGGAACGCTTCCAAACTCATACTATAAAGCCAGTATAAACCAACTACCAAAACCAGATAAAGATATGCCAAAGAAAGAAAACCACAGACCAATATCCTTGATGAACTTAAATGCAAAGATCCTTAACAAAATATTAGTGTATCAAATTCAACAAGAAATTAAGAAAATTGTACATCATGATGAGGTTGGTTCCATGATGTGGATACGAGAGTTATTAATACATGCAAATAAGCATAATACATCATATAAATAGAATCAAGTACAAAAAAAATCACATGATCATCTCAATTGATGCAGCAAGCTTCATGATAAAACACACACACACACACACACAGAAGAACCTAGGGACTTAGGAAACTTACCTTTGGTATATGAAGGATATATATGAAAAACCCGAAACCTAATATCATACTTAATGAGAAAAAATGGAAAGCATTTTTCCTAAAACTAGGAAAAAGACAAGGATCTACTTTCACTACTTTTATTAAATGTACTTTAAACTTCAGCAAGATCTATTAGGCAAGAGAAGAAAATAAAAGAGATTGAAATAGGAAAGGAAGAAGTCAAATTGTCCCTGTTTGTAGAAAATATGATGCTATATTTAGAAGTCCATTAGTAGAATTCTAGAACTGTTAAATAAATTCAGCAAAGTAGCTAGATACAAAATCAACATATGAAAATACAGAGCTTTTATATACACTAATCATGAGGTATCTGGGAAAGAAATTGGGAAAACAATTCCATTCAAAATAACTTCAAAAAATTATAAAATACTTGGAAATAAATCTAACCAAAGAGATGAAAGATATCTACAAGAAAATTTCTAGAACACTGAAAAAAAGCTCTGTAGGATAATTTAAGGTCCTATACTGTGATGCCTCCTGTATTACTTTTTTTTAAAATTTTTTATTGTTGGTTGTTCAAAACATTACATAGTTCTTGATATATCATATTTCACACTTTGATTCAAGTGGTTATGAACTCCCATTTTTACCCCATATACAGATTGCAGAATCACATCAATTACACATCCATTGATTTACATATTGCCATACTAGTGTCTGTTGTGTTCTGCTGCCTTTCCTATCCTCTACTATCCCCCTCCCCTCCCCTCCCCTCCCCTCTTCTCTCTCTACCCCCTCTACTGTCATTCATTTCTCCCCCT
>NW_025999998.1:15281569-15324271 GCF_001458135.2 Marmota marmota marmota | reverse complement strand
TGGAGGATAGGAAAGGCAGCGGAGCACAACAGACACTAGTATGGCAATATGTAAATCAATGGATGTGTAACTGATGTGATTCTGCAATCTGTGTATGGGGTGAAGGTGGGAGTTCATAACCCACTTGAATCAAAATGTGGAATATGATATGTCAAGAAATTTGTAATGTTTTGAACAACCCACAATAAAAAAAAAAAAGATTTACTTGGTTCTTATATATATTAGCCTAGTAACAATAGGAATCCATAATTTCACTAACGTCATTAATCATTCCTGATCTTTGAACAATAAACTCAACAGAATGGATTGTCATAGAGGAGTCAATTTTCAAATAAACATGGTTAAATAACCAACATTAAAAAGTAGAAAATCACAGAGACAACCCGTATTTTTCAGTAAGTTTACTTGGTTGACTCATCCTTGGTGAGTAAATTTAGTGGAATCCTTAATCCTCTTGGAAAGACAACCTCCTTTGGTAGCCTCCTAGTTTGTAGCCACAGCTGGAACTTTCAAGTTTCTCAGCAGAAAAAGATCAGTCATGTATCAACCATTTTAGATACACAACAAAAAGTTGGCCATGTTACTGCTTTTTTACTCCTGTCCGCCATATCTAGAAACACAGCCAATACCTCCAGCAATCCCCTGTCTCCAGGTCACCAAGGAAAACTGGAAGAGTAGCGTGCTGTGAATTTCACTGAGGTGTTTATGTCAGTTATAGTTCAGTCATGGAAGAAGAGCTGCTATCTGTATTCTAGAATAAGAAAATTATTATTTGAATCGAGCCTTACATAGATACAGAAGTGACTAAAATAAATAGAAGTCCAAGAAGATCAAAGAAAAGTCCACTCACTAGCCTCTATCTGGGGAGAATGAAATGGAACAGAATAAACCCACAGGGAAAAATGGATTTTTCCAAATACTTCATACAAAAATAAATTTGCAAGTGTTGAGAAGATACGACAAGTATTCCTAAAGCAATATTATATTTTAAGAAAGACAGAAGTTAGTAACTACAACAACAACAACAAAACAACCCTACAATCATTGAGAAATTACTGTTTTGAAAAAAAAAAGTAACTTATAAGTAGTTAGTGAAGAAAATTAAATCTCAAAAATCCTCTTTATATTTAGCAATAAGAATAATTCTGAGACTTCAATTTTTCCAAAGCTTCACTGGTTGATAAACATTAAGGGAGAAATATAGAATAGGAATTTGACTTTTGATACATCTTTCCAAGTTGTTCTGGCAGCCCATCCCAGATTTTGATGTTATTCTGTGGGCTCACGTGTATATATGTAGAGTTATACATTGGACATTGTTGGGTATAACTACCACTAGCTATGCTCCTCCAGTCCTCTGGGCCTATCCAGTGGGTTCCCCCAGTAGCTGCACAGAAGGTCTGAACACACGTGACCAAGATGCTCAGTTGCCCAGTATATAGTAAAAGATCACACCATTTAACCTTTTGTATTGCATTCTATGATAGTGATTTCCAAGCAGAAATGATTACATGTCAAAGTTCTTCATGAAAACCCTTCTTTGTGTTCCTATAGACAGCCCATTCTACATAAGGCTTCGATATTAGAATAGTGGAATGAATTTGGAGATAGGCTCACATTCTCCTCTTAATCCTATCCTTTTATTTCTCCTATGATTTCCTCTGCTAAAAATGTTTAGCTCTCTGAAGCAACATAATCTAATAGAAATATGAGTCATGTGTGCAATTAAAAATTTTTTTTTTTTTAATAATTTTTATTTATTTTTATTGTTTAATTTTCGGCGGACACAACATCTTTGTTGGTATGTGGTGCTGAGGATCAAACCCGGGATGCACGCATGCCAGGCGAGCGCGCTACCGCTTGAGCCACACCCCCAGCCCGCAATTAAAATTTTTATTTTTAATTTTTTCTCTAAATGTATAAAAAGAAATAAAATTATATTATACATGTTTTTGAACCCATTATATTCAAAGTAGCATTTCAAGATGTAATCAATATAAAGCTGTGAGATATTTTACTTTTGTATTAAATTTTTAAAATTCAATGTCTATTTTGCACTTACACTAAATCTCACTTCAAACTAGTCACACTTCAGCTGCTCCATAGCCATGCACATCTACTGACTACAGAACTAGACAACAAAACTCTAAGGGACCACAAACCTCATTCCATGTAAGTAGGTGGTAAAATAATTTTCTTTTTCTATCAAGAATATGATTTATGTAGATTGAAAAAAAATAGCTGAACAATTTCTTGGAAAATAACAGTAAATTATTACCACTTAATCTAACTTTCATTCTTCGTATAAATGAATAGTTCACTTTCTCATTCTTATCTTATTGCCTTTGATATCTATAATTAACACTAATATATTAAAGATGAGGCTTCCAGAGCCACAGGGCCAAGAAAGCTTTAGCAAAAGGAAGCTGGGTCTCTTTGTGATTTTCTTTAAAAGGTACAATGTAAAGTTCTTCCTTCTCCAAATTTCTCATCAAACAATATGTCAAAAATGACAATGTCTACTAATGCCAAAACATTATTTCATGACTGATCTCAAAATATGAATACCTAAATTTTATTTTTAGCCATTCATATCTTGCTCAGTACGAATTTAATCATTCATCCAAATTATTATTTTTTGTGGCACTGGAGCTTGAATCTAGGGGTGTTCTACCACTAAACTACATCCACAGTCCTATTATCTTTTAATTTTTTTTTATTTTTTTTTTTTTTTTACTTTTCATACAGGGGCTCAATAAGCTGCCCAGACTGGCCTTGAAATTGTGATCCTCCTGTCTCAGCTTCCCAAGTCTAAGTTCTTAATTGTGTAAATAGTTGAGAACTAACTTCTTCTGTGGAAAGGGTTTGAAGAATAAGTTGAAAACTAATAAATTAAAAATATAAGGCTTTAAAGATCAGTGCATTTGTGTGTGTGCATTGGCACACACTTGTAATCCCAGGGACTGGGGAGGCTGAAACAGAAGGATAAAAAGTTTGAAGCCAGCCTCAGCAACTCAGTAAGATCCTAAGCAACTTAGCAAGACTCTGTCTCAAAATAAAGAACAAAAACGGCTGGAAATGTAGCTCAATGGTAAATGGATTTAGTCCTCAGTACCAAATCACATCCCACCTCAAAATCAGTGCACTCTTTAGGCTACTTTATAATTGCACCTGTAGTCTAGAGGTTATGCTAAAAGTTAATGATTTGTTGGCTTCAAAGTAGTGACCATCTTCTTGTGCATAAGTTGCAGATGGTGGAATGAAGCGAAGGTGTCAATTCAAAGATAGAACTGCAGATTCTAAATGATTCTTAAAGTGACATATATTTGGCTTTTATTTCCCATGAAACTTTTTTTTTTTAGGAAGATGAAATCTCTGCCCTTAGCCATTTAATACTTGTTTAGAGGATTATGTAGAATCATTTGTGGAAAGTTGTAGAAATGCCTTCCCAGCCATATGATATGAACCTTTAAATACAACCTAGAGAAATAAGCATCCAGCAAAATTTAATCCATTTTCTAGTTATATCTGAGTTTTAGTTGCATCATGCAAAAAAGACAACTTCTACTGCCTGTTCTTTCTGCACTATAGAGTAGGGTATTTGCATCTTTGTGGGGTGATTTAACGGTCACTAAGCAGTAGGAAATAGTGCTCACCTCAGCAAAAGATGAAATCCGAATCGGTAAAGCAAGGTAACATTGTCAGAGCGCAGCTGGGTGGTCAGGACATTGGATGGTAATTACCAGCCAGTGAAAAAGAATGAATTCTAAATGAGGGGATGAAAAGACCAAGGCCATGGGGATTGGGTTTTCAGCCACAATTAGCATAAATCCTGAGACAGGTTTGGTTTGACCAAAATACAGGAGACAGATTTCTACACTTTTGCTGTGCGAACTTTAAAATGTCTGCAGAAACACTTGGATGCACGTCCCGCAAATTCTTCACAGCTTTGTGTTATTAAAGCTATTATTAATAATAGCTACAGGAATATTTTTCCATAGTGACTTTATCCTGAAGTTTATAGGACATCAGGCAAAAAGCTTCCAAAGTCTATGAATAACATTTATTTTATAAGCATTGCAAAATGTCAAATTAGTGAAAAAATAATAAGGTGTTAGCTAGTGACAGGAAACAATGGAGAACGAAATGATTTTGAAAACAAAACAAAATGGAAAAAAAAGCAAAAAAGGAGAACCTATGTGTTAATAACTAGTAAATACAGTAGGCAAATTCACACTCTTTGGCCAAACTTTTTGGAAAAACTGACATATGACATAGTCATATTTTAAAAGTAAAAAGAAACGATGTAATTGATCTAGTTTCTTTTTTTTTTTTATTTTGAACTGTGAACTTAGGTCATTATTAAAGACTATTAACCACGAGGTAAATTGGGCGCAACTGAGGACTAGAATTTTTCACCTGGCAAAGAAACAGAGCGACAACTCAAGCCAGATACAACGAAGGGACGGAGATCAGTAAAGCTGGTCCTGAGCTTGCATTAGGTAGCATGATCCTCACCATCTGATATTTGGTCTGCAGGGGCTTCCTTTCTTTTGTCCTTGTTTTAACTTTGAGCTTTATGAGATGCTGGATGATAATAGACAGCCTGTATCAGATAGCCGCTCTGTAGAATTACATGGGTTGTTCATTCCCTATCACAGCCTCAAGATGGAAATGGCATTATTATCCACCCCATTTTTCAGATAAGAAAATCCAGACAGAGTAGTTAAAGGGCTTACTCAACACCACATGGCTAGCAAGTTGTACAGTTGGAATTTGAGTCTAAACAGTCTGACTTGAGGGCCCATCTTTTAAAACACTACACTGTATTGATGAAAGTTGTAAATGAAATTACTGGGAACTAAGGAAACATAGATGATTTTCTGGAGCTTTGCACAGTGGCTACATTAGAAGGAACACATCTATACTAGTGTCTATCTCAAAGAAAAACCCTGGGTACTCTTAGGACTAAGTGACATCTCATTTTCATACCTCTCCATGCTTTTTGCTTTCTTGAATCCCTATTTTCCATTTACCTTAAATCCTGCTTCACATCACTTATGTCCACATTTGTATTCGTATCAGTCTGAATTATACTGAGCTATGTTAATTTCTTAGGGTAAACTGAGTATATGGTATTCTTTTTTTAAAAATCAAAACAATGATTTCCAAAACCAATTAGAGGTTAATAACATAAAAGTCTTGAAGAAGCACCTCTATTTTGTTCTCTGGTATAAAGTAAAAACAACTGAGATGAGTTTTCCCCAAGTATTACTTTGACCCAGTCTGTATGGCTTCTATCAATTTTTATTCACAATCCTAAATCATTTTATTGTTGGACTGGAATATTATCAACTAAGAGACGAGTACAGCCTAATGGAAGTTTGGAACTTCCACAATCAATAGTGGTTGGCATAAAGTCCCACAGGGAAACAATGAAAAATGTACTTGCTAGATTTCCAACAATAGGTCAGGTTATTGCCATGGCATTTCTGACTAATGCAGGTGCTTCTGAATTGTGTTGAAATATATGCTGTTCTTTCTGTAGGGCCATTGTTTTTGTTTCTGGTTTCTCAACGTAATTTGGGAAGAATAGGAATTAAAATGTACAGCTTGCAGCCCGTGTTTTCATTCCCTTTTTCTGAGTAAGCTTCAGCATTAGCAATATTTAAAATGAATGTGCTGTCTATCTTATTGAACTTTGGTTTTCTGTGTAGTCTAGTCATAGTCATAAAGTAATGTAATACAAGAAATCAAGGACAGGAAGACTTGGAGTACTTCACTCTCTTTCTAAATGTGCTCAAAGCTACCATGCAGTTAATCATTAGCATGAAAAAGGTTAGGATATGCCTCTCTACTCCATGTGTATATTAAATACAAACCTTTATGGGGGGGGTCAATTCTTGTCTCTTTCATATATACTCACAGTTTGAGGGAAAATGGATCAGTGAGACAATAAATGGCTTGAAAGGCTTTTTACTTTTTCTGTATGCAACGGGAATCACTGAAAGATTTTAAACAGGGCAGGTTTGATTATAAGTTAATTTTTGAAAATTAATTGGTGGAAGATGGATTGAATAAAATTGAGGCTAAAACATGGGAACAAGTTAAGATTCAATTGTATTAGTCTCTTTTTTTTCTGTGGGGAGGATGATTTTGGGGACAATTATCAACATCTAGACATATTTTTACCTTTTTTTTCCCAGAACCGGGAGGAGTGGCGGTATTATCAGATAGAGGCCAGGGATGCTGTGAACACACCATAATGCAAGGCCCACCCACCTCGACAAGGAATTATCTGTCCCAAAATGTCAACAGCATCCACACTGGGAAATACTGTATTAGTCTACGCAAAAGTAAATAAGGGGCTGACCCAAATCGTGTAAATTAGAACAAGAAATATTGTTGGAATATATCACTAATCAAAACTTGATGACATTACATGTGGCCAGTGAGAGACATTAAAGAGTCTTGTAGTGTCTATTGAATACAGTGTTGGATGACTGTGTGGGTAAATGGTACTTATATGTAAAAGAACAAGGACAGGGACACAGAAAGAAGAGGCAGTTTCAATAAAAAGTGAGAGGGTGGGAGCAGGACATCAAATGTGAGGTGTCTGTGAGACATCTGCTTCCCATTAAATCACACAAGTCTGAAATAGAAGTCTATTTTGAAGAAACAGATTAGGAAGATATCAACAGATGGCAGTTGGAGGTGTAAGAATAGATAAGATGCCAATGGAAAGGATGTAGGAGGGGTAGGACAGATAATATTGGGGGAGGGTGAATGGACAGGCATGGAGAAGACTCAGAAGTCTCATTTGGATGTGGGGAAGCCAAGCTTCATACCAATCTGCTCTCCATGAATAGTCCCAATGTTGTGAATCCATGACTCTTCTAAATCCTTGTACTCTTAAGAATTATTAATTACAAAGTAATTCCCTGTATGTAAAAAAGGAAGCAAGGGATGTCAAATAGCTTTTAGGGGAATGCTTTTAAATAAACGTATATTGAGGAGAAATGCATGAAACATCTTTTAGTAAGAGAACCCTGGCTATGAAACTTCAGCTGCACCTTCTAGCTAGTAGTCACAGTTGTTTGATTAATTACAAATGGTAGTACAAGACTTGACAATGGTTAAGGTTGAATGTTAGGTTTTAGTACATTTTTTTTAACTGCCAGTCCTTGTTTTCAGGAATGCTAACTTGCTCTAACAGAAATGACTGCAAATTATTGTATGAAAGAAATAAATTCTAGTAGAGCATTTGAATAGTATTCTACATCTTTTACCCCAAGTTATTTTTCATTTACTTTAACCAAAAAGAAGTAATTATGTCTATGATGACATATTTTGAATTAAGATGTTTTAAAATAATGTTGCTCACATTAAAAGACTAATATCAACCAGTAAGAAATAAATACAAGTTAGATTTATCTTCTGTCACAGATATTTTGCTCTATTCCTTGGTAAATATCTACCTTACCTAAAGTTATTCCCTTATAAGTTGTAGAGTGATAGTGATAAACCAACCATAGTTAGGTTAACTATTGTGATAGCTTACATAGTAAAATAATTATCATCAAAATTTGTTATTTTGAAAATCATAATCTATCACATGTTTTGTATGTATACTCTTGTTTCCAAATTCTCAAGTGTGAGTTTAAACAAGTGTGTTAGATCCTGGTAAAATCAAAAAACAATCAATTTAACAATGTAAATCACATTAAAAACAAAACAAAACAAAACAACAACAACAAAAAAAAAAAAAAAAAACCCTACACTAGGAAATGAGTATTGCCTTTGAGTTTTTCCAAAGCTTCTAATAATTATGAGCACTATGAGCCAGCTAGGTTTACATGATAACCAAGCTTTGACCTCCCCAGAAATGGGATGGGTTTGAAGAAGCTTTATGCGATAATAATTCAATAGATAGAAGATTGTTCCAACGGTCAGAAGGGTCTTATTCTAGTTTTACTTCACATTTCCCTCAAACTCTCCCCGACAACACACACCTAAATATTCTAATATTAATGTTCTAGGGATGTTTTAAGGCACAGATAGTAATTGGCTATATGGGCTTAGATTTCATTACTGGTTTTTGCACTTCCTGGTGAAACAGTAACAGTCATTTTTAACATGTTTCTGTTCCACTTGACTCAAACAGCTAGTACATTTTTTTTATATATAGCCTAAGGATTTGAATTCATACAGCCTGGTTCCACCAAAGTGTAAGGGTAAACATGGAAGATTAATGAAATAATACTTAGAAATCAATTTGAAAACTTTGACCCTCTGTACACTATCATTATTAAAAGAACCCCATTCTTGTGATTAGCTATGAAGATAAGAAAACTATGACGATATTCAGTGTTCTCAAGTTTGCAAAATAAATCATGCATTGTAGAAAGAAATTTGTAAATTTCAGGAGAAGTTCTAACATATATTCCATTATTATTTTCAAAATACCTGAGAACTAATGAGGATACAGTTTTATTTCTATCAGATGATAATCCTGAAATTCTACAAAAAAAAAAAACAGTGATTCTTTTCCCCACCTAGGATTTGTTTTTCATTTTAAAGGGGAAAAATAACCCATTTGAAGCAACTTCTGTAACTCAAGGTTTTAAGATATTTGGTATATCCCATAACAAAATATATTATATTAAATAGACAGTATATTCACTTAACAGCATTGATCAAAGTAACACAATAGTGTCTTAAAATAAATCAAACAGAAAACTGATTATTTTTAAAGTCAGACTAATAACTGCTCCTCTGAAAATGTAATAAGATGATGTAGGATTTCTTAAAAGAAAGAAAAGAAAAACAAAATTTTAAGAAGAAATTAAGAATGCCCTTTTTGGAATTCATTATAATTCTAAAACTCTAAACTTTTTATCTTTGGCTTAGCAGGTCAATCAAAAACATCTGCATTCATTATTTTCAATATCACAGTGCTTTTAGAAAGTGAACTATATAACCTTGAGGCATTGTAATTTGTCAGAATTTCTTTATTCAATGTCTCACTTATTGAGCCTAGGTATTTTAACATACTTCCAAATATAATACCTATAATGGTCTTTTCCTCAGAAAAAGTAAGTTTTAAAAGACACCCCTCTAAAAAACAAATCTGTATGCATTGACATTTTGAAAAAATCTCCTTAGTGACTGCAATACACACATTAAAATAAAGCAGAAATTCAATGTTATAAAAGAAAAGAATAAAGGACTTGTTGAAATGTTGTTACTGCCATAGTCCATCTTCAAATTAACCAGTTTTATTTTTCTCAAGGTACATCTCATCTTTTAGAGGGCTGTTGAACATTGACATTTTATTTTGAAACTATTATAGCAGAACTTTTAAAAAAACCAACACTTTAAAAAAACTGAAAATTCAATTTGTATAATATGACATAAAAGTGATAGAAAACTAGGATATTGGATAAAAGAACATAATTTCCCATGAGTAATGTACACCAACCACCCACTCTCCTTTCCTTGTTCCCTTTCTACTCCCTCCTTTCCTTCCTTCTTTCCTTCTTCTCTCGTTCCCTTTTCTTGAGAAACCATTGCAAACTATCATAAACCTTGTATAGCATAGTAGCCATGCATATGAATTCTGGAACCAGACTGTATGAATTCAAATCCTGATTCTGGCCTGGTGAGGTGGCCCATGCCTGTAATCCCAGTGGTTCCAGAAGCTGAGGCAGGAGGATGCTGAGGCAGGAGGATAGCTTTTAAGGAAATTTCTAAACTAATTTCAAAATGAAAATAACAAATCCTCTTGTTTTTTCTCTTCCTGAGTGTTTTTACCAATGATTTTGCATTATAGAAAAATGCTCAGTATTTCTCCTCCACAGTTGCTTCTCGTATGCCATTCTCTGTTGGTTCACTTTTTTGGACCACTTAATTGGAAACATAAAGTTAGTCTCATGTTAGGATTTTCTTTCCTACTGAGTGGTTGTAAAATCAGCAATTATAGTAGCTGGAGAAATACATATGAAGTCTGTCAATTTTAATTTGTGTCTGTCTTTCTGTCTTTGTCTCATACCCACATAAATACATAAAAAAAATGAAGATCAGACATTGCACTCATTTCTCAGTACCAAAACTGGCTCACTTTCGGATAGGAATCTGAAAGATTAGCTCTGTTCAACAACTTTCTCCAAAGTGTACAAGTATTATGAATCATATTTAACAATATTTAGTAATGAAGTCATCTTCATTAGGAAATCCTTCTAATATCTGAGTTTTCTGGGAAACAGTGAACTGTGAAGTAAACTGCAAAGAAAATTAATGCTGCTGTGTAAAGGGAAACTACATTTAAGTTATCCACTGGAAACCATTGAAAAAGTGAAACTGGTGCTCACTGGCCAGTCTATACACTTGAAGTACATAGCTTTAAGATCTGTACCAACAAGATTACAAACTATTTTAAGATTGGATCCTGTAAATCAATTTCAGAAATATTAAAAACAATTTGAAATGCAAAGAATGATTCAAGGAAGAATAGTTTATAGTAGCAAATTTTTGAAATAAATTATTAATAGGAGAATAACTAGTAATCTAGTCATGTAATATGTTTCATAGTATTTTTCTAAAATATATGTTTACATATTTTCAACATAATATAACTTACCTATTATTACTTCACTTAGGTAGAATTTCACTTTTTTTATACCAGGGGTTGAATCCAGGGGGCCATTTAACCATGGAGCCACATCCCCAGGCCAGGTTTGTTTGGGTTTTTTTGGACAAAGTCTCTCTAAATTGCTGGTCTAGAATTTACAATCCTTTTGTCTCAGCCTGCTGAGTCACTGAATCACAAACCTGCATCACTGTACTCAGAAGAATTTAATTTTTTGAAAATGAGTTAAAATTACTGAAATCCCTCTGGGGTAAAAATATCATGGAGAATTTTAAAAATTAAACAATAAAGACAAAAATTGGTCAAAATTATTTGATTAAAATGATATAATATTAGAAAACAATGAGTTGACTGAAAACATTTTGATTTTTTTCACATTATTGTAGATTTTGTGAAACATTGGGTCACTTTATAACAACTTATACATTTACATGGCATAATTGAATTTTGAGAATTCTGTTTTACATTTATTTTCACTTTCAGCCTTCTCTGCTTTGATTACAAATTCATTATTACAAATGTCTCTTCTATTCCTTTCAGAGAGATATAAAGAATGTTTTTCAAAAACGAAGTATACTTCAATAAATTTTGTGTACAATAACTATGGTTTTATTTTTTAATCTGCTTTGATTCTTTAAAATTATTTTTGGCTTCAATGTCTACATTTTTATGTATGCTTTATGAACAGTAAGCCATAACTTAAGCATTTTATTCTTTATTTGTAATAATTAATTTGTAAGCTAACTAGGAATGTATATATTAAACTACTGTATTTTGAAAAGATGATATGAACCAATGTATTAAGATATTTTTAAAAAATTATTTAAAATAATGTCATATAATCCATATTCAAAATAAACATCCATTAACATATCAACATAACAAAAAGCTATGCTTAGAATAAATGGAGATAAATGAACACAAAATTCATTTCAGTAGTTAATGGCAACAAGACTTCTTATTCAGTATAATTCCCTGTGGAAGCTCCATTTTAAAAAATCAGTTATTCTCAGATTAAGAAAAGAAGATCAATATAACCAATGATGAAAGATTTTTTATGGAAAAGAATTGGGTTTCCAATTTTTTCATCAATCATAATTTCTCTCTCCTCTTTCCTTCTCTCCCCTCCCCCCACCTATTCCTCCTTCCTTCCTTCCTACCTTCCTTCCTTCCTTCCTGCCTGCCTGCCTTTCGAAGTAAGTTAAGTAATTTGTTGATCCATCCAATATTTTTAAGACCTGTGTTTTGATCTGTGGAGACAGTTCTAGAAAAGTCTTTTCTCTAGCACAACTTTACTTCAGCTGAGGTCTTACCTTCAGGATTGTATACTGAATGCCTAAGTATTCAACAAGGCATCTCCATTCTGGCTGCTTGTAACTTTTATATTCCCCAAGTGTGTGTAAGCTCTGGCGGTTGTTCAGCTTTTACCCACTTGGCAATACTTTACCATTCTGGTGGGATTTTGTGCCTTGATTATGCAGATAATATTCAACAATAGACTCATGGTGACTCCTAAACAGATTCCTGGATATCTCTATATCTCTCTTCTCTCTTGTCATAGTCTATCCTAAAAATTCTAGTCCTAAATCTCCTCGAGCTGTAACTTCTGTCATTTCATTTCAGCCGGAAGTTCTGAAGTTCTCTGCTAGAGCATCCCCTTCCTGGGTCTCCTCCAGAATTAACCAGGCAGAAAATCCTATGTCCCTTCTTGTTTCTTTTTCCCAGATAATAGTCCTAGACTGACTGATTCTAATGCATGAAAATAACTTTCTTATAGTTTACATAGTTTTCCTCATTGGTGGTTGGATAATTGTCAAGGACTTCTTAATCTGATGGCCAGAAACGGAATTCTACCTTGCATCTTAAGAACTTATTTTTTAACAAAAATAAAAGTAAAATGGCAGTTTTATGGATTCAAGTACTAAATAGTGGTAGCTACAAAAAATCAGCTAATATTTGTGAATGATCTTATGAAAAATAAAATATGTGGTGATATGATCAAGTTTGCTTTCATGGCCACAAATTTCCAGATAATATATTGGTCTTCTGACTGGGAGAAATAATAGCCCTATTTTGTTTCTACTTTAAGCAATCCTCATGACATCCTGATTATTGTAGTTCTCTCTCCTCCTCTGATGTTTCAAGATTCTAAACAGCCCTTACCTTACTTTATAAGTAAATAAGAGAGGGTTATGGAGAAAGAGCCAATAAGGAAAGGAAATCTTTGTCAAGCTCTAGCAACCAAATATAATAACTCAAGTCCTACGATTAACCTGAACCCAGTACTTTAATCACATAAAATAAATATTGAGTCTCTTAATCTCCTAGATGTGCCATATTACTCACTACCAATGACTTGTAAAAGAAATAAATATGACTTCATATAAGAATATCTTCAGGTAGTATTTATTTATTTATTATTTATTTATTTTTGTCTACCATGAGACTATAATTGCCATGGTTTTTGTAAGTCTGAAAACTACAAATGGAAAATTTTGATGTTCTTTTTCACTTGTGTTCTGGTTTTGAACCATGGCAATCATTAGAATAACCTGTGGATCATTTTAGACTCCCGCCCCTCCCTTACATCCAAACCTCTCTGTTACTGGAAAAACTACTTGGGGTATATCAGCTTAAAAATAGTAAAGGTTTATTTTTCTCTTAGTTTTGAAGGTTTCAGATCAAGGTGTGTCTGTCAACTTATTGTTTTGGGGTCTATTGCAAGGCAGTACATTATGGTGGGTCTGCATGGCAGAGGAAAGCACTGCCTCATGGTATACAGGAAGCACAAGGAGAGGGAGGAGGGCCTGGATTCCCAATATTCCCTTCAAGGTCCCACTCCCAGTCACCTAACTTCCTTCCATTGGCCCATGTCCTAAAGGTCCAAATACCTCCCAACAGTGCCATAGGCTGGTGATGAAGACTTTAATACAAGGCTCTTTGGAGATCACTTATCTAAACTATAGCACTCTCTTTAGTGAAGATACGGATTTAATTGAACTGGTGTGGGTCTTTTGTTGTTGTTTGGTTTGGAGTTTCAAATCCCCTGTTGATTCTAAAAAATCACATGGACTTGAGAGCCATTCAAAATGTGTTCCTTAGCATCAAGTGGAGCAAGTCTGATTCATATAATCTCAGCCCCTCTCCAGAAGATTAAAATGCACACTTAAATTTTAGAATATTCTTTAGTTGATAACTAAAATATTCCTACCTTCAAGGAATTCTTTTTTTTTTTTTATTGGTTGTTCAAAACATTATAAAGNGGAATTCTTAATGTAAATAGTAGAGCCTTTAAACCTGTGACAATCTCCACTTGCATTAAAATCCAATTTGAATCAGAACCAATTGCTCTTTTATATACCTATACAGATTCCCAGGTTCCTACCCAACTATGGCCCACCAGCTCTACTGAGCATGAAGTTCAGGCATCTGTATGTTTATTATCTATTCCAAGCAGTTCTGATCATTAGAACTGTTTGAGAAATAAGGTAAAATATGGGCTACATTTTTAACAGTTGCCTCTTTCAAATATCCTAACCAAGCAAAAACAAACAAAGAAAAAACAACCGACAACAACAAACAAAACAAAAATGCTGCCATGAAATTAATGGTATATTGTTTTCTTATGTAGATATCAAGGGTATTATAACAAAAATAACATGATTTGATGTAAATGTCATAATATCTTGTCAATATAAGCTGTATGCTTTGGATATTTTTGCTATAGCTACTCTGATGGAAAATATAGATACATAACAATTTAAAGGTTCTGTTAGTTGAGAATTTTATGTCATTTTTGTGCAATACAAGGGATGGTCCAATAGAGGATATGGTGGGAAATGCAATTCTGACAGGGAACTGGAAGAAATTTGACAGATGCATCAAGTGTAAGAATATATATGCTGAGTCGGCTGTTTTATAACAGGAAAAGGAGAACATCTCAAAACTAGTTGTTAGTTATGAGATTTAAGTAGGCCAAAACCTTATGAGCATTTGTGAATTATTTTAACAATGTAAAGTGCTAAAATTTTGTTATATGGCTAAGTCTTAAGTGTCTGACTCAGGGAGAATGAGAAAATATTGGCCAGGTAAATGGGTAGAATTTCTCTATACAAATAAAAGTCTCATAAAAAATTTTAGCATTTCATATTAAGCTATAAATATATAAATGACTGGAAATCCTGTCTTGTAACAACTTTATATTCTGTATATCCAGACATAAAACATGAGATTTGGAATCAAGGAAATCTAGGATTGACTTCCAGCAAAGTCAGTTAATATATGACATTTCTCAGATTGCTGATCAATTCTGAGATAGTCTCCTTCCTCACCTATAAAATGGAAATAGTGGTACCTTTTTTGTTAAGAAAACCATATGTCTGATATCTTCTCTCATTTGTGAATAATTATATGAATATAGTTAAAACTTATCTAGAATCTCAAAATAATTGCAAAGACATCACAATTTAATGCAGTTACACATAATACATGTAATTGCATTTGTTTCAAAAGCAATAAAAACTTAGTGTGGTCTGGTATAGTAATATTCAAGTGAGTTTTCAACCACGTTGAATACATGGCACTTGTTATCTACCAAAAACAAAGTTTTGGGTACTTTACCATAATGTATAAAAAAGGTTAACAGTTGTATTTTGAAGTTGATAATCCTTTATACATACTTTTCCACATTCACTTATTTTATATTTGCTATCAATTGATTTAATCATTAGTTGAACAAATGCATTTTGAGCTTGCAGTATGTATCAGACACTATGTAGAATGTGAAAGATTAAACATTCAGAAGGACATTTAGGTGAGGAGGACAAGAATCAAATGACAAGTACTCTAACACAATGTGACATTATAGAAAATAACACAGTGTAGATAGATTACACACCACCACAGATGGTGGTGCAGGTTGTAAAGAAAATACAAAAAAAAAAATACACAGGTGACTAGAGTTACATTAGGTGGGGCCTAGATAATTTTAAGCCAGGTGCATTTGCATTCCCCTAATTTGGAAAGTGAAAGATATCAGCCATGAAAATAAATGCCAAGAAATTTTTCTTAAATGGGTGTAAAAATATAAACTCTACAGAAAAGTAGGCCTTAGTTATTTGACAAATAGGAAGAAAGCCAGTGGGATGGGGATATAACCAAGCAGAAAAAGCACAGTGTGAGCTGAGTTTGGAGAATTAAGGTAGAAACCCAATGTATAGGGTCTTGTAGGATATGGAAAGTTGTTTCAATTTTTATCTGAAAGCAATGGGAAGCCATTGCAGGGTGTTAAGTGGTAGGAGAGCAGTATTTATAAAGAAAAAGAATAGAAATAATCTAAAGGTTTATAAGTGGGTGATGAGTTCAATTGATAGTATATCCATAAAATGGGCATTATGTAACATAAAATATAAGAAACTACTATAGAGTGTTATATAATATATGCTGTGAAGTGAGACATTAAGGTGGACAAATATGTGTACTCTATGGCAACATTTATCTTTAAGAGGGGGAAGTCTCAAATTAATAATCATGCCCACAGAAATGCTAATATTAAAAAAGGAGAATAAACCAATGCCTAATTTAAAAAATAGGTTATCTAGAAGGAGAAGTAAAGACTGAGGTGAAAGAGCATAGACTTCTCCATACCTGCTTTTTTCATTTTTGATTTTAGAATAATTTAAATAGTTTTTTTAATAATCATACAACAAAACTAAATCAAATTGAAAGGAATTTTTAAGAATTGAAAGGAAAATAAAACAAAGTAAATGAAATATATATTAGTTTTCTATCACTGTAACAAATACCTTAGAATAAATAAACTTAAAGAGAGGAAAAGTTTATTCTGGCTTACAGTTTCAGAAGTTTCAGGCCATGTCTCTCGGCCCATGGTTTTGTGTTGGTGGCTGTAGAGTATATATTGACGGGAGTTTATGTGGAGGAGGCTACTCATCTGATTGAGGTCAGGAAGCAATGAGAGATGGAGAAAGAGAAAGAGACTGAAGGAACACCCCCAGAGATCTAATTTCCTTCTACTAGACCCTGAATCCTGAGAATTACACTATTTCTCAGTAGTCCCACAGGCTGGTGACCAAGTCATTAATATGTGGGTCTTTGAGTGACAGTCCAGATCCAAACTACAGCAATATAAAATTTTTGTATCAGACACATTAAACACATAAATAGGCATTATATTAAATGATTTTAAAATACTACTATTCATACATCCCGAGTTGGTATAGCCTAAGGCCAAAAATTCTGAAAAGATCTAAAATTACTTTTAGTTATTGTATTGCTACTTTTCAATTATTTGTGTGTCTGTGTGTGTATCTCTGTGTGTCTGTAATTGACAAATAATTCACACACATACACATGTGTTAGGATTAGCAAAAGTACATATATCACTATTATTAGGATTCTAGATTTTAACTATAAAAATAGGAAAATGTAAGATTTAAGAAATTTAATACTGGAATTGGGAATTTGAATATGAAGTCATGGTGTAGTTTATCCTTGAGTTTTTCCCAAGTCCTATTCAATGAAAAAGTCTAGAAATATGGACAAACATAGTAGCCATGACAACATAATATTTTAAATTAAGGAGTTTTAAAGTCACTTCCCACTTGGAAAAACAGAGCTTTCAGAAAACTGGCTCCTTCCTGGTTATGGACCAAAAAAAAAAAAAAAAAAAGTATAAGAAAAGCTTAGATCCTACCAGAACGCACACAAGTACCTGAGTCAAGTCAACATACCTCAGAAGTTAATTGAACTAGTTCAGTTAGACATAAAAATAAATGGTTTGAGCAAAGCAATAATAATCTTTGTGATGGATCCATGTTTAAAATATTTTTATTTATGAAAACTATGATTTCATGCTCAAAAATATCAGTTATAGCTAAGGACTCTAGAAAACTCATCCATTCTCTCAAATTATGTAAATAAGGAGAAAAATTCCCCATTTACCCTGCATTTCTTGTGAAAACTCACCTCATCATCAACAACTAAACAATGAAAGTTTTCTTTTCTCTACAGATCTACTCTAGAAAATAAACGAAAAACTGAATGTGGATTTAGAATGTAACCAATTTGCAACCTTCAACAAAATAACAGATTAAGGCTACCAACATCGGCAACACCTAAAACTACTAACTGAATTATAGGCAGGCCACCTTATTATTAAATCCTCAGGCTGAAAACGTGTTAACCTATAGAACAGCTTTTAAGCCCCCGAAAGGATAATAACCAGGGATTATATGACCTTTGCTGTGTTAAACTAGAAAATACAAACATTCCCTCTGACTTATTCTTTCTACAACATGAACAAAAATATCATCTATTCTCTAGTTTCTAAAAACATGAGTTAAAGGAAAATGTTAAGAGACACCATGATAGAAGATATGCCTTAGAAAAAAAAGAGTGGTACTTTACAGATTAAATGACAGGTGTCCTCAACAGATAATTTGAAAGAAAAAAGAAAAAAAGGAAACATAAAAGTTAAATAGAGGTAAAAGAAATCAAACACATACATGCATAAAACATTTAAAATTAGAAAATCATATTTTAAGATGGCCAAGAAGATTAGAAAACTGAATAGAGATTTGCTGTAACAGGAGCATTTAAAAGTCAAGTCCTTTTCTTTCAGGAATATAGACGAAAGTATTCACAGATAAAGTAATATGATGTTTGCAGTTCTCCTGAGTATTTAATGATGTGTCTAGGGAGGAGGATTCATGAAGGTAAGCAGTTACAATAAATGACAATTATTCAACTCAGATGATGAAATCATGGAGATTCATTGTACCATTCACTTTATTTTTAAATATTTTGAAAGTTTGCCTAGGGACATGTGAATGAAGAAGAAGAACAAAAGGGTATGAAAGCACGTGAAGATATTGCTTACATTTAGAACACTTTGAAGAGGATATGGATAAAAGCAAGAAGACCAGTTAGGAGGTTACTGCTGTGAGGCAGCAAAGAGATGAGGATGATCTAGGCTTTTGAGTGAGTGGCGGTGAAGACAGGAAATGGAAAGATTTTGTATATTTAGTTGAGGTAGAGTTAACTGTACTTCTAATTGACTGGACTATGGTTGAAGAAAAGAGAGCAATCAAGTATACCTCCTGGTAAGAATGGCTATTATCAGTAAGAGAAAAGATAACAAGTGCTGGTCAGAATGTACAGAAAAGAGAACCCTTACAGACTGTCGGTGGGAATGTAAATTAGCACAGTTATTATGGAGAACAGTATGGAGGTTCCTCAAAAAATTGAAAATAGAACTACCATATGATCCAGCAATCCCACTACTGGGTATATATCCAAAGGAATTGAAATCAGTATGTAGAAGAGACATCTGCACTTCCATATTTATTGCAGCACTATTCACAATAGCCAAAAAATGGATACAACCTCGGTGTCCATCTACTGATGAATGTATAAAGAAAATACATATATACAATATGTATGTAATACATACACATGATAGAATACTATCAGCCATAGAAAGGACAAAATCCTATCATTTGTAACAACATAGGTGGCACTAGAAATCATTACTGTTGAGTGAAATAGGCCAGGAACAGAAAGATAAGTACTGCATCATTTCACTCATATGTGGAATCTAAAAAAGTTGATCTCACAGAAGTTGAGAACAGAATGGTGGGAACCAAAGGTTGGGCACTACTCTTTACTCTTATGATTTAGATATGAGGTATCCCCCAAAACCTCCTTTTTTGGGGGGGATCAGGGGTTGAATTCAGGGGCACTGGACCAGTAAGCAACATCCCCAGCGTATTTTGTATTTTATTTAGAGACAGGATCTCATCGAATTGCTTAGTTCCTCGCCATTGCTGAGGCTGGCTTTAAACTCAGGATCCTCCCACCTTAACCTCCTGAGCCGCTGGGATTGCAGGCATGTGCCATGGCTCCCAGACAAAAACCTCCTTTTAATTCAGGAATATTCATAGGTAAAATGATTATAAGAACTGCAACCTATTAGTCCATCCTAGTTTGAATGAACTGTCTGGGTGTAACTGTAAGCAGATGGGACCTGGCTGGAGGTAGTGAGTTACTGGGTGTGAGTCCTGGACGGGTTGTTCTTCTTGCTCCCCCTTCCTCTTCTCTCTCTACTTCCTGACTCTACCATGAGGTGAACAGCTTTCCTTTGCTGGACCCTCCCTCCATGATGTGCTGCCTCACCTTGGACCCAAACAATGGAGTCAGCCATCTGTGGACTGGGACCTCTGAAATCATAAGCCTCCATAAACTTTTTCTTCTCTTAGTTGTTCTTTCAGGGTATTTTGTTCATAGCCACAGAAAAACTAAAACAGTATCAGTTTAAAATATAAATTAAATTTTAAAAAAAGAACACCTTCCAGGGTTTCCACTGGAGATCTGTTAGATCCAGGTGCCTTTTATTAAGATTGAGAAGACCAGGAAGTGAGAGATAGTCAGATGGGGATTTGAGGACAGAAGTAATCAGATTTCTGTTTGTAACATATTAAATTTAAGACATCAGTTACACACAGGTGACAGAGCACTGGGGGAAAAAAATCAGTCCTGGTGACACACATTAAGGAACTATCAACATATGGATGGGTTAAAGCCACCTGACTAGATAAGAACACCTTTGGAGAGCAGGGAAACAAAGAAGAAAAGCCAGGACAGAGCCTGCAGGAACAATAGCACTGGATACTACATACAGCAAAAGGAATTCAAGAACAGGAAAACAGGCAGCTAGAATTGAAAATTTAAGCCAAAGATGCAGCCCAGTTTTCTTGCTTTAATTGCGTCATATTTTACAACTCATTTATAGAAGATATTCTAACAGCTAGCTTTACTAATAAGCAAATGAGCCCTGCCCCTTCACAACCAACTTGTAAAAGCAGCACAACACACAAGATGTCTACTTAATGTAGCAAATGTAAAGATTTTGATTACACGTGAAAAACAACCAAAATCAAAACAAAGAAACCCTAGAATGTGACTGTATAATATTTATGCCTTGATAACTTGATAGAAAAGCCAAACATGACAGGACTAGTTCTCATTGGGGTACATAATGATTTACACACAACTTACCTAAAGTCTAAGCCAATAAATCTAAAGACATCGAGCATTTAGTTTCCCTTATATTTTCCTGAATTCAGTGAGAACTGATTAACCCATTTAGAAAGAGCTAAACCTATCTTTACATGTAGCTAATTATGTTCTAATGCATACATTCAGTAATGCCATGAGGCTGTCCATCTGCAAACTGCCAGAAATAAGCTGCCCAAATTCAGAGAACAACTTATTTTAAGGCTTAAAAATGACACTGATTTAAAGCTTGCTTTTGCTGATTTGATAAACTGTAAGTTGAAACAATTACATTAATGTAGCCCATCTTAATTCCAACGATTTTTCTAAAAGAAAAAAGAAAAGGAAGAAGTTACTGTCTTTAACTTTACATGTTAGCAGAATAAAGGTGGTTTTAAAAGTCATTTTTTGACCCCCTTAGAAGTGCTGCCCTGGATTAAAGTGACCAGGAGAGGAAGTAGTAACTTTTAACCTCATCTGGGTGCATGAGAACTTCCAGAACAATGCTTAAGGGTAAGAGGTTCTAGGGTGGAGAAAGAAAAGCCTTTTTCAAGTGGTCAGCTGAGGCTATATTTTTACCAAGAATTGGTAAGAATAATTAAGGAATAGGGGCATAGTTTGGAAGTTAGGATAGTCAGTCCATACAAAAGACCTGAGTAGAAGGTAAGGTTACCTTGAAGATAGAGAAGAATTGCCCATAGAGTCCAGGTAACAGAAAAAGGCATGGAACAAGGCAAAGAGAATTAACCTGGAGAATTGTAAGCCTTTTCCAGGGGAATGCGTTGATAGGAGGCCTAACTTGCCCCTTCATGGGGCTGAAGAGGATCTGATGGTAACAGCATCCAGTAGCATTGGTTTCCTCTCTGGGCAACCAGACTGGCTGGACCAGTCTGAACCAATCTTAATGACCTCCCTTTTCCTTCCACCACTCTATTCCCTTCTTCTGGACAAACACTTTTGCATTCTCCAAAATGGAAGAATTTACAGATGGTTTAATTCTCTCATGATTCAGCTACAGTCTAAGTTTTGACTTCCTTAGAGCATCCTCTATTTGAAACCACCACAACCAGCAGGACTGAGACACATTAATGGGTCCATAATTCATATCCTATTGAGTCCTTGTTTAATGGATTTACTTATTTTAAAAAACACTTGATTCAAAATATTAAGTAAAAGTTGTTTGACAATAGACATATTTAAACTGATTCCATTGGGTTCTTTGTTTTTAAACAATCACAATATATTTTTCTTTATTTTTGCACTTACTGAGTGAAAATGGATCAGGTCTAGCCTTAAATAGAAAATTGCCAGTCCTTAATTTTTTTTTTTTTTTTTTTTTTTTTTTGGTGGTGGTGGTGGGGATACCGGGGATTGAACTCAGGGGCACTTGACCACTGATCCACATCCCCAGCCCTATTTTGTATTTTATTTAGAGACAGGGTCTCACTGAGTTGCTTAGCTGAAGTTGTTGCTGAAGCTGACTTTGAACTTACCATCCTCTTGCCTCAGCCTCAGGAGTCACTGGGATTATAGGTGTGCACCACTGCACCCAGCTGCGCCCTTAGGATATTAAAATTTGCATAGTCAGAGCAGAATTTCTAATAGGATGAACATAAAATAGGAGAAACATCATTTTAATTATTATTAAGGTATTATTCACAGAATAATATTTTAATAAATTATACAAAATCAAAAAGAGGACAATTTTTAGTATGAATAAATATGGGATGTGTTAAAAGAACAAAGACTTGAAAACTTAAAACTCACCTTAAAGTTGCCAAAACAGAACTCACTAATCAACAATAATTATTCTTCAAAAAGCTCATAATTTTTAATAGTTCACAGAATAAAATAAATGACAAGTCCAAGAGACATGATAGCTTTACTTTAAATCTCTTGTTTCTCTTGCTATTTAATTAAACCTTCATCATTGAAGTTTGCACATTTTTTAGGTGGTGAAATATATAACCCAGAGCTGAGTGATACCCTACAAAATGTGTCTAATAGTCAGAAATCAGAGCCACAAAGTTTCAAAATGGGATAAAAGAAAATATTGTGAAGGGATATTTTGCTATTTTTAAGTGCATTAATGCTTTAGGGTAGGTGTTCAATGGTTGCCAAAAGGGTGGTGCATTTCTGAACTTTCAACTTTAAATAGAAGACCCTTGGTTTACTGAGACTGACAGATTAATGCTCAAACAATTTTTTTAAAAGCCATTGTGAACCTCATACTGAAGCTAAAACCCATCAGAGTGCAGCTCCATGAACAGCCTGGTGTTGTCAAATTACAGATAATCTGGGTAAGGTTTTAGTCCTCTAATGCTCTGACTCCACACAAGGAGCTGTAAAAACAGGACTCTTGGATGCATTAGAGGAGACCTTTCTCCTCTCACTGAATAACAGTTTATTTTGCTTCATCTCGTGATCCAAGCATTGTCACTTTAATTCCCAGTGCAGCCTTTCCTGTACAACACTTTTTTTTTCAGATGCATCCATCTAAACAGTCCAAACCTATACATATTCACATTTCTGAGCAACAACTGAAAGAATTTTACCCTGACCTTTCCTTTCCCTCACACAATCTCTATTGGAGTTTTTATTTCCAGGCTACTTTTGATATCATAGGAGAAGATGATGCTGTGTCAGCCAATAGACTTGACTTTAGTTTCTTTTCACAGCTGAAGAAATCATGCCTGTTCTGGCAAATGATGGAGTGAAATGCTTATAAAAACAAAGGCATCAATGTTTTTCTGCTTTGTTTTGTATGAGTACTAAAAGACCAAAATATAGTTTTATGAGCAAACTAATTATTGGCCAAAATTTGGCATTGCCTGCAAAATTCAAGATTTTTTATTACTTTCTCTTATACATACCTCAGAATTATATATACTGATAAACTTAAGCTTCATTAATAACTGTTTTTCTAAATTGTGTTCTATATGTGTAATAAGAATTGTAATGCATTCCACTGTCGTGTATTTAAAAAATTAAAATCAATAAAAAAATAAATAAAGGGATATGTATAGGAAAAGAAGAACTTAAAAAAATAAGTGCTTTTCTATATCATTATTTTAATTCAATAGCAAACAATTTTAAAAATTTGGGAAAGAAAAATCAACTAGAAAGAATTTAAGTATCCATCCACAGGGGACCAAGTAAATAAATCATGTTACACTCATATGGAGAATACTATGTAATCTGAAAACATAATGCACTTTATTTTCTCTTAACAAAAAAGATTTTCAAGATGTAGTAAGTAGAATAAACCAAAGGTACAAGAGAGAATATACAGTATGCTACTTATTGTAAAAATGATCATATAAATATCTATATACTTATGTGGTCCAGCATATTAATTAGTAGTTTCTAAAAAGAAACATATGACTATTCAGCCATCTGTGGGATATAAGTATAAGAAACATCAGTCATGGGAAAATTTGTATTTTATTTCAATTCTTTCTGCCTGTTCACTTTAATTTTGTTTATTCATACCTTGGTTACTATATATATATATATATATATATATATATATATATATAAAGTTTATCTGGGTTTTCTGAACATACTGAAGCCAACTTCTTTATCATGATTATTGAAAAATGGTGACACAGGACAGATAACATGTGACATAGTAATATTATATTTTAATGAGCTTGTGACTATGACCCTGTGTAAATAACTTTTTTCATATGTTATTTGTTTCATCTATGAAATACAAAATAGTAGCTCTACCAACTCTGTGCTTGGATTAGCATTTGGTATTGTGGTTTGAACAAAATATGAAAGTTTTGTGATACTTGCAGGGTCGGGCAGGAGTGTGAAATATGATGGATATCATGTGTACTTTTGGATATCATGTTAACTGAATCTGACTTTGTCCTGACATTCCAATTTGTCCTTTCTTGGTATTTTTCTGGGGAAAGTATTCTACTAACATCTGATATTAAGAAAAACCACAATCACAATAATATTGTCTAATCTATTAGAAAATTACAAAATTGCAAACTTTGGTAACAGATATACAAATGAATAGACTACACTTTTTAAAATTGTAGTTAATACATACATTGCAACAATTCACTCCTCATATAGTTTTCATATCTATTATAATGATAATGAAAATTGTCATTTACTAAACTTAAGGCATGGTTCAAGAACTTTCCAGTGTTATATTTGTTATTCACTTGTCATGGTCACATTTTTAGGTAACCATAATTAATATCATTTCATGAATAAACAACATGAGACTAAATCATTATAATTTTTAAAATCCTGAGTCACACAATTAATAACAGAAGTCTTGATTATGAACCACAACTATATAAATACAAAGGCCAATCATTTTCCATGGTGAATTATCAGATACTACATTACAGTATACCAAAACTCCACTCCAAATCAGTCTCTCTATGTAGTATTATCTGTTCAGCATCATCACCAACTATGATGTTTATTTTAAGGTCATTGATCTATTTTTAGTAGGACTATAATTTAGTATTACCTTTAGAGAAATCAGTTTGATAATCTATTTTAAAAATAATGCTCATACTATTTGGACAATGCTTTTATGAGTTTGCCATGTGGTATATATACTTAAAGATGGGAATATGACTTTATACTCACAGATGCCCCTTGGATCATCATATGTTATAGCATTGAAAATGTCCAACACAAATGTTTGAACACATTTGGAATTAAAGTAGGAACAGAGAGATAAACAGTTTTTGACATTGTTTTATAAAATACTTATAATCAGAAAATTTCTTGATAATGGAAGGTTAAGTTGGAACAAATACATATGTATCAGACATGAGATCTATACACACGTGTGTGTATAAAAGATAAATTATAAGATTATCAGCAGGTTATTTCCCCCAATATTATGAGGTATATTTGATATTTAGATCAGTAAAAACTTTCTTTTATTTAAAAACGTTTTTAAAAATAAATAATTCCTTTTTATTGATTTAAAAATGACAGAGGAATGCATTACAATTCTTATTACACATATATACCACAATTTTTCATATCTCTGCTTGTATATAAAGTATGTTGACACCCAATTCGTGTCTTCATACATGTACTTTGGATAATGATGTCTATCACATTCCACCATCCTTGCTCATCCCCTGCCCCCTCTCTTTCCCTCCCACCCCTCTTTCCTATCTAAAAGTCATCTATTCCTCCCATGATCCCCTTTCCTACCCCATTATGAGTCAGCCTCCTTATATCAGAGGAAACATTCAGCATTTGTTTTTTGGGGATTGGCTAACTTCACTTAGTATTATCTTCTCCAACGCCATCCATTTACCTGCAATTGCCATGATTTTATTCACTTTTATTGCTGAGTAAAATTCCTTTGTATATATATATGCCACATTTTTTTATCCACTCATCCACTGAAGGGCATGTAGGTTGACTCCACGGTTTAGTTATTGTGAATTGTGCTGCTATAAACATTGATGTGGCTGTGTCCCTGCAGTATGCCATTTTTAATTCCTTTGGGTATAGTCCCAGGAGAGGGATAGCTGAGTCAAATGGTGGTTCCATTCCCAGATTTCCAAGGAATCTCCATACTGCTTTCCATATTGGCTGCACAAATTTCCAGTCCCACCAGCAATGTATGAGTGTACCTTTTTCTCCACATCCTCACCAACAATTATTGTTTGTCTTCATAACAGCTGCCATTCTGACTGGAGTGAGATGATATCTTAGAATAGTTTTGATTTGCATTTCTCTAATTGCTAGAGATGATGAGCATTTTTTCATATATTTGTTGATTGGTTGTATATCCTCTTCTGAGAAGTGACTGTTCAGGTCCTTGGCCCTTTTGTTGATTGGGTTATTTGTTTTTTCGGTGTTTACCTTTTTGAGTTCTTTATGTACCCTAGAGATTAGTGCTCTAACTGATGTGTGAGGAGTAAAGATTTGCTCCCAGGATGTAGGCTCTCTGTTCACCTTACAGATTGTTTCTTTTGCTGAGAAGAAACTTCTTATTTTGATTCCATCCCATTTATTGATTCTTGGTTTTAATTCTTATGCTATAGGAGTCTTATCAAGGAAGTCGGGGCCTAATCCCACATGATGAATCATATCAAAGCTTATTCTAAGTTTGCTTAATGTGCTTTATGCTTGTGAATTTTAAATATACAACTATGCCACCCCCTCTAATAGACTAAGTGAAATGAACATCAATTTTATTGTATAAGATCTTTGTTTTACATTGTTAACTGTTGGTACACTTGGTTTTTGAAGACTAAAAGTTTCTGCTGTGACTTTTTAAAATAAATGTTCCTAAAAACCAATATACTAAGTATATACTATATGAAGTGATAAGCCTAAATACCTGAAATGGCTTCCATATTTTAAAAAAATATTAGTTCAAATTATTAAGCTTGATTTTAAAGCTTGATTTTATTTCTAAAAATTCACTATGCTAAAATGAACTCACTTTTGTAGCCTTATGCACGTATGCAAATGACTTAAAGCTTCTGAATGCCTTGGCCTGGCATTGCTGTATTGAACATTATGGGTGATTCGAATTATCAAATACTACTGAAGTCCTATCCAAAGTATAATCTCATCAGTAATTCATGGGTGTTTCTCCACATCTTGGAAGCATTTGGTAGTGAAACTTTTTGATATTTATCAATACAATAGACACAAGATTGTATCTTTCTTTTAATTTACATTTACTTAGTAATAGATATGGTTTGTGATTATCATGGCAGATTAAAACTCCATGTGTATTTTTATGTGAGTGGCATCTTTATCATTTGTGCCATAATGCAGACAATGGTGGAGTCAAGCTGTCATCCCTATATCCCCTGTTCAAATAATAGGAAATAATATCACACCTATGAAATTTCTTCATAACTCACCTCCTCTGCTCCTTTAAACCTTTGGAAATGGCCACAATATCAACTACCTAAGAGCTCTGTACCCTCACTATTCTACAACTTGGGAACTGATGCAGATGGCAAAACTGTGGGCATTCAGGAGTCCAGGCCTCCCTTGAGGGAGGCCAGGGTACTGGGGAAGAGAGAGAGTGACCATATCCAGAAAGGTTAATCCACCTGAATCTCAACCACATAGAAAGTAACCAGGCAATTGAACAGCACTTTACCAAAAATGTTTCAAAATTCATACCACTTAAAGTACCAAGCTCATCATTGAAAAGACAGACTTTACTTGAAGGCAACAGGGTAGTTTTAAATCAACGATCTCTAATCCAAGGGTACTGCTTCTGGCAAAGGAGAAGAAGAGAAAAGAAAGGAGGAAGACTTTCTAAGCAATTGAAGGTGAAGCAGAAAAAGAGGGGAAATATTGAAGGGTTTCTGACATAACAAAGAGAACCCACACAGTGAGTATGTGTCCCTCCCCCAAACAATATGAACCCCCAAATCACTGGATTTTACTAGAATGGAAGAAAAGGGTGTCATTAAGCTAGTAACTTTATAAACCACCCAATATCACACAAATGAACAAGAGGAATCTGAAATCTATATAGAACTGTGGCAGAGAGCAAATAAATAATATTTTGGCAAATACTTATACAAGTTATCTGAGGAATCCTCCACCCGCCTCTCCCCAAAAAATAATCACGAAGCAGAAGAAAACTGTAAGTCTACACATCGAAATGGGATTGGATATGCTCAAGTACTTGAGAATATAACAAAAAAATTCTAGACGAGAAACTCAAAAACTAAGAACTGAAATGAACAAAACAGAGAAAGTTAAAAACAGTTGATTTGGAAAGAAATGGAAAATAAAGATAAAATTATCTAAGGAAGAAAGAGTAAATTAAAGGAAATTTGGAAAGTAGCATCCAAAGGCAGAGAATGAAGATAACATTAAAAACAAAACAAAACAAAAAAAGCAAAACAAATCAGAGAGAAGGTTATAGGATGGCAGACGGTCCGGAATCTAGTTCAGTAAGTGCTTATCATTAAGGAACATCCTCACAGTTCTCAAACCACTTGATGTGTCTACTGGATTTGAACAAATTAGTAAATCAATTGTTAAGAACAGGAGTCAAGATTTTTACAGTAGGAGAAAGAAGTTATAAATCAGAAAAAGTTGGGAGGTTCAAATAAATCCTATCATAATCAGTTTGAAACTAGAAGTTTAAATATAAAATTGTGGTTGTTCATATGTTTTGTATATGTATGTGAGTATAAGTATATAGTAGATAATTAATAATAATTTTGGCATGATGAGTCACATGTGATCTCTGTCTACACATAGATTTTTATACACATTGTCGTATATAGTCATGTGTGTGTGTAGATAGTTAGCCTTCCATATTCATGAGTTCCACATTCATAGATTTAATTAACCTCTGATGGAAAACATTCAAAATTAAAATTGCATCTGTAACAAACATATACAGACATTTTTTCTTGCAATTGTTTCCTAAGCAATATAGTATAAAAACTATTTACATAGAATTTTCATTGTATTAGATATTATAAGTAACCTAGAGAGGATTTAAAGTATATGAGAGGTTGTGCTGGGCAATGCACTCAAATACTTAGTGGGGACTAGTCAGGTTCCATATTTGGTTGACTTGTGTGCTCACTGATAGAATGTGGGGTTGGTCTTCATCAGACTTGCCATCCATCCCTTTTCTCAGCTCAGAAGATTTTTTCCTCCTACTCAAAGTATTTTTGCCCTCAGTTTAGGCTGGGATCCCTGAATAAAGGCATGAAATCTGAGGGTCCTAACATCCATAATTCCTTTGTATTTATCAAAAACTAGTATATGGGGAAATAATTTTCTGGTAACCTGGAGAGTATTGCTAAAATCCAAGGTGTTTACCAGAAGTTATGTTTGATTTTTCACTTATTTGAGTGAATTGAACAAAGGGATAAACAATTAAATAGTTTAAAGAATCCACAGGTCTTGACAGTCATCCAAGATGGCACCAGCAAAGTGTCCCTACCAGAGATGAGGAAGGGATCCCAGGAAGGGTCAGCGAAACAGCACGACTAAGAAATTTTGAATTTTTAATCTATATTTGCACCTAAGAACCTGAAAAAAATAGGCACATTTTGTATAATTGTGGAAAAAAATCTTTATCCTCTTCTAAGTTCAATTATTAGAATACAAGTAGAAAATATTGCAATTCTTGGTAACTATTCAATAGATATGAAAAGATGAATTTGTATACTAAAAATAAAGTCAACAATGCACTTGTATAAACATAAATAATTAATTATTTTAAAGGATTCAGTAAAATCTAAATGACTTGTTATATCTTGGTCATTTTCATCTTAGTAATTTCAAACATGAAAGTCATTTTATCTAACAGCATTGAAAAAAATTGCCAGAGGACAAAAAATTGGGGGAAACAGACAATGAATGTATGTTTGATCTTTGATAAAAGTCACTTTTCTCCCAGAGGAATAAATTTTTGTATGTGTGGTTTTATTTTTTTAACATTTGTTTGTTTGTTTTTTCTGTGTTGTCACAAAGTTCTTTATACTTGTTCTGCCAACTCCTGTAAATGCCAACAATCTGATCTCCAAGGGAGATGACTACCTCGGATTCTAATTTCTCCACCAACCAATTCTTGATAGACAGTCTGAACATTACCAAAACAGAGCTATGTATGCAAAAGCATTGCACAGTCTTGCACTAAGAAACCAGAAGAGGGAAAATTTGAAAATTGAAGTAAAACATACAGTTTCTCAGGGCTGGAGTTTCCTATGATTCATGAGTGTTAAACTTTGAGACAGTGAATCCAAGGCTAGATGATTTCTTGAGAAAGTTTTACATGACTAAACCCACACTTCAGTATACAGCTTGCCTTCTATCTTTCCATAATATATTGTTTATTTTAAATTAGGTTATAAACTTAGAGAATCTTAAAACTTTCAGGAATACAATAATTTATTTAGATCAAAATACAAACCAAAACAGATGCCATTTGAGGGCAGGCACAGAATCTTTCATGTATTTGTAATGTGTACCTACCTTTTTTAGTTTTCTCTAGAATTAAGGTATAATAAAAGAAAACAATTTCTTGTAAAAAGTACTTTAGATTGAAATGGTGCACATGGGCATTCAGCTGCAAAATCAACTCTTCCCATTTCAACATCCTCGTCATATCGCTGGAAATACAACATACGCAATCCATCCATCCAGTCAAATGAAAGCCACATTCTATCTACAATGAAGCATTTAAAGGTGTAAAATTCAAAATTTTCCAAACATATCCTTATCCTCTGAGTTCACATTGTCCTGAATACATATGTGTATATGTGTGTTTGTATGTATGTATTCATATTTTTATATTATATTTAAAATTTTATATTATATGCATATGCAATAAACTTTTATATCATATGTTGAATTTTGTGGCCCTTTCTTCATCCAATTGATATTAAATTCCTTAAGACAACAAGCATTATTCATCTATCTTTCCAACAGTATTCAGCAGGAATTGTTTCACATGATAAATATCCAATGTGTATGTATTGAATAAACTCATTCTGGAAAAAAATAAATATAAGCATTTGGCCTTTACTTAAAATTGTCCAAAGATATTATTTAAAAAACAAAATAGAGAGTTTTCTTAATTTTTTCATTGCTTTTTCTTGGGTATTACCCTAAATGAAAATTGAAGTTCTAAAGCCTAGGTAATATATTGATTACACTTTATTTCCAATATTCAGAACCTTGTAAGAATCTTTCCTATAAAATGATTTGAGCTTTGGTATACACTGAGTATTTTTCTCCCTAAAAATAGATATATTGACACCTAAAACCCTGACATGGTGGTATTTGGACATGAGGCATTTGGGAAGTAGTTAGGTCAAAAGGTAGAGTAAGATTCTTAATGAACGAAATTAGTGCCCTTACATGAGGAGACAAAGATTAATGAATTAATGTCACAAATGGACCAAATGTATTAAAATTCAAATCAAAAGACATAAAATAATTGAGTGCTTAAAAAAATCCAACAAAATGCTGCATACAAGTGACATTCAGCTATAAGAACACACATAGATTAAAAGTGAAAGGATGGAAAAAAGATACATCGTGTTCATGGTCACCAAAAGAGAGTGGGTGGCTGAGCTTTTGAGCACACCAGTGTTTAAGTCAAAGAGTGTAAAAAGAGATCAAGTCATTGTATAATGATTAAGAGGTCATCAAGAAGATATAGTAACTGTAAATACACGTGCACTCAACATCAATACACCTAAATATATAAAGCAAATGTTAACAAATCTGAAAGGGGAAATGAACAGCAGTACAATAATAAAATAGTAGAAAATTCAATCCCCCACATTCAACAAAGGATAGACTATCCAGATTAAAAATTGAGAAAGGAATATTAGACTTGAGATATGCTTCTTATCAAATGGGCCTAACAAACATAATTATAACATTGTATCTAACAACAAAAGAAAGCACAGTATTTTCATAGGACATTCTCCAAGATAGATCATATGTTAGGCCACAAAACAAGCATTAAAATTCAACAAGATTGAAATTATAACAAGAGTATTTTCTAACCACACTGGTATGCAACTATAAATCAATAATGGGGAATTTTGGAAAATTCACAGATAATTGGCAATTATGCAACATACTTAAAAAATGTTCTTTTTTGTTATACATAACAGTAGAATGTACTTTTACATATCATACATACATGGAGTATAATTTCCCTTTTTTTGGTTGTACATGATGTGGAGTAACACTGGTCATGTGTTCATATAAGAAAATTATGTCCAATTCATTCTACTATCTTTCCCATTCCCATTTCCCCTTTCTGCCCCCCACTGTCCCTGTCTACTCCTCCCTCTTCCCACCTATTGTGAATCAGTATCTGCATATCAGAGAGAACATTTGGCCTTTGGCTTTGGGGATTGGATTATTTAACATGATAATCTCCAGTTCTAACCATTTTTACCAGCAAATGCTGTAATTTCATTCTTCTTTATGGCTTTGTAATATTCCACTGTGTATATGTACCACATTTTCTTTATCCATTCATCTGTTGAAGGGATCTAGGTTGGTTCCATAACTTAGCTATTATGAATTGAGCTGTATTGATGATTTGAGCTACATTGATGATGAGCTACATTGATATGGCCATGCCACTATAGTATGCTGATTTAAATCCTTTGGGTACATGCCAAGGAGTGGGATAACTGGGTCAAATGATGGTTCCATTCCAAGTTTTCTGAGGAATGTTCAGTGTGGATACACAAATTTGCAGTCCAACAGCAATGTATGAATGTACATTTCCCCCTACATCCTCACCGACATTTATTGTTACTTTTATTCTTGATAGTTGCCTTTCTGACTAGAGTGAGATGAAATCTAAATGTAGTTTTAATTTGCAGTTCTCTAATTTAAGCAACACATTTTTGAACCATCAATGGGTCAAAGAAGAAGTCAAAAGAAAATGTGAAAACATATAGAAACTAAAATTAAATGAAAACATAGCAAAACTTCTGTGATGCTGCAAAGTTGTCAGAGAAAAGTTTTTCGTAATAAACATCTACCTTAAGAAAAAAAAAGACATCAAATGAGCAGTCTAACTTTATATCTCAAGCAACTAGAATAAGAACAAACCAAGTACAAAGTTCGTATAAGAAAGGAAGTAACAAAGTTCAGAAAAAAGAGAATACAATTTTCAATAAAAATACTTTTTTTAAAGGTAGACAAAATTTGGGGGTAGGGTTATAGCTCAGTGGTAGAGTTCTTGCCTCATACACGTGAAGCGCTGGGTTCAATCCTCAGCACCACATAAAAATAAATAAAATAAATAAAGATATTGTGTCCATCTTTACAAAAATCTAAAAAAAAAGGGTAGACAAAAACAAAAAATTTTAACCATTCTTTAAAAAAATGAGAAAAAAATCAAAAAAATAAAAGCATAAGTGAAGGCAGAAGCATTGCAACTGATAACCGAATAATTATTTGCCCAAACATGAATAACCTGTAAGAAATGGAAAAAAAATTCTAGAAACATACAATCTCCTAAGCCTCAATCATGAATAATTATAAAACCTGAACAAACCAATGATCAGTCAGGATATTTAATCAATAATAAAAATTCTTCCACCAAAAAAAAAAAAAAACAAAGCTGAAGATTTACCAATGAATTCTACCAAACATTTAAAGAATTAATATTAATCCTTTCAAACTCTTCCAAAAGGCTGAAGAAGAGGAAAAATTCTTATATAAAGAAATGATAAATGTTTGAGAAGATAAGTACATTTAACTTTATTTAAGCATTGCACAATGTATACACTTATTCAAACGTCACATGGTACCACATTAACATGCATAACTTTGTTTTTATATATGAGTTAAAACAAATTTAATTCAAAAACCCCTAAAATAAATAAAATCCTTATATTTATGTCCCGTATCAAATTTTTTTCCATCGAAAACTTGACTCAAATATCATAATTTTGTCAATAAAGTGTATTTATATAATACATATTACTTGTATTTCCAAAGGTGATTTTTTCCACAAAATTCTTAATTTCTGAAATGACTACAGAATAGTTCTGCAGAATTATTTAAGCAGATAATCCTACCTGTGGACATGTAAAAAATACTGTCAGGGTGATGGAGGAAATAATTTCTAAGTGGCCAGGGTTTTGCCACGTGTATTTGCAAGTGGGTACTTATTCCCATGAATCCTGTAATTCTTCTGTCTATGTAGAATAAAGACCTTCTTCCTATTATCAGAGACATGAACTCCTTCCACCCTTTTAAACTCCTGTAGCATGTGAAGTTTTCTGTTCAAGGTTTCTATTTAAAGTCTTTTCTTTATTATGTTTCTACAGGGATTTGAAGGGCTGCTTCTAGATCTCTTGCTTTCTACTTCAGTTTAAAAAAATCCTACTGGGGTTTCTATTTCTGTGTTGCTTCACCAGATGTCCAAACCATTTAAGACATGGCCTCTAAATCCTTGACAGCTATTTGAGGGTGTCAGTATGTTCTCAATTCACTTCATTTTTACCTGATCTTATCTTGCCTTTTCCTCTGGAAAGAATAAAACAAACATCTAAAGAGTGCCAACTGGGTGCAAGCCACTGTACTAAGCACTGGGGGACAATATAACACTTGTTTCCAGCTCTTAAAGAACTCAGGCAAATAAAGGAAGGTATTACCCATTAGCATTTCTTAAAGAGTCTAAGAAATTGGCCTTTACAATTTGGATTAACTCCCTTCTCTTGTCCAAATTTCTGCTGCTCCATCCAGAAATTACATAATTCTATAGCTGCGAATTCATTATTTCTATCTTGGAGTTAATAAAATTTTTTGACTCCTCTTAAACTATTTCTCTCTTTCCGGGCATGCTGGCAGATTTTTTACTAAGGTTTTGTAGCCAGGATTCTAACTAAGTAAAACCCTTGGTGCTACCTAATGTAATTGTTAGCTAGCAAAACAAACAAAAGGACAACAACAAAAACTAATGAGTTCTTCACTAGTTTTCTCCCAAACTTAATGTCATCAGTGACACTTTGTGCATCTTGATCTGAGGTAATTTGCTCAGACTGAAGAGACTAAATCTAAAAATATTTTTATTGGCTCAAACTTTTTTTCTATCACAAGAATTCAGAACAAATGATTTCAATTTTGCCTTGAAGTTTAGGCAAAGTCTCACAAAGGGATAGAATTTTCTTGGATTGGATTTTCCTGGACTCAACGGGCCTAAGAGGTGATTTACACCCATGGAACTTTGGCAAGGGATTTGTCTATATAGTTAAAATACTGACAACAGTTAAATAGTTATAGATATTCACAAGAAAGAAAGTGTTAAGAAGAATTAATATGGGGCTAGGATTGTGGCTCAGCAGTAAAGCGCTTGCCTAGCACGTGTTTGATCCTCCCTGGATGTGATCCTCAGCACCACATAAAAGTAAATAAGTAAAATAAAGGTATTTTGTCCAACAACAATGAAAAAATAAATATAAAAATTAATATAAGAATAATTAATATAACTAGGGCTAGTAATAACAATAACTATGACAATTATGGATTTATTATTGTATGTTAGACTTGGAGGCAGGCACTTGACCTAACAGAAAAGGTTTAGCTGTGTTTGAAAGAAGATCTAAAATAGCAGAGCTTTAAATAAGAGTCTAAAACATGAACCTCCACAAAAGCAAGGTCAAGGCCAGCCAGCTTCATGGGTCTGTGACCTGAGCTGTCGTACAAGTTCCAACTTCATTTGAGGCTTTTCAGGAACCTTGTTGAAAAATCCTTAATAATTTTATCTTTGAATTCACATTTCGTAAGTGAATATGTATGAACTGATATACACGCTGACATTCTTTGCCATCCTATTTTCGTATAATTCTCACTATACTCAATCAGCATAGAATTCATGGGAATCTACCATACATTTCAGTTCAGTAAAACTCAAAGAAAGTTCAAAACAAGTATGTTACCTCCAAGACTGAGTAGGTGGGGGTAGTGGCTGCCACAAGAGGCAAGTTCTTATCAAACAGGAACTTATGTCAACTGCAGAAAAAAAAAGGCAATGACATTCTTAGACACACAACTACCAAGCAACCTTATCATATCCTTCCTCACTCATGTTACTTACTGCACCATCCCATCCCTCCCACTAATGTGGTTAAAACAGAGTAAAAGCAAAGACATGGCAGCCCAGATTCCCTTTCCTTTCAGTCTTTCCTTATTCATCAGCAAGCCAAAGGTGGATAGTGTTGGCAGAATGTGAACTTATCAAAAATGAAATAAAAGCAATAGCATTAGTTTTGCTCAAAATTTCCACTCGTTTGGTATAAACATGAATAAGATATGAAATATAAGTTGTCTAATTTTAGTTATTATGCATATGAGTTCTTTTTATTTAAAACTAGCTTTCTAAAGAATACAAAGGTAAGTGGTAAAATTCATGCTAGTAATTATAAACATCTTCTTTACTTAGAATGGCATTAATAGTAAGTAAAAAACATCTAGATACAAACTAAGAATTAAAAAAAAGTTTATCTTTTAGTGCAGTTAGTGACTATTTGTTTCTTTTTCAACAAGGGGGGCCTACATTTTCATTTTGCACAGGGCCCTACAAGTTACATGGCTAACCCTGCCAGCATTAATATGGTGCCCTACATGTATGGAACCCAGGTTCCTTCTATTTTATTGTGCCATTTTCTGTGGTCCACTGTTATGACTCCCAATGCAGAATCCAGATTAGTGGGAACATAAAGCCAAAACAGACAAGGGCAAAGATAACACAATGCTTTCTCTTTTGGTAAGTGTAAGAAAGATACTGCATGATTCTTCTAGCTTGCTTTGTAAATCAGAACTTAGACAAACACACCAGTTGCAAGGGAAGCTGGGAAGTGAAATCTTTGATAATTATGTATACAGCTAAATTTCAGAGGTGCTGGAATCAAAAGAAAAGGGAAAGAATGAATATTGGGCACAACTTAGTTTTCTGTGCCACACAAGTTAAAAAATAATGCCTGTGAGGAATCAATCAGTGCCAGGTAGCCTGAGACTGGACAGATTTCCCCAGGGGAAAAAGAACATACATAAAAAGTAGGGTGGAGAGGATGTTTCTGTTAATAAGCCTGCATGATAGATACAAAATAGAAGTAGAAAGGATACAAATTACTTGAAGAAATTCAAACAAGAAGCCTAAACTGGATTCACAAAGGTTGAAATGTCAGATTTTGTCACTGGCTATTTGATTTGGACAGATTACATTACTTGTTTAAATTATTATTTAATAATAGCAGCATTTCTTCAAAGGATAATGTGTCTAAGATGTCGAACACAGTGTCTGATATTTAATATTTACTAGTTCTTCATGTTAATTTTCATTTTATAAACAAAAAAACTTTTTTATTAATTCTATTGTGTTTGTATCTATAGTAAACATAAACCTTTATCAATGAACTAGCATTAACTATCAATACATTGATTATAATAAATATTCTAACACATTAAAATTATAAATCTCAGTATACATATAATAGGTAAACTTTAAGAACACAACATTTTAAAATTTCAATTTCTCAAACTAGATATCAAGAAGAGCATCATAGTTTTGAGGATTTTTATATTTAAATGCTCATATCTAGCAGTTTTAAATAATCCCTTTATTATGTTAATAATTTAGACCTCTGTTAATAACCTGCTACTACTATTCAGGTCTCTTGAATTCACTTTATCTTTATCATTCATGTCCAGTCAAGTGCCATGTGTAATTGGTAGGTCATGTTGCAGAGAACCGTAAAAATATGTTCAATAATAGACTGAATTTGAAGTACCTTTCATATAATGAACCTGAATAAAGCATCTCAGCATTCTGAAGTACTGAATAATTAAATAGTTTTTTATTATTATCCCCATTTTATAGATGGAATCATAGGTACAAAGATATTAAATAATTTGCTGAAGAACATACAGTTAGTCAATAGCAGGGATAAACTGGGAGTAATACTCAAAATTTGCATTCAGAGAAAAAGTTCAGCAGAAATTTCTGCTACATCTGTATTCTACATAGAAAACTAAATTGAAATCATCACTGCTTTCATTATTAATATTCATTCGTATCAAAAATATGCTAGGTACCATAATATACAGAGAATGAGATAAAACCCCCTAACCCCAGCCCAACTATATATCTAATTCTCCCAACTTATTACTAGTACATCTGAATGGGTGTTTTATCACCTTAATTATTTTTAAGAAATGACACCAATAGCAAAGAATCCTGTGAGTCTAATTGCTAAAGAGAACACATCTCCTACTTGCCCAAGTAGTACTAAACTTTCCTCTTATTATAAAGATAAAGACTATTAGAAACTGCAGGCTATGCTTAAAAAGAACTAAAATATCCCATTAATTGGACAGCTATGTTAGTGAAGTCATTCATTTGGGTTGAGATCATATGTCAATGGCAATGTAAGTCATACGACAAAGTACTATGAGGGTCATATTTAATTCTGTGTAAATAATCATCTTCAATACCTGTGAACTGTATTTTATTCCCAACTGTATTTTATTCCCAGTGAGGACAAAGGAGGCTCTGAAAAGTGAAGAGATATACCTAAGGATACATAATTTAGTGGTAAATGGTCTTTAATCCAGGTAATTTTAATTCTTTTCATTCTGGGACAATTATTCACATATAATTGTATAATTTTGAGTAGTCTTAAAATAAAAATGTTTAAAGTCAAAAATATTTTAAATGCCTATTTTTATTTTGTTAACATTTATTAATGTTACTGGCATAATTATATGCTTTTATAAAGTTATTAAGTGTTTTTGATTGACAAACTTTACTCTTTTCTCTGTCTCTTATGAAAATGGCTTGTTAAAATCTCTCTATTGTTTTGGAAGTTATCCAGTCTTCTGCTATTTGGGGTGATAATATCTAAAACTTTTAAATATTCAATTAGGTATAAGTTTAAAGCTAATCAATCTCTCTTAGTTTTCTACTATATTTGTACAAGAATTTATTCAATAATCCTCTATTAATTTAGAGTATTCCCAAAGTTTCAGTATTATATGAATCTTGTAATGACTATTACAGAATTAAATGTTAGTAGCACTAAATATATTTACAAAATGTTATTATCACCATTGCCTATATTCAAAAATTTTCCATTATCTCCAAAAGAAATTATGTGCCCATTAAACAATAACCACAGTGGTCCACTGCCCTTGACATCCTCTATTCTTTGGTTCTAAGAATTTGTTCTAGATACATCATATAATAGCACATGCAATATTTTCCCTTTTCCTCTGTATTTCATTAAACATAATGCTTTTAAAGTCTATCTGTGTTACAACACATATCAAAATTCTATTCATTTTTTAAGACTGAAACATATTCTGTTGTATGTATATACTAGAGTTTGTTTATCCTTTCATCTGTGGTTGAGCACGTGGTTGTTTCTACCTTCTGGCTACAGTAAATAATGTTGACGTGAGCATGGGTGTACAAATATCTGCTCGAGTCCTGTTTTCAGTTATTGTGTGTACATACCCCAAAGTGGAGTTGCTGCATTATATGGTAATAGTATTTTTAATATTTGGAGAAACTGCATTGCTGTCTCCACAGTGACTGCACTATTTTGCAATCCTACCAGCAGTGTGCAAAATTCCACTATCACCACATCCCCACCAGCACTTAATATTTGTTCATTTGGTTTTTAATAATAGCCATCTTGTTAAGGAATTTGAGGCCTAATCCAATGTGATGAAGATTTGGTCCTATTTTTTCCTCTATTAGACGCAGGGTCTCTGGTCTAATTCCTAGGTCCTTGATCTGCTTTGAATTGAGTTTCGTGCATGATGAGAGAGAGGGGCTTAATTTCATTTTGTTGCATATGAATTTCCAGTTCTCTTAGCACCATTTGTTTGAGAGGCTATCTTCTCTCCTTGTATGTTTTTGGCACCTTTGTCTAATATGAGATGATTATATTTACTGTGGGTTTGTCTCTGTGTCCTCTATTCTGTACCATTCGTCTATATGTCTATTTTGGTGCAATACCATGCTGTTTTTGTTACTATAGCTTTGTAGTAAAGTTTGAGGTCTGGTATTGTGATGTCTCCTGCTTCACTCTTCTTGCTAATGATTGCTTTGGCTATTCTGGGTCTCTTATTTTTCCAAATGAATTTCATGATTGCTTTTTCTATTTCTATAAGGAATAACATTGGAATTTTAACTGGAATAGCATTGAATCTGTATAGCACTTTGGGTATTATGGCCATTGTGAAAGCACAAGAAATAAAATCAAGAATTAATAAATGGGACGGATTCAGTTTAAAAAGCTTCTTCTAAGCAAAAGAAACAATCAATGAGGTGAAGAGAGAGCCTACATTTGGGGAACAAACTTTTGCTATGAGCATGTCAGATACAGCACTAATCTCCAGGATATGTAAAAACTCAAAAAACTTAACATAAAAAATCAATAAATGGGCTAAAGAGCTGAACAGACACTTCTCAGAAGAAGATATATAATTGATCAACAAATATATATGAAATAACAGTCTTCAATGAAAATAGCTAAATTACTTAAACACACTGTAAATATAAATGATGCTCAAAATAATTATCATAATTACTATGAACATAGGTAATAATTTTATTGTTTGAAATTCAGAAAAAGACAAAACTATACTGGCAGGTCTGTGGTTGTTAGGGGATAGGGGCTGCAAGAGAACCAAAAGGAGCTAGGAAGGAAATTTTTAGGATGATGGAACCGTCCCATAAATTTGTTGTGATATATAAGCATATTTTTCATATTTGAAGTATACATTTTAAATTAATGGATTCTATTCTTTGCAAATTATACCTCAATAAATCTGTTAAAAGCAAATAATTCTAGAAAATCCTTATCCTTTTCTCCTGAAAAAGGATACACACACACACACACACACACATATAATGACAATAATAAGAAATAATAAGAAATGTAATTACCTTTAGTGTAATGTTCAGTGACAAATGTTCTGATCTCATACTTTATAAAAAAATTGCCATTAATTGAAGTCCATAGATAGATGGTGCTATTTCATACCATTCTAAACAAAATAAATTGAAGATAACTATCATCCTCCCAAAATCTGCAGAAATAATTTAGAGCTTCTTAGAAGATATGTATAGGTGTCTGATAAAAGAGCTAGTCATCCTTATATTTGCCCAGCAGTATTCGAAGAAACTTATGGCCCAAAGGTCAAATTTGCCCCCCCCCTTTTTTTTGAGGGGTGAGAATCTATACAATTTTGTTAAATTTAGTCAAAATTTAAAAAATAAGAAGCTTCACATAAAATTTTACTTTCTGTTGACAATAATTGGTGGGCAATATGTTATATTTAACTGATTTCATACGGAACTCCACATATTATTATATCTCTATGTGTAATTTTTCTTTTCCAGAATGTTTTTTTTTGGGGGATTTTTACCCAATTCTATGGTATCTATTCTTATTGATGTGTAAGCACTCTTATAGGAACCTAATAGACTTCTGCCTTTTTTAAAATTTTGTCTTCTTTCATTATACAATTAAGAATTTAATTTATAAATATTTTTTCTCATCTAGTTTCTGAATTTTATGCCATTGCTATCTCATCCTGAACTGAGAATTAGTAACAAAGACATTCGTGGGGTTTTTTTGTTTGTGTTTTTATGATTTCAATTTTGGAGTTAATCCTATTTAATCAGATTAGATATCCATTCTAGAATACAGCTCTCCCTGTGCTAATATACACATAATCTGAAAAGCATCATAACCTTGGGGATAAATTAATTGGCTCACAGATACAGTCAATGAATCCTAGGGAATTAAAGTAAAATATAAGAATTCTTGTAAAGAAGCATACTTTTAAGAAGGAATGTGTACTATCTTTTTGATAGACCTTAACTGTCTTCAAGCAACATGGGCTGGTTTAATCCACACCTGTCTCAAGGTACTAGCTTTTTTATTTCAGATGGACAGCTTCCCTTGGAGATGCTATACCTTACTATTGCAGTAAATGAATCAAACAACAGGAAATTTTAAATATCCAGAGGCTCAAGATACTAGTTTCCTTCATTATTTGATACATCTTTTCTAATCCGACTTAAGACAGGAATAATTTTGTCATTATTCTTGTTTGCTTGTTTGTTTTTAATGGAGAAACTTGAAATAAATAACGCAATGTTGAAGGTAGAAAAACACATGGAAAATCTTGGAAAGAAACTTGAAAGTGAATAGTTGCCCTTTTCAATATTTAAAATAAAGTTATAAAAATTTAGGGATGAGACCAGTGTATATATTAAAATAGATTATAGAACTAGAAGAGCAAGTTCAGAAATCCAAGTATATTTGTAAATTTAGTATGTAATAGAGATAATAATTAAAATCCATGTGAAAAATGAATCATCCCATAAATATTATTGAGACAAGTGGCCCTAAAAAGCAATAGGAAAAACAAACAAAACCAGAACTGACCAGTGGGGGAGAGTGAATCCAACTTTCTTC
>NW_025999998.1:15265201-15280562 GCF_001458135.2 Marmota marmota marmota | reverse complement strand
TCTTATTGTCTAATTTTTTGAGTTCTTTGTATACTCTGGATATTAGGGCTCTATCTGAAGTGTGAGGAGTAAAGATTTGTTCCCAGGGTGTAGGCTCCCTATTTACCTCTCTTATTGTTTCTTTTGCTGAGAAAACACTTTTTAGTTTGAGTAAGTCCCATTTGTTGATTCTAGTTATTAACTTTTGTGCTATGGGTGTCCTATTGAGGAACACAAAACTACAACTATCTTATATTTGATAAAGGGGCTAAAAGCATGCAATGGAGGAAGGATAGCATCTTCAACAAATGGTGCTGGGAAAACTGGAAATCCATATGCAACAAAATGAAACTGAACCCCAACTTTCTTCTTAAAGAGGATTCTGATTAGGGTCCTGATAGATATGGCCTCTAGTAGAGGCAGATGAATGGTAGTACTAGATATGTGTTCCAATGGGAAGGTCATTGAAGGAATTTCTCATGACTTGAATGGACTTTCTATAAAACCAGACATATAGTCCAGCTATATGGAATAGCAATGTTTTAAGAAGAACCCTTAAAGATGTTTATGAACGTATGTAACTAATACTAGGAATTTTTCTCATGATGTATAGTGTAAAGTTAAAAACAAAGAGTTGCATTTTTATAATGAACTGGGATTTTATTAGCAGTTAAAACTGTGATCATTGTTCCCCATTTCATTTTCAATGAGTCAATATTTAATTGCTATGTTTATTAATTTTTGATCAATATTAGTCAGAAACTTGTATTTTAAAACAATTACTGAAATTAATCCCCTGAAGAAAGTGTATTTCATTGTGAAAATTTGATTTTATTTCTTGAGCACTTTAAGATAAGTTGACACTGATCCATCTTTCTCTATGACAGGAAATGTGTGCATCGAACATAATACAATGAAGAATACTATTTGCAACCTACTTAGGTGTGCTCTGTTTTGTGAAATATACACACTATGTACTTTGCAGCATGCAATTAGCCTTCAGATCAAATGAACATTTGTGCATGAAAATTTATTTCACAAGCCTGGTAGCACAGAGGGGATATTAAAAAATAGCCATACATGCCTGAGTGAAGAAGAAAATAAAATATTCTTTTCTCAAAAAGTTATGACTCAAGGGATTGGTACTCACTTCTGGGTTACTAGGTTGAACCTTATCTAGGTGGGTATTGATTACCATCTGACAGCTCTGTAGTGATCTGTGTGCACTAAGGTGTTGGTTATAATCTTAAAAATAATAATAATAAAAGAGTCAACATCCTAAATGCTGCCACTACGATTAGAATTAATTGGTGCCCTTTTTAACAGCACCAGAAGAGTATTACACTGAAATGGCACCCTTCCATTATCTCAATCTAACTAGTAGGAAAAAAGTGAGGAAAGCAGAAAATGCCATTTACTAATCTGAGAGCAACAGAAGGTTAAGAAGTGAAGGAAACTACCACACAGATAAAATAACATTCTTACGTATTTCCAGACATAATGATTAGTTGACACTTGTAGATTCAAACATTTAGCAATATGCAGTAAAGGCATATTATGTGTAAAACAATCCATTAGATGTAAGAAGTAAGAATCCATCATTGATTCATCCATTTGGGCAGCAGATGCGTAGCTATGAGAAAAGAGGAAGTAAAAACATAATGCAGTTGAAGGCTTTTTTTGATAGTTTATAATCTAGAATAAAGAAGGAGGACATGTATGCCATTAGAATAACTAAAATTCACTTTCTGGCACTCAGAGGAGACAGTGGTAACTTATGTTAGCAAGTTGTGGTGGAGGGACTTGGGTAGAGAGAAAAGTAAAGTAAATCAAGAAAATCATTTCTATTCACTCACCTCATAAGCCATCAATTCATTCAACCCATTGATTCTTCTTCTGCATTATTAAACTCACATTATCATCACTGATTTGTTATGCTATTTCTAACGTACACTTCACATTATTAATTATGGAATTCTTAATAATAAAAATATAAATATTAGTGAGTCATACTGTTATTCTATATGACCTTTCAAATCAGAAAGAAACCATTTTACGTAAAACTCAGATTCTATAAAACATAAAATAATAATATTTAAGAGCTTATACCTAAAAATACACAAACCAAAATATTATATAAAATATAGCTAAAACTATTTTCACTGAGCATCACTTACTTTTACCATTAATATTTTCATAAATCAAAATGTCAATGATTTACTGTACATTACATGCTATGCAAAATATTTTCATTAGCTGGATAACTTTCTTATGACAAAAGAAAACAATTCTTTATCACAGTTTGGAGTAAGTACTAAATCTTATTAATCAGAATCATATAAAATAGCTGTATTTTTATCATCAAAATGTGAAAACATGATAAAGTTAATAAATAATTGCCATAAGATCTAAATAAAGTTTTAAAAAGTCTTTAGGGAAAATATAAGTGCTATTTTTTTAAGAGAGAGAGGGAGAATTTTTTTAATATTTATTTTTTAGTTTTCGGCGGACACAACATCTTTATTTCTATGTGGTGCTGAGGATCAAACCCGGGCCGCACACATGCCAGGCGAGCGTGCTACCGCTTGAGCCACATCCCCAGCCCAATATATAAGTGCTGTTTTTGAAGTAACTGATTTTTCTCCTTGATAAGAAGTTGAAATCTACTTCTATTGTGAAACAAAATTATATTTGACCTGAGGCAAGAGATCTATTTTCATCTGGAACCTGTAATCCCAGCAACTCCAGAGGTTGAGCAGGAGAGTTGCAAGTTCTACTCCAGCTGGGTGATTTAGTGAGACCCTAAGCAAAATATAAGAAGGCCTGGGAATGTAGCTCAGCAGAGGAGCATACCTGGGAACAGGGAAAAGATCTGTCCTCTCAGAGGCTCAGATTGCCATGTATAAAATGAAGTGGACAACATAAGAAGAGAAGTTTCTCAATTTTGTTGAAGAAGTAGGACTTATCTTTTTTCATAAAAATTTAAATTGAATCCAATAAATATAATTCAGCTGCATAGGCAGTGTCTCTGGCTTACAGGAGGAAGGGTCTGTGCTGCTGCCCACTGCCCTTGAGGAACATTAGCAGACAGCCAAATCACTGTTCACCATGATATAAAGAGGGCTCAACAGAAAAGCAGCAATTCATGAGTACTAGCAGAGCCAGTAACTTTAGGGAAAAAAAATAGACAAATTGTGATAGGTTGAGTAGAACAGTGCTATTTACTTTGTAGTGCTTTTAGGAGATTTAATAAACTAAAATATTCAAAATACTTAGTGCAGTTGATGGATTCTCAGAGAACAATCATTCCTTCTCTCCTTTCTTCCCTAAAACATGTTAATCCTATAATTCTGCACAACATCACAACTCTTGTAAGATTTTCTGCCAGAAAATGTAACAGCTTTCAATGAAAAGACTAAATGATTCATTCTCAACTGAACCGATATTAATATTGGCTCTGAAAGGGCAAAAGTTGGGTCTTTATGAGTAAAAACAATATTTTGCTTTTATGTTTAAAATATAGACATACATACACTTACAAACATAAATACATTATTTCTGTAGTATTACTATTTCATGGTAGAAAAAAATCTAAAAAAAATCTAAAAAGATTCTGTAGGGAACTGACCATGAAAAAATAAAAAAAATGTTAAAAACACTTGACTAAGCAATTAGAAATCATGTCAGATAAATTATCAGAGATATATCTGGTTGATCCTAAATGAGACACTTGTAGATTCAAACATTTAGCAATATGTAGTAAAGGCATATTATGTGTAAAACAATCCATTAGATGTAAGAAATAAAAAGATGTGGTGTTAGTCTATGAACTCAAGGAACTTAAAATTCATCACAAATGTTCAAGCATCCAGCAGTACAAAGGTTCAAGAGTTCACTCACTGGAGTGATCAGAAAGTTTTCACAGGTGAAGTTCGTTTAGTTGGAATTTGAAAAAAATACACTGTAAATGACCAGGTATAGAACAGTCTAGAGAGGGAAATGACATGAACATAGAACATTTTTTCTATGTTCATGGGAAAAAGTCATAAGAAAGGAAAAAGTCATAAGAAAGGACAACTGAGAATGAAATGCAAGAATGGCACACTGAAGCCTGGTAGTTTATATAATGAAGAAAGTGATTGAGACTAGCGGGCCATTAAGAGGCCAGTACTACTGTGCGTGTCTAGACTGGAACAAAAGATTTTGCTCAAACACACTAGCAGTAGAAATACTGAAGAGCCTAGTAGTCTGCTAGACATGGGAGTGAGGAAGAAGAGAATAAAAGGTGGCTATTAAAAGGCTTCAAAGCTTCAATTCTGAGTAACTAGGATGACAGGAGTGTCACCCCTGTGATTCTCCACTCTCTTGGTCCTTTCCCTGATAAGGGAAAGTTCTGAGCTCAAGATGAGAAAGAAAGAATGTTTTTCTGCTAGGTTGGGTGGGAAAACTCTACAGATTCTGCCAATGGTAATTAATAATGACTATTTCTACCAACATGAGTCCATGTTTAAGATTTAAGGGGGAAAAAAAAAAGCAATGTATATCAGAGGACTATAATATTTCCCTTTTGTCTTACACCTGGATATGTACCCATAGGAATTTATATCAGCAGGATGAACACCTGAAACAGCAAAAGTAATAAATAAATAAATATAAAGAAATTAAAAAAAGAAAAACATTTAAAAAATTTCCCAAAAAGTCACCTAACTGATTTGGAACTAAAACTTTTCAGTCATCAGACTTAAACAATTAAATGCATGATCACTCTTCATACTATATACCCTATAATCATGAAGTCCTCCTGTGTGGTAATGTAGTTAGTGTACATACTCTAGGGAACAGTCCTTTGGTGGTATTTAAAAAATAAGTATGTAAGATTATTCAGGAAGTATTAAATTGAAGAACTAATGAATTCACATAGGTGTCTTCTGAGCTACTTGAAATAATAAAATAACATTCTTACATATTTCCAGACATAATGATTAGTTGAAAGTGGTAGGTTCATTGAATAATAACTGTGAACTAAAAATAGAAATCTAGAGAGAAAATATTTTCCAGGTCCCCAAATCAGTGGAAACCATCTAGAAAATAGTTCTCCACTAGTGTGGATGGAGAAATAAGGCTGATAGGAGTATGACTGAGTTTATGGCCTTTCAGGATATAAAATGAAGTGACAATCTGAAATGAAAAAGTGGCAGCAGATGGTTCCAGATACAGAAAGAGAAATATCTCAAATGAGTGGGACATAAATCCCTTAAATATGACAAAGATAAAGATGGGAATAAGTCTCATTTGCCTTTTTCATCTCATAATATTATTCTATTCATTTTCTCTGCTAACATAAAATATGATCCTATTCGAATACAGTAATATCCAGCATGTCAAATGTATTTTTCCAACATTTTTTTCTTGATCTTCATTATTAGAATGGTAACAAGCATCACTGGAAAAATATAGAGAAAAATTACTTCTGTTCCAGCCATCATTATCTAATGGTGGATAAATCTTCTGTCTAGATATGCAATTCATTGGCTGTACAGAAAAATGGAATAGGTTTACTCATAGGTGTAATCATGAATATTGACACTGATCTATGATGTGCATCTGGCACCATTCTCATAGCCCCTCTCCGTCTGGAATGACAAATCATGAGTTTGTCCTGTAATTTATAACAGACCAATTACTTCCAGTCCTGTCAGTACCATTAGCTCAATGTGTGATACACTGCACACATCGCACCTTGACAGCTCTGCAAGTTCCCCTTCTTGGACAGAAGGGGACTGTAACACATGCCTAGCAAACACAGAGGATTTTGAGACCTTTACTCCTCAGCCAGTACTCAATTCCTTTTGCATTAAACATAACTTTTTTCACAAGAAATTCTATGCATACTCAACTAGGACCAGGGCTGATTATCAAGACTCATTACTCTGCTCACTATGATGAACAAAATAGAGATAATCTCTCTCTCTCCCCAACACCAGATTTTGTTGATGGAAGCGTTTGGACTACCTGTTTTGACTTAAAAGGAATAAAAGTATTTTTCCTTTAGCAATTTGCTTAACAACAGTGCTGCTCTGGCAATGCTCTCTCCATAGTATGGTAAACCTTCCATTTATGTCCAACAAAACAGTACCATCTCTTCTTTTTTGCCTGGGTATGTAAAAGGAGGCACTTAAAGGTAATTTAAGCACCAACTATTTTCTTTATTTTTTCTTTTGGTTGTTGTTGTTCATTTTTTAAATAGCCCATGTTCTACTTTTGAACTCTATGTGCTTGGAAAAAGTCATTTCTAACTCTTAATTTCTTCATCAATGAACTGATAAAACTGGAAAATACACTGATGAAAACTAGTTCTAAACTCAAGCTTAGATAGTATCTTTACATATCTTTATGTAAGTATACATAAATCAGTGTACATATCTTTATGTATCTATGATATCTTTACAAAATTAGTAGGTGAGGAAATAATTATTAAACAATTGGAACTAACACAATTTGATAAGGAGAAGAAACTATGCCATAAGTAATAATTACAATAATGAAAATGAATTAGACTTCAGAAAAAAATAAGCATTCAATAAACATTTGAAGCTTGCAGTTATGAACTTTAGATGTTGAGTATTAATAGTAACTTGGCATTAACAATTTTCCAAGAAATGATTATGGGAAAAAAAAAGAACACAGTTGGGCACAGTGGTGCAGACCTGTAATCACAGAGACTCAGGAGACTGAGGCAGAGGCAGGAGGATTGCAAGTTCAAAGCAAACCACTGAGACACAAAGATAGCCAAGACTGTTAGAAAATAGCTACAAAGACACACATTTTTAGAGGAAAATGTTTTAGGAGACTAAATGGATTTTCAGAGCTCAGTTATGGTGGAAGACAAGATCCTAGCTTGACTGACCTATGAAATGACAGGTGAGGCTCAGAGCTACAGTCCTGTAATCCTAGCTACTCAGAAGGCAGAGGCAGGAGGATCTAAGTTCAAGGCCAGCCTCAGCAATTTAGCAAGGACCTAAGCAACTTAGTGAGACCCTCATCTCAAAATGAAAAATGAAAAGGGCTGGGGAGATGGGTTGGTGGTTAAGTACCTCTGGGTTCAAAAAAAAGGAAGGAAAGAAGGAAGAACACAGCATAAGAACTGTGATGAAATTTCAGATTACTTACATTTATTTAAATTGCTGCTTACTAAGGGTGAGAAATTTAATTCAGTTTCCATCAAAATGAAACAGCCTCTAAGCCAAAGTATCTTTTTTTATGAGTTACTTTTATTTTTGTGGTGAAGGTTACAGCTCAAAAACTATAAAAATGAATACCAGCTTGCAAAAGTGAAATGTGTGTCATTTTAGAAAAAAAAATTATGGATGAAGATGCAATACTTTTAAACACAAGTTCACAGCTTAAATAAGTGTGCAGATATCTTTAAAGAACAATTTAATAACTCAATAAAAGCTTGAATTAGTTCACATTTTCCCAACTGTATTTTGAAAGAAATATGATCAGGCCTAAAAAGTTGGCAACCTTGAACTATTGATGGACAATGCAGCAGACAGCTGACATTTCATTTCCACCATGGAGCTAACAACTTTCCCCATTCCATATCATATCCATCTTTCATAAGGCCAAAACCAAATCCATTGCTGCAAATGAATACTGTCATTATGACATTTACATGTCAAGAATTATTCAAGCTTGACTGAATCCCATAGTCCATACTAAATTTGTTGAACACCGTTTGTCCATTTTAAGTTTGTTCTAATTCAAGAAATCCTTTGCTAGAGAAGGAAAAAAAAAACTTCAGATGGTAAAATAATTTCAAGATATAAAGCCTATTGGTAAACCTATAATATATTGGGTATGCATATCATTAGGAAATTCATAGTTCAGGTGACAGCTATTTCTAAAGGATTTCACTCTCTCTATTTAATAATGTATTTGATATTATATGCTTTAAAGCCAATGGTCTTTTTTATTTATATTGTTGCAGTTTTAGACTAGCATATTTGGTCATAGTCAAACATTTACAAAACTAAAAGATGCTCTAGAAATCATCTATATTGATAAGAATAGTGTAAGTAATGCTAGGGAACAAATTACGGAAGAATCTTATTACTTAACACACTGAAAGTATCATTTCAAGAGAAGCCTACGTATGTCCCAGAGCAGCTTTCCTCCATGAGATGGTGGCACCTCTACCTTAAAATATGCTTCTACAAGCTCAATAGAGGGAAGAAATACCACAGGACATGAATGATGTGCACCACTTCAATTCTCAAGTCGTATTTTCAAGAAGTCATAGAACCATTCCTAACTTCAAGGAGGACATCATTGTATTCCATAATTGGGGGGGGGCAGAAATATTAGCAAGCGGTATGAATGCTTATCAGATTATTTAATCTAATACTTTTATTTTCTGGCTAACCAAACTGAGACTAATGTCACAAGATTAACAAATGGAAGAGACCAACTCAAACATTGTTCACTAATAATTTCATCAAATTGTAGTATCCTGAAAATTATGGCTCTTGGCCTGGTTTGATAATAGCAAAGAATATTTTTTTTAATGAGCTACTAAAGCAAGAATGCAAAGTGAATTTTTGGAATGAAGCTCATTGAAGATTATGATACTTTCCAGGTAATACAAGAATGGCCACTGCAAGCACAGGTAGTCATAATCACACTGGAATACATTAATCAGTCTCTCATGGGTTATATAAAGATCATACCACTGCTTCTGTCTCAAAAATCTTCTCTGTATTCTAGAGCCAAACTTGGTTCTAGATACTAATTGAATACTTTCCAGTCAAATAATCTTTACACTTATCATATAGTCTCCGAAGAAGAGTAAATAAATATTATAATTTACAGACATAATGCAGACTTTTAGGTGTTCAAAAGATTACACACACTTTGTTAAATTTAAAAGCAAAATCAGATAATTATGATGTGCCTATACTGCTTCTGCATAGCATCACAAGACAACTTAGACTTACAGTAGTCTGAATCAGACAGTCTAATCAAACTGGACCGGGATCCATCTCACAGACAACCAAATATTGCCATCAGTGGCCAGAACTCTAATTTGGCATTTGGATTACACTCTCTTGAAAAATGCACAGTTGGATCAAGAGTTAAGTTCCAATTAAGAAATGAAGTGCCTTATTTAGATGAAATTGCTAACATAATGTTCTCATTCAGTAATGAGAAAGAAAAGCACAGAAATGTTGCTCACCTTCTTATACTTGTTTGATCAATTTTACCAGTGTCTATTAATTTTCACTAAGAAAATCAAAAGGCAAAAAGAAATCATAAACAGTAAACTTATGAAGATACCCATTTCTTGAAAACAAGTCCTATCATTCTCCAAAGTCAGCTCTGGAATCCTAAATTCATTCTAGTAACAAAAATAGGAGTACAAACAGAAAGTGACAATGATATAAAATTCCATGAAGACATTTGGAGAAGAGCAAGGTGATCATGAAAATGAAAACAGATGCACTTGGAATGCAGTTGTCACTGGAATGCCATTCTCCTGTTAGAGTTTCAGGCCTTAATATTTCACAAGTGTGGTGAAGAAAGGGCGGTTTTGTGTTATGTTTTGGTTGTCATTGTTGTTTTTGAAATGCACACCTGAACACAAGAGTTTTTTAGGTTTTGAGGGCATTTTTATGAGTTAATTAATGTGCCTTTCCCTTAACGTATCAAGAAAGTCCTACTTGGGATTTACTTTATAATTTATTGCCTTTTCTGGCTTGTGAAAGTTTGGGTTTTATTTGTATTTAGTGATTCAGTTGTGGTTTTATAAAGAAAAAATAATCAATGGGAAGAAAATTTGTACCAGTTAAACAGGCAAGGGGTACTTTAATTAAAACCATTGCAATGAGAAAGAGACTGAACTCAAATCCATGGAAAAGATGGGCAGGAGAGGTTTTTAAACTGGAGTTAGCTGGTGGAAAGTACTGGAGGATGTTGGGGATGAGGTTGCTAGGTATGAGGTCCACAACTCCTGACAGTTTGCAGGAGGGGATTGTGTGCATCTCTCTCTAACTCCTCAGTGACATCACATCGGTGGCTTCCATTTGGTCAGGGTAGGAGTGTTTATATCACAGAAATCAACAAGCCTACAAATCAGGGTTTTGTTCTTCTGATAAAAATAATTGTTAAGCTTTACCAGTATATCACTGAAACCTCTGGTCTGTAGTTAAGAAATTATATAAAAATTATTAAACAGATTTAATAGAGAGGCAGGAATAACAGGAGAAAAATAACGAGCAGTTAATGAAGACTTCATTTATTTCATAACTTAAACCTTCCAATAATCCTGAGAAATGGGCATGACTATAATTATACCCAAGGAAAGACTGGGGCATTATCAAAAGATAATATTTTAAGTCTAACATTGGATAGATCAGATTTAAAATCAAGTCTTTTTCCGATGCCTTTGGCCTTTTCATATATTATGTTTTTTAAAAAACTCTTTGGTATTTGAACATAATTAAGGAATTTGTGTCTGGATTTACTTTTTTAAAAATCAAATTTAAAAATATCAAAATAAATTATTTTCGGTATCAATAAATACGTGATGCCAAATGCATGCTTTTCTCTGTTACTCATTATTATAATTTAAAAGAAACAAAAAACCCTACAAATCCAATTCAAAATTGAAGAAAATCTGTTTTCTTTTCTTTTCCTTTTTTCTTTTCAAATTCATATTAGCACCATAATAGTCCAGTAAAGAACTTGACAAGGTTTGAACATTTATAGATGGAGTTGAAATGTGATTTTAAAATTCCATCACTCAGAAAAATGTTGTCCTTGATGAAAATAGAAAGAATATAGAGGTTGAAAGAGGTTAGAAAAATAAAATCAAGCTGTAGAATCAATGCAATAACAAAAATTTTAGTTTTTATTTGTTCTTTTTAAGAACAAATTAAAACTTCTGGGATACTATAATGTAACTTTGATATTTTTACTCTTAAATCCATCATAAAATCCATGTTGAAAACTAAAATAGATAAAGCTACTAGAAAGCTGTAAAATACTGGTAACTTGGCAGTTGCATGTGAAGGAAGATTTCTACACAGTGTCTACTGTGTTTCATGGAATTTAGATAGCCCACCAATTTGGAACCTGAGGATTTTAATAGAAGGGCGAAAAAAAAATTCTTCATGTTTCAAATATTGTAATAGATGCCACTAGACAGGACAAGTAGAATATTATTACTTCGAGAATTGTTTCTTTTCTTTAAAATGTAACAATATTAAATAAATGAAAATGATCCTAACAGAAGTTTTTAAATCATTCTACAAAATCTCAAATCTAACAGAAATAACACTTCTTCCTTCAAGAAATAATCTCAAAGAAGAAAGGCTGTCACGTAAATGAATGAAGATGCTAAAATGATAAACAATTTTAAAAGTGTATGTAATCCTCAGGGGCAAGAAAGTAGAGTCAATCATTCACTTGCTGAAATAAAAAACATTCTCAATGACGTGGAAGAGAGTCAGGCAGCAGGTGAACATCTGTTTAATGGGAAATTGCAACCAAGTAATAGAAACTATTGATCAGATGGCAAACTGGTCCAAAAGAAAATCATTTCCATATATGTTACTCCTCAGATTAATTTAATTCTGAAGTGTATTGAAGCAGATAAGCTTTCTGGCATCCGTAAGTAGCAAAGGTATAAAACAACCTGGGCCAATATTCCAGTTTTAGGTAGTGCACCATTCAATATCTATTCTTCAACTCCTCAATACCTTATCACTGCACAAAAGGGTATAATAATTCTTTGATGCCAAGGAATGATGTTTGTGATCCAAAGAAATTTAAGCTGATATTTCAGAGTACTTTTATAAATAGCTTAGTCTTCCTGTTTCTTAAAACACTTAATATTCAGTTTAGTCAGGCAAAGCCTATACTGGCCAAATCATTTTAAAAAATACTACTCAGCTTATGGAAAATTAATTTATAAGAAATTATGACAGTTGCTGTGTTTGTAGATTTATAAACAGCATGCTACACAATAAACCATCTAAAGCCATGTGCCAAATTTTCTGATAGGATAAATGGCAATCAGTTTTGTTTGTTTTTTAATCAAGCAAAGGACAATAGCTTAGACTATCAGTGAAGACAAAAAAAAAATTCTAGCTCTCTTTCCCTTTTTTTTCTTTACTTTCATTCATTCTTTTTTCCTCTATCTCTACTTGTATCTCTTTTATACATGTTTATACCTTCAGTCTGAAATATGTAAGATCAGAATTTAAAGGTCCATTTATGCAGATTTTCATTGTGAAGGGAGAACTGTGCTAAAATCAAAATCAGTACAGTATACTTCCTGTGTTGTATGCTAGAATAAGAACCTATAATGTAATATCTAAAAAGATACTATTATGGATTACTGAACTGAGCCACTGACAAGTCAATTAGAACCTAACTACTGTTAGTTCCACATTTTAATCCTATAATTTCCTCTTTTCTTAGGTATCATACAGAGACTGTTTGATGAGGAGTTTCAATCCAATGTCATGTCTCCAGTTGGAAAGAATTCTCAAGACAGAGAAAAAATCCAACATTTAAGGGGCATTCCTAACCCACTGGCACAAGCTAGTCTAGTCCAGTGCCTAACCTTGAGCCACATCCCTAGCCCCTTGAAATTCTTTTGTGTACTACTATAGTTACAGAAGATGTCCACAGAGCATGGGAGTAAACTGCAGATACCAAGAGAATTTCCTGTGTATTAGGTTTCCTGAAATGATCTCTCCTTGCTTTACTCAAGGGATATCACTTTTATACTATATTAATATCACCACTGCAAAGGTACTTTCCAGTGGTACTAAAAAGTTTGTAGGAATCAAACTAATAGAAAAGAATGAATGAATTGCTGCAATTCAATTATTGGTACAAATGATAAACTGAAAACAATAAATTTAATTGTCAGGTTAATTATTAAATAGTTCTGGATTTTAAATTAAATACCCATTTTGAAACGCAATTGATGAAGTTTTCTATCACACAACCCTGTCTTATTAGTATTGCAACTTTTATGGGAGATGAGGATAGAGTGGAGGAAAAAGGGAATTAAAACATCACCTTAAATATACAAATGGACCTCGTGGATCTTTCTGAGAGTCCAGAAGGTAAGAACATTGGATTCAAAAAGCTGGGAAGGGCAGCTAAACCAAGTCAGACATTAATCAGGGAGAAAAAATGTGTCTTTCTTAAGTCCCCGAGATTTCTGGGATGATTTTTTGCCACATCCTAGGTTAACTAGTCTAATAAATACAGCCACAATAATTTGAAACAACTGACCTAAATCAGTTCACAAATTCAGATGCTTAATAAATATGGCTTTATTTTCTTTAATTTGATTTTCTATAACTTTTCTCAAAATAAGGTTTTACCCTCTGAGCTTTCTCTTGTAGAATTTACATTAACTAGGAATATATAAATATGTCTATGTACCCAAATGGCTCTTAATATATCAACCCTAAATGGTTATTTATTGAATAAATGAATAAGTGAATAAATGGAAATGATGACTCAGCGAAGAGGTAGATATGCACTATAATGTGACTTGAAATAATGGAAATTAAATCTTATCCTTTTCAATGGTCCTGTGGTAAAACCCCTTCCCTAAATCATGATAAACCACCAAAACATTCACTGTCTGTAATCACTGCACAATCACAATCGCCTCAAAATCAACAGTTTTGTGTGGGATAAGCCGTCTCACCTGAATATTCAATCACCATATCCTCTACTGTATATTATACCCTTCACCCCATTCCACAAAGCCCGTAACATGCCCCCATCAGCCATTTCTTGTCCAAGACTATATTTCAGAGTTCTTTATAGATCATCAAAAACCATGCCAAGGGCTGGGGTTGTGGCTTAGTGGTGGAGCACTTACCTAACATATATGAGGCACTGGGTTCGATCCTCAGCACCACATGTATCCATCTACAATTAAAAAAAAATTTTTTTTTAAGTGCCAATATTTACATCCTGTCCTCTAAACAGTTCTTTCACTTGCTGGTTGTAATAGACATATTACTGTCCACAGAAGAATATGACCTTACAAATCAACTAAGGTTTTACCCTCTGAGCTTTCTCGTGCAGAATTTGACCACAGAAGAATATGACCTTACAAATTAACTAACAAAACAGTCTCTTTCCTCTTGTTCACATTCCATGTCTTTCAGAAAAATAACAGAATTATCATTTTATTGGGGGTGGCCATTTAATGAGGGTGTATTATACCAATATAAAAGTTACAAACCAGAACAGCTTCACATAATTATCCACTACTTCCACTTCCAAACTGTTTCTCTCCTTCAGTGTTCAACAGTTTCATTTTATTTGATGTGTATATTATATTTATACCACTCATTAATTCTTCTGGTTTTCCTCTTTCTTGAAACTCCTGGTCACCCTTCTTAAGTTGTCAGTGACTTCAGAAGCTCTCTCTTCTTTCTCCACCACTCCTTTCATAAATTGCAACATGAATTCCAAATTCTTTGAATCCTTTTCCATTCTGTCTTTGAATCCTATTATTTCATTCCATCTCAGCTCCCATTCACGTGATCAGACCTAGAATGCAATAACACACTTCAGCTACAAATGGTTTCTAAACATTGCAACACCCTTTTATTCTTATAGAGTACTTACTCTAGTATCCCTACTCACCAAATAACACCGTTTTGTGAGAATCACATCCACAGGTCACTCTTTCACTACTCATTGTCTACCTGCACTGTTTCTAGGCTAACATCACATCCACTCCCGAGAAAGCATGCCTAACCAACTCACCTGTTTGTTTGGTTTTTTTCATTGTACATACTTGGAAAATCCCAAACTCAGATTAATATATAAAAATCAATTTTACTCTACTTCTATGTTCAAGATAATGAACATAGTCCTAGAAAAAAATGAGAAATTCTGCTGATGGGTCTTTCTGTAAATTTGTAACCAAAAAAATCTCAAATGAATGATTCAAACTTTTGACAGTGCTGCTCTGTATTCTTGTTCATTCACAGTCTTTATCACGACTATTTCACAGACTCCTCAAGCCTCTCATTAGTCTATATAACCATTAAAGAATGACCTAAACTTCATAGAGAAAATCTACCCAGTTATCCCTGTCCCACCTCCTTTTTCCCCTCTGCCAATTACTTCAACCTTCCTGGGAGTCCCATATATACTTCCTTCTGTTAAAATGAAAAAAGTAAGCCTGATAGTTATTAATGCACTCTTTTTTATTAACACATTCTTTCCACTACATGTCCTCAGGTTTTCATCTGACGTCCATCAACACTCTCCAGTTTCAGTTGCTGGCACCTTGACTTATCTACAGCTTTTTTTTAATCTTTTTATATATATA
>NW_025999998.1:15209020-15262476 GCF_001458135.2 Marmota marmota marmota | reverse complement strand
TCTCTATATATATATATATATATATATATATATATATATATATATATTTCTTTTGCAATGGGGTCTTGCCATATGACCCAGGCTAGTCTTGTCTTAAACTTCTGTACTCAAGCAACCCTCCTGCCTCAGCAGGGATTACAGGTATGCATCTCCATGCCCAGCTTTGTCTAGTTTGTCAGCTTTTGTCTACTTTCAAATATAACCCCTCTATTATGTCCACTATTAACTCTCCCCTGAATAACCATCTATTTGTTTGCAGTGCTGGGGATGGTACCCAGGACCTTGCCCATGTTAGGCAAGCACTCCACCACTGAGCTTCAACCCCTGATCTCTGCCTGAAATAGCGAAAGGACCACCTAACTGGTCCTCCTGATTGGGAGTTTGACATCCTCTGTCCATCCCAATGGTAGCCAGAGTGCTTTTTCCAAGTGTAAATCAGACCTTTTCACCTATTAACACAAAGCCAAGTAAAACATTCTCATTGTGATTAAAATGCCAATACAAACTCCTTTCTCACTCACCTTGTTCGTTTCATTTCTCTACAGACGCATCTAGGTTACCGTGCCCCTTTGCAGTCCTGGTCAGCACAAAACCATACTCTGCCCTGACCTTCAGAATCCCTTCTACTTGAATTTCTCCATTATTTTCTTCTGCAGCTCAGAATTTTTTCCTCATTCAGTTCTCAAATGAAATGTTACCAACTGAGAGCGGCCCTCCCTTTCCCCCACCTCCTGACTCACTAGCACATTTCCTTATATTGTTTTCTTTGTTGAATTTATTCACGTCACTCATCCTACCCATGTATTTGTTTATCTGTTATTGCCTCTCTGTCCTTCTCCAACAGAGGCTAAAAATGCTTTCTGTATTAATTCTTACATCTTCTGTACCTAAAAGAATGTGTTATAAATTCAGAGCTTGAAAAATGATTTTTGATGCCACAATCTTTTTAACCAGCTGTGAATGACAGTTCCAATGAAAATATAAGATAGCCAGACACTGAATAACAATAACAACCCAAAACACTCTTAATATTCAGACAACAGAATAATGATGGAAAGAGTTGAACTTTAAGTGTATAATTAGGAAAAAATGTATAGATAGAATGTTTTTAAAAAGCAGAAATAATATCTAGAAGGTATACATACGCTATAGGCATAGAAATCCCTGGATGAGTGACTCAATTTCTCTGATTTTCCTTTTTTTAGGCACTGTTTCTCAGGTACTTTTCTGAGAAAAGTACTTTGATGGAGTGACAACAATGACTGAAACAGACCGGAGCCCCTGCCTATGCAGAATTTATGCTATACTGTCTCCATAGTTGACCAGAGGGGAACCCCCATGACAACAGAAACCTCATCTGATGTTGACCAAATTACATTGTTATATCATGTGCATGTGCGAATATGTAACAACAAACCCCACTGTTATGTGCAGTTATAATGCACCCATAAAAAAAAAGAAAAAAAATTTAAACTTGAAAAAAAAAGTTGCCAACAGCTGTATGCCCAGAAATAGACACAAAATAAATGCTTCATAACATTTAACAAAGCAAAAATACACAATTGTTGTCAAGTAATGAAGGAATATAGATCACTGAACACAGTGCCAAGCATAATTTCTAAATTTAATATAAATTCCAATTAACAATAATATACTCCCTATCCTCTCTTATCTTCACAGCAGCTGAATGCAAGATTCTGCTCAATTTTTCAAGACGTGCTATTTCTGTGGTCTCAGTATCATTTAAAATAAATATATTTCTACATCACAAACGTGCAAACATTTTTAAATAATTGTCACAGCTTCTTTTCTCAAAGTATCACCACTTCATTCTAACCACAGTTACCCTAATGACACAGCAGGCCACTTTTAATTAATGCCCGGGGTTAAATGTCAGTTGCATAACAGCGCTGATCTGTTATTTAGAGCAGTGGGACCAGCGCAACAAACTAACGGCCCGCTTATAGGAGCCATCTAGACGTGCACTGGGTGCCTCCCCAGAATTGGACTGCTTAGTTCTTTGCTCCTGTAAATTAAACCCACTGAGTGACAAATCAGAACCGATAACTTCCAAGTTGGCAAACTCCCTGGCTTTACAGCAGCACAGTGCACATAAAACAAAGAACTTTTCCCAGACATTACCTACAGGAAAATTCTCTCCCAGTGCTTTTCCAGAAAGAAGGGAAGAAAGAAACAATAAAAAAGATTAACCTAGTTACATAAGGAGCAGTAAAGGACTGTGGTGATGGGGTTTGCTCTCGCATCACAGCTCCCATGGGAGCAGGGCTCCTGGCTTCCCCATGCTGTGAGTCCAGGGCGCTGCTTCTCTGGCTACATTTGGCTGACTGGTTGTTTCACTTTCTTTTTGCTCTACTCATCTTATTCTGTATCCCCCTGTGAGGTGAAAACAATCCAGAAAGAACTAGACTGCTGTACAGGACTTGATATTTAATTTTCTCTTTCTGAATAATTCATAAAGAAGATTTTAGCAACTTGCCTTTCCTGCAAGGTTGCCACACATCCACTCCCCACCCCCCACAGTCTTTCTTCCATAAACCAAAGAGCTCTGGGTTCTGATTCCACTCTTGACTTGATCAGGGGTGGATGCCAGGCTCTCGTATTTATTATTAGAAGCCACGTTTCATTCAGACTGGTCCACCCAGAGCCTGGTAATAATCTGACACTTATTTCTGCCTCCACCCCATTGCTCATCTGAGTAACCCTCTTCGCCCCACCTCCTTGGCTGAAGCCCACCAGTTCCTTAACTCTGCCTAAGGACGGTGGTCCCACATGTTCTCTGGTTCTCGTATCTCTTACATTTGTTTTAATTTCATATTACCATATTTATTATCTTCATATTATTAGTTTTTAACTTTAAGTACACTGGAAAAAAGCACTATATGTCCAGTCATTCCAATAATCCAGTATATTAGGGCTTTCCAGAAAAAAAGAAGCAACAATATCCATCTATCTACTTGCCTCCCTACCTACTTATCTACCATGGGTTCTACAGCTACAAACTCAACCAGCCTTGAATTGAAAATTTTTAAAAATTATGTCTGCACTGAACAGATTTTTTCTTGTCAACAAACCTTAAATTTATTTTCATCAATCCCTAAACAATACATTATGACAAGTACTCATATGTATTTACATTATGTTAGATATTAGACATGATCTAGTGATAATTTAAAGTTTACAGGAGGATTTGTTTAGTCACATTCAAATGCCACACCATTATATATAAGGATGCTTTAGCATTCATGGATTTGGGTATCTGCTGAGAGTCCTTGAAGCATTCTTTGATAGGGTCTTGTATATATATGCCCATGTGCACACGAGGAGGTGTACTTTTCTTTTTCCATTTTTTATTATGGAAATTATGGGGAAATTTTTAATAAAAATTAGCATAATTTATCAACCTGTAATTTGGAAATAAAATGCGTTTCTTCCTTGGTTTTATTATTTTGACATCATTTTTTTAGCTATAGAAACATTTTTATTATTATTTCTTACATACATGACAATAGTGGAGTGCATTACATTCATGATTTTTTTGCATTACAATTCTTAATACACCTTTATACCACAATTTATCAAATCTCTGTTTGTAAATATGGTATGTTGACACCAAATTCACATCTTCATACATGAATTTTGTATAATGATGACCATCTCCTTTCACTATCCTAGCTATTCCCCTTCTCCCTTTATTTCCCTCCCACCCCTATTCCCTATCTAGAGGTAATTTTCCACCCATGATCTCCCTCCGTACCCCACTTTGAGTCACCCCCCCTTATATCAGAGAAAACAATCGGCATTTGGTTTTTGGGGATTGGCTAACTTCACTTAGCACAATCTTCTCTAATGCTATCCATTTCCCTGCAAATGCCATGATCTTATTCTTTTTTAGTGCAGAGTAATACTTTTCAAAAGACTGAAGGAGAGAAAGGATATATGAGGGGGAACTTTTAATGAATTACCTCACATATCTGTGGAAGCTTAGTACATCCAAAACCTACGGGATAGATCAGTGGACTGAAGACCAGTGAACAGCTATGGCTGGAGTCCAGCAGACCCAGACATCTTCCCGCAGGGTTCCTCCTTGTTTTGTTAGCAGGGTGGGAATAGATCAGTCTTTGTTCTATGGAAGCCTTCAACTGTTTGCATGAGACCACCCACATTCTCCTTTACTCTAAGCCCATCAAATTAAGTATTAATCTCATCAAAAAATACCCTGATTGAAACAGCCACAGTGATGTCTACCAGATACCTGGGCCCTGGGTCCAGACAAATGGACACATACAATAAACGGTCACACCTAGCAATGCCACTTGTATACAAGAAGAATTCAATCACTCTCCATGTATCCCCCCTTACTCCCTGTTCCTTAGCACTGAGTATGTCACACTGCTTCTCATGAAGGGCAATTAGATGTCCCGTATCAAAAGCACAGATGCTCTTTCCATCCTGGTTCACCTAACTCCAACTTGTCCTTCATTCATCTGCAGCTTCGCCAAGGAAAACTTTCCAGACCTTCTGGTTTAGTTTCTCCAATCATAGGTTCCTACAGTAGGGAATACAAGACACCATTCTTTCATAATACTTAGGAAATAAGTCCAAATATATTTTCACATTTGTTTATTTTATATTATCAATTTCAAATCTCTTTTCTATTCTTGACTATAAATTTCATGAGAAAAGACATCATGTACATTTTTGCCCATATGTGCATCCCCAGATTCTAGCAGAGTGCCTGGTCCATAGAACTATTCCATAGATTTTTGTTATCATACTGACTAAATGAATTAATACTCAGTGAGATTAATAAAACTTCCCTTACAAAATGCTTCCACAATGGCAAATGCTAGCCACAGACCAAAACATGAGCAAAGTCCAAATATAATTTATTCTGTGTGCACAAGGCTAAATAATCAAATTATCATCTGCCTGAACCTTTTGATTATATTGTTATAGGCATGGATTCAGGATTAGAAGACCTTCCAATATCAGATGGAGATAACTTTTCCACTAATTAACATACATGAAGATTATTCTATTTGGACAGAGGAGAAGGGGAGAGAAAGAAAGAGTCAGAGAGAAAGAAAGAAAAAAATATTTCTTAAATTTAAAGTTGTTGACCACAGAAATAATTTTTCAGTATCTGTTACTCATTGGTGTATAATGAATCAGTAATATATGAATAATAGTAAATATGTTGAAGTAAAAATATTTATCATTCTTAAGCTTAATTAGAACCACAGACAGGCATGTTTATTCTCTGAATACTTTAAATTGTTTGCAGAAATCATCCCTAGAAACTTTTGGTCCAAATAAAAATTTTCCTTCAGCTCCAACCTGGCTGTCTTCTGCCCTTTGTCAAAATGTAAAGTAGAATAAATAAATGCCTCAATATTATAACTTAATATTATTATAATCCATCCCACCCCAATGGTTTGCTCTCTTAATTAGATTTTATTTTAGTCACCATTTCATTGAGATGACTAATCAATCACCTGACCTCTGTGTGTGTTTTATTTATTTTCTTATAAAGTGGAAATAGTAAGAATACATAGCCCATAGGGCCATTCAGAGAATCCAATAAAACACTACTGAAAATCCCTTTAACTGAAAAGTACTTTGTAAATACCAGTGTAAATACTATAAATTAAAATGTGATAAATAATTGTTCAATCAAATAACTCTGAACAAGTCTACACATAAAAGACAGCACATAAAAATGTGATGCTTAAATTATCAGGCTAATTATTACCACATAATCTCTATATTTTACACTATTATTCATCTTAAATACAGTCTGCTCTGCTTGGGTGAATATTTCTTGAAGACAAATTAATGTGTACTTGATTAATAATAGAGAAAATGAAGTCAGTATAGCACACAAATTGACTTGATCTATATACAACTTTCCCAAGCACATTAATATTTTGCTTCAATCAATAACTGCAGCTAGGATCGGTATGGTAGTGCACACGGAGGATCTCAGATATTCAGGAGGTCCAGGCACGGGGATAGCAAGTTCAAGGCCAGCCTCAGCAATTTCGCAAAACCCTGTGTCAAACTAAAATAAAAAGGGCAGGGCATGTAGCTCAGTGTTAGGGTGCTTGCCCAACATACGAGGCCCTAGGTTCAATCCCCAGAACTTCAAAAATAAACAAGTAAAACAAAATGACTTCAGTTAAAGGCAGAGTAACCTAATATACCTGAAAACAGGGAGCTAAGCTGAAGGGATGAAATACAGTGCAGATACTGTGTATCCAATCAGTTTAGCCAAATATAGTGAAGTCTAAGTGGTTTTTTACTATTGTATAGATAAAAACTAAGTATAGGATTCCTTCCTATATTCCTAAAGCCTAATTCACCTGAGATTATCTAGGCTCAGTTATTTATAACTTTTATTCTACTCTATTTAACCAACTCCTTCAACAAACCCTGCTAATAATACTAAAATCTTGTATGCTAATAGCCACACAGTTTACTATCCCAAGCACAGCCTTTAAAAGCTGACAGAATTGAACGAGCATTTTCATTCTACCACTAACCTGTTAATCAATTTGGGGTGAATCTCTAACTTCTAGGCACTGCCAAATGTTCACCTATAAAATAACACTCATAATATCATCTGCCTCTGTTTTACTGTAACTGACATAATGCTTCTAAATGACATATTTCATGTAAAACACCATGCAAGATGAGTATCACATTTAAATTATTGTTGATACAGAGTCAATATTGACAGTGCATGTGAATCCCTTTGCTGTTAGCTATTTCCATTTTATAGTTCTTTGACTTTTTCTATAGAACATAAAGTTTTAGTGCATTTTTGTTTGTCAAAATAAATGCCCCATCTCTGGGTGAACAAAATTCCGCAGGCTGATTTTCATTCTATTTTGCCCTGTGTTAAATAAAAAGTTTGACCTCAATTATCTGCATATCATCTGCATATTTTTTAAATGAAAGCATTGCTTGATCTGGATTGTCGTCCTAGATAATTATCTCAGCTCTTTACTTCACATTTGTGTTTAGCCTTAACATCTCAACCTTCCTTGCTACACTCATGTCCTTAATTGTGATTATGTTCAACCATTTATTACTGATATTAAAAACACCAAAGAACAGATATCATTATCTTCAAGGAGATCCCAATGCATCTCCCAAACCCGATGCTTAGATCTAAACCACTCAGCATGTTTGGAAAAATACTCACAACACAGCTATCTGTTTCTGGAATAAGTGCCCCTCTCCATTCTAGTTAATTGAAAACAACTCTAAATTGCCCTCCTGAGCATAAAGAACGAGGGATTAAGATATAGTAGCGGAAAAGTATCAGGGTTTTAAAGACTTATATAAACAACACAGTTGTTTGAGCGGGTGACAAATAAATTCAAGCTCCCCAGGACACACTTGTTTAGGATTTTCCCAATTAGGCATTTTATTTGATCTTCGGGTCTGGGTGAGCCACAATTCTCTAGAATTGAAGAGGAGATTAATGGACCAGAGACAATGGCTAATTCATCTCTAGGGCTTTGTTCATTGCTTGTCTTTGCTAATTTAATACTGTTATTTCCAAACTTAGATAAATCAAAATGAGAATTGGGCTAGGGCAGCACATCTCAGTGAGCTCTGGGGTGATTCTTCAACACTCTCGTCTCTACCCTAGTTATCTTGACTTGGGAATAATGCTCTCCTTTTAAAGAGGTGCAACAGTAGAGGAATAACATTGTGCATACTTTCTCCATTACATCTGCTCACCGGTGGTATGGAGAATGGAAAATAACTTAGCAGATTTACAAAGACATTGCAGATGGGAATTTTAGAATGTTTCAGTGTAGAGACCTGATTGTTTATGATAGCTTACAGGAAAATGAGTACAGTATGGGGCACAGATAAAAGAGAAAGGTTTTTCTTAATGATAGCTCTAGAATCTAAAATGAAACAGAAGGATGGGAAATCTTACAGTGATATTTTTTAAAGATTCCTCATATCTGTGCACTAACAAACTATGCTCTTTACATGCCCTCATCTTTGACTTTGGGAAATTCACTTCTTAACTATACTTTCAGTAGAAGAGAAATTCTGTCTTTTCTATCTTGTTGAAAAGAAATTAAAATAAATTTTATATTCTATCACAACTCAAAAGACTTTAGCTACTACTTTGAACATCAATTAATCAGTTGAGTATATATATATATATATATACTTAGAGAAAAGAAAGAGCTCATGAAAGCTTCAACTCCCAGTTCATCAATTTTTTGGATCAGAAATTAAATTCTGGGCTAACATATTGCAAGTTGATAGCTGAACTTAGGGTGTCACAACTTTAGATCCATTTGTATTACTCAATATATAGATATAGATATATAGTATAGATATATACATTTTTTTCAAGCTCACCAAACACTTTGACAATATTCTCATCTTCAAAATAATATCTTCAGAACAAAATGGAAATATATGACAATGTCCTTAATTCCAGTTCATATACACCATCCTTTGCCATGCACTAATTCAATAGAACCTAGATTTTAAAAAGTGTAGAGAATGCCTGTATTTTTTGCTCACAGTTTAAAGATTATGCAATAACTGAAAATAATTTAAAGACAGCCTATCCCCAGTAAAAGAAAATATAATATTGAAAATTGAGGTTTGTTAGATTTGTAAAGAATTTAACAAATTATTTTGTCTAGAAACACTTAAATTTTTTTGAAGTTTCTGGCACACAGAGAAGGGTGAAACAACCCCATAGAAAGTTTATAGGAGGTCCAGGTTTTTTTTTTTTTAATTACTTTGAGCAAGGAGTCTCATACAATCTTAGTTGTATAACTTTTTTTTTTCTTTTCGTTTTATCTAACTGGGGGAAGAACATCCTGGCAAGAGAATCTTCCTGTGCCCTGCTCTGCCCAGAGTGCTAAGTTTATACGAAGTAGCGAACATCTTGAAGACACTTAACAAACTGTGATTTGATGACTCTTCTCTCATTTCTATTTCTCTTTTATAATCTTAACTTTGAGTTAAGTTCCTGTTTTTAAATTTTCCATTCTCAGGCAACATTCACACTTCATGAAAATAGCAATGCTTTCCAAGGGCTAATTGAAGCTCTACAGCTTGTATTACATCTTTTTAGCAAAATGATAAAATTATTTTATTTTGGAAAGAAGCAATAGAGAATTTCAAAGCTATCAATTATCCTGTTAAATAAAGCTTATATATACTCATTAAAATATATAGCTTCATATATGCACAAATATTTATTGCACACCTGATAAACTAAGAACTATTATGGTGATACATACCAACTATGTGGAAGATGTATATCAGATATGAAATTTTCCATTTGAGGGACTTAGTAAAGATAATATGGGCATTACAAAAATAACTGAAATGGAAAGCAGAAAATACTCATGCATTTTGAAAGGGATGGAAAAATTCTATGGGATTTCAGAACAAAAACATCTAACATATTTGGAGTATTTACTCAAGGCCAGGCAATGTTCTTCAGGGTTTTACTTGCACTAGTTCCTTTAATACTCACAACAACCCTCTTATAAGGATAATAATAATTATCCTTATTTTACTGATGAGGAAACTGAGACCCAGAAATAATGATGGGTGCTAGATATTAACTGAAGCACAGCACAGCCATAATTTGTCATATATTGTCTTCTTTACATTAATAAAACACTTGTGCTAGTTATAAATAAAACCAAAGACATCTGTGCATACTCAAGCCACAATTATGCATACACTATAATTTTAGATAAAATATAAAATCACAAGGAAGTCATTTCCTGTCTTGGAAACACAACAGAGCTGATCCCCTTATTGTGTATTCATTAGCAATCCTTTTCTAACCAAATGAATTCTCTGCAGCCTACATGAAACAATGTAGAAATTGGTCATATTAAGAGGTAAATGAAAAAAAAATTGTTACAGTTTGCTAGAAATTCAAACAATGGCAAATGCCTAATAGACTCTGGCACCAAAAATATGTGCATAGTGGAGAAAACTCAGTGTCCAAATGTTTTTTAATACATTAAATAAGTTAAAAATTGTATTCACAGTAGGAGCATATGAATAACATAAAATAATGAAGGAGAATTTGAAACCTTTTCTGCCAAATTTTTGCTTTCTGTGAGAAAGAATTCATTCTTTAACAACTAAACATGGTTCACAGATACAGAGTTGCATTCATTAAAACACTACACCAACAAAACACCACAAAGTTCAAAATGACAATCCTCATTTATTTGCCTATTCTAAGACATTTAAATAAAATTCAAAATGAAAATGTTAACTGATAGGAGGCCAGACTTATATGATTTAGTAAATTTCAATTTCCAAAGAATAATTGAGAAATTTTGACTCAGAAAGATTGAGCCTCTTCTAAGGATATATAGTCAAAAAATGGTCTAGAAACTACTAATATTTATTTATATTTAGAGAAACAGTTGTCTTGAGTAAAGGCTGTAATATCCTTTCACTCTTCACAGAATCAGTAAAAATTACTAATCCAGCTTCCATTTTTGATCCCTGCTGTTTATGTAATTTAGATAGTTAAGCATAATACCATGTTAATAAAGTATAATTTGGACAAAATGCACTTGTTCATTCAAAAGATGTGGGGTTTGCACTGGGCAAAGATAAAACAAATATAAGATCAAGCCACAGGTCTTTCAAACTAGACAAAAGAGAGGAAATTGGTTAAGGAATGATGGATGATGTAGGACCCCACAGTTAATAAGCATGGGGAGCTTTATCCAGCCCAAGGATTAAGAAACAAAAAGTGGGAACTTCTGATAACTAAAGTCAGAGAGCACTGGATGTAATAGGCTACTTTTCAAAAGCTGGGGAATCAAACCCAAAATTGTTCTGTCCACACCCTGTGATATCTGTGAGGTACCTCCCATTGGTTGAACTCAAGCAGAGACCTCCTAGAACACAGGGCAAAACAGAAAAGGTGGAGATCAGATGGGAGGGTTTCTGTACCATTAAAGAAAGATATTCAGCAGTAACTTAGTACAGCATATTTTCTTGTGCAGCTTACCACTTAATAAGAAGAGAGACACAGAAACAAAAAGGATAGCAAAATATTATTGGCTCTATAACTGTATTGAATAGTAGTACATCTAATTCTCTGTGACACCCTCCTCCTCATACTGATGGCTCTCTATGGACCTAGATAACCATGCACCTGAAATCAGATGCCAACGATATGGGATGAACACAGTAAAGAGAAATGAAGAAAAAGCTAAGAGAAATAAAAGGGGAAGAAAGCTAAGAACACATAAAAAAAATCATATATTGTTTCCACATGCAAAAAAAATGGATTTAAAAAAAAAAAGGGTAATAAAAGCCCTTCCCTTTAAAATTCAAAGCAAATGCTATTTGATTTTTGACATTTCAGTCTTGGGCTATATATTCACATTTACCAGCAGGAAAAGAAACCATCATTGATCAATAGAATCTTCAACATGTAAAATATATTTTTTTTCAAAAATGAAACTTTAGTAAGAAGTGTTTCTTCCCTCATTTCCTATTTTCTTTTCTGATTGGTTTTAAGTGCCATGTATTATGCTCTTTATAAGTCAATGGGAGCAAAATGGCAAGCAAAATGATAGGTTCCCTGACATCATAAAACTCATGTTCTATCAGGAGACGACCTGAAATAAATAAGCATAAATATAAAATGCAATGTAGTAAATTCTGCCATGACTAAGTAGGGAGCAGCTGGAAAGAGTATAGCAGGGCATTACTAGTTAAGGATGAGGGGCAGATATGAATTGAAAAAACTTTCACAAGATTGAAATGTTTGAGCTAAGAATTCAATAGATGAAGTCATGAGAAAGAAGAAATGAAAATCAAATCTATATTTCATCATTAAGAATTTAAAAATAAGAGCATTTCTATGAAAAAATAGAAAAGATTGATATCAGAAAATCATTTAGGATGATACATATATAAATAGATTTCTATACTTCATATATAACATATGTACATTTATATCTACATATGAGTTTTATGTGGAAAAATGAAATTTCACAAGTATTCATTAATTTGTGGGAATAAAGAGGCCAGCATAGAAGGGTAAGGTGCACACTGAGACACACTTTGAAGATATTTGTAATTTATTCTAGAAATCTCTACCCCATAATACTAAAGCAAGTAGAAGATTTTTATTTCAGTCAGAAATTGAAGCAATTAGTAAAAGTGTGAAATCCATAATCATTTGTTGAGCTGCTTTTAAAAGTGTTTATCATCACATTTAGTAAATTTCACTATCATAATTGACCATATTCTTCTCTCACACATGGCAGGAAGAAGCACACATGTTCCTTATTGATGCCATTAGAAGGCACATGCACTGAACCCCAGGAGCAAAATTTAACTTTAATGCTTATATAGGGAAATCACTTTACTCATAACTGTGCACAAATGTAATTACTGGACAAGGATGAAATGGCATGCAATTAAGTTGAATGCCAGGATCACCCAGGGCATAGAAGAGAGGCCACCAAAGATACTAGGATGACCACTGTTCACAAAATAGCAAAGTTATCCAAAAACACTGGTCCCTTCCCTACTTGTGGTGACTTCTCGGAGGAGTCTAGAAATGTGTCCTTACAGATGTAAATGAAGAACTACACACCTCTCACATTACCCTGTCCTCTCCATTCTGGTTGTATTCAGATTTTCTCTAGTATCAAAGGCTATTTAATCTACTGCTTAATACATTGTTTTATCCTTATAAGGATAAGAAAGAAACCATAATAGAAAAAAGACTGGATTTGTTACTGCATTTTTAGCTTCTGAAAGTTGTGTCAGCCTGCATAATAACAGGAGGTTTTGTCCAGAGTTACTGAGAACTCAGAAATGGACACCTTGACCTTATGTGTGACTTGATTTCAGAACTGTGCCATAAGGATGAGACCATGTGTCTCAGCTTTCCTAAAGCAGCCTTGGTTTCTGCCTTTTGCCTCAGTGTTACTATTAACAGGACTCACTTTCACTTGAGAGTGAACTAATAGAGATGCTGAGTTGAATCATCACCCCATCAGGCAGGTAGTATAGGGGCAGCATTCTGGACAAGTATGCTTTTGGAGTAAATCAGTGATTTCAAGGGAATGACATGAAATGCTAGTTCGTATGATGACATTTTTCTCTATATACTGCTTGGCGGCAAATATGAATAAAACAATGGAGAGGTGTTGGATTAAAAATTTGATATGATCTCTTACAAAATGTATATAATAAATACAGTTCCACTCTTACTCTGTAACATTTAAAAAAAAAAAAAAAAAACTTTTCCCAATAGCTTGGTCGATGAAACCTATATCAAATCAATCTGGATATTTGTGCAGTTACATTATTACATTGAATTTTTTATACAAGTTGGCCTCTCTTCTCTTCAAGATCAAAGATATTCTCATAGTATACCAGTATATGACAAGGGAGGAATATGCTCTCCTATTCCAGTGCAGGTTAGCATGGCCTGAGCTACTCCTCTGCCCACCATGATGCTTAAATGGATTTGCTGGAAGACCTGGCAAGTGAAGCAAAGGACCATGGGAGACAGAAACATAGCCCACTTCACTAATTGCCTCTTTGAGCACACTTGGAATTTGTCTTTAAAATTCTAAATTCGTCATTTAAGTACTTATTTTGTTAATCGCATAAGGTTTCTTTTGAGAATAAAAATGAACTGCAAAAATTACTTACACATTCATCGATTCCCTGTCATGAGCATCACCTTATGTGTTTTCCTCTACCAAAACTGGTAAGGAGGTTTGAGAAAAATGAAAATTCCTTATGAAAGAGGATATCTGATATGCATTTTACTTACAATTTAAGAACTGATAGTTGAATCCAATCTAGTAGTCATACATCAGGAGACCAACTCAACATAAAGTTCTAAGGTGGGAGGGGGGAGAACCATGTGATGAATTAAAGTAGTACGGTATTAAAAATGGTGTTTGAGTTCACCCAAAGAAACGAACAGGTCAAATGTAAATAGAGTGAATTTAGTCTCTGCTAACACATAAGCCAAGAAAAGAATAAGACAAAATAAAAGCATAGCTAAAAACTCTCATCATGGGGGGTAACATTTATTTCTAGATAAATACGCCATGCTCTTTGGATTTGGTTCTGATACCTATTTATGTAGATGGAAAAAGAGAACCAACCAAACGTCCCCCCTCACCACTTCAAGGAGTAACTGCTGGGAAGAAGCAATTACAGTCAAATTGCTTACACCTTAAACCCCAGGTGCTCTAGATGGATGGACAATCCCAGACTGTGTGAGGCTGTGGCTCTGAGACCCAGGGGAGTGGCAAGAGGCAAAGATGTGTGATGTGTTTTGTAGCAGAGAAAGAGAAAAGACCTTCAAAGTTGTAAGACAAAGGCCCAGGGGACTGGGTGAGAGCCCTATTTCAACAACAAAGGCACAGAAAAACCAACATGCATTTGTCTGGTAAAAATGAAGATACAAAAGAAAGCAAAGATGTGGGAGGGGAGGAGTATTATATAAATGAAAAGGGTGAGTCATTGTATGTACAGATTTCCCAGTTGGACTGAGGGTTTCATATTCAGAAAATGTTTGTTGTGTAACTGTAATATGCAAGGCTCTATGAGGAACCAGAGATGACTCAGAATAGAAGGTGAGATTTTAAAAGAAAAAAGGCCAGCCTGTAAAGAAACAACACAGGAATATACATACATTGATTGAATGACTGGCTGCGGTATCAATAGGGAAAACGAGATCTGCACATTGGATAAATGTTGTGGTGATAAATATTTCCCAGTATTAGTCTGTATTGGACAGAGATTTTTCTCCACCAAGATCAACCCCATCCTTGCTTTTACAATAGGTTTTAGTTGTTTGAAAGGTTTCTATGCAAATCTTTACCCGGGAAATCCCAAACCAGCTCTGAGCTGGTGTACCTTGCCCTTTAATTGATTTTCAGATAGAGAGCACTGCCCAGGGAGTCATGCAACACACACTCCTGTTGAGCCATTCTCCTTTATCTTGATTACCCTTGATGTGTTATCAGGAAACCCGTGGAGCTCTCTCTCTTTGGGGGATCATTTTTTCCTTTGGGTGGAGATGCTAGGGTTTTACAGATAACTCAGTTGGGGGCTTTCATGGCCATACCTCTTACAATCACAAGCTGAGAAGCAAAACCCCTCTTGCCGCTAATATAATCCAGCATTATAAATTCTAGCAATCTCCTATTTAACATAAGAGTATCTTCCACAATATACTCCTTTAAATAAAGCCCGTTTAGAAATTTTGTTTGTCAACCCTCTGTTTGATGCTCCGATGGTTTACTCCAGAGCAAACACTATCAGATACCTGTGGTTTCTCTGTAGGACCTCAGGGGGGCTTCAACCCCCGCCACCTCAGATGTCAGCACTTCAAAGAGTTTCCCCTGAAGCTGTATTTATAACCTAAGCTAAAACACAAGGTCCTGCTTGCTTTCACACACCTTTTCACCACATTAAAATCCAAGCAGCACCAAAATAACAACTCTCTCTCTACATCAGTTGGTGGTGGGTTTGAGAGTGGCTGCCATGCATTTTAACTTTTTAAAATCACAAACCACAAGCCAAGTGAAAATGATTTAAGTGGACTTTTGCCAGATCTTATATCCAATACTTTTCTCTGGATAGGATATAGCTCCACCTTATGGCAGGAAGTTATTTAAAGTGGAGACAGGACCAGGACAGCACAATGGTGGCCTGTATCTTTTTTTTTTTTTTTTCCACTCTTCAGAATCTTGCTTTTCTTGTCCTTTGGATTGCAACTACAGTTCTACATGCAAAAGAAACAGGGAGGCAGTTCTTCCAAATGTCTTCCTTGGGAGTCTGTAAAAGTCTTGCACTAAACCTAGTTAATGACTGCTTGGAGCACAAGGTTTGCTAAGGAGACAAAGGAAGGATGGGTTTATAGAACTGCAAAAGACAAAAGGAATCATGTACTTTGACATTCTGATTAGTACCACTGTATTGCACTGTATTAAGTTTCTTTCTAATACTTTACCACATAATCTCTTCACTCATCTATTTTATCTCATCCATTCTTCCTCTTTGCTTGGTGCCAGTGTTTAAATGCTAACTCCTGAAAACTGGGAATCACTTACTGACTGAATCACGGTTTCTTTTCGACTCTTCAAAACCCTGCCATAAATATTGGCTATTCTTACACCCCATTCCTTTACAGCTGTATCCTGGGTAAGGTGACAGCTGGATAATGTAAATTTTTTAAAACTCTGTCATTGAATATACTGGATATGTTACAAATATGTTAACATCTCCACAGGGAACTCCTGAAATATCTTCACATTTATTCAAAGAGCTCTCTATGTGAAATTTAGGAAAAGATAGAGGGATTAACTTTTATGACCATTCCTTCCATATGCCAGGAATTCTGTAGACAACAGAATGTACTTTATTTGACTTAAACCCATGGCCCTCTTACAAAATACCAAAAAATGGTATTAGTTTACTTATACCATTCAAGTGGTTTTCCTAAGGCCAGGCAGCTAATAAAAGTCCCATCCTGTGACAGCATTGAACCATATTTTTTGTAACCACACCAACTGGCAGAGCCTTTGAGAAAATAGTTGTTCGGCGCAGAACATTTGGCATCTTTCAAATTCCACTGAATAGATAGCAACTTTGCCGCTATGTTTTTCCAGAACAACAAAGTTAGAAGGAACTTTATCAGAATCTCACTTATTTTAGGCTACCATGCAGTATAAGCATTTATTGACCACCTGCTATGGAGAAGATACTATGCTGGTTGTTATGAGAATGTGAACAGAAAAAGCATTTCACTCCTCTCCTTGAAGGTGCTAGAAAATTAAGGCATGTATCACACATTGTGAAATGACTTTCATGTGCCTGGTAATGGAAAGAGTCTGAGACTATATCTGCAAAGGAAGGCAGATGAGTAAACCTCTTCTATCGAACTCCCTAAAACCTGTCACAATTACAAAACAATTGGTCCAGTACTTTCTAGGGAAGAGAAAGGGAAATAGGAACATTGAAAAAGTTTCATTCAGAAAGTCTCACTGCTTCCTTTCCTTTACAGGTACACTGGTAACTGGTATTTTCTCTCTTCTTTCTTCTATTTTCATGGGAATTTTAAAAAAGAAAGAAAGAAAAAAACGGGGGAGGAAAAAAGAGTGAGAAAAGGAAACGCTGTGGTGGGGAATTATATTGACTAAATTATATTGTTTTAACAAGTGCATATAAATACTAATCCCATCATTATGCATAATTACTATGCACCAATAAAAAGTATGGAAAAAAGAAAGTCTCTAGATCTTAAGGGCAAAATCTCAGATACTTTATTTCACATTATCTAATATCCAATTAATCAGCTTCATTCCAAAGATGAATTAAAATGAGATCATATATGGTAGTCTAGATATATTCTGTAGTTGCCACACCAAAATATCTAGATTAGGGTAGCACAAATTTTTATTTTATAAATTGTAGACAGTTCAATAACATCTCCTTTGCTTCTTCAAATTCCTAGAGTGTTTAATATCATTTTCCGGTCAGCTTTGAACCTAGGCTCCTGTCTTGCCTCGAGTAGCTCGGCTGAAACTCTGTCTTGTACTTGGAGCTTCAGAGGAATTTGTGAGTATTTAATGCACTTCAGGACAGAAGACAGGTTTTTGGGATATATAGATAAAGATGATGATGGTGATAAAGATAAAGATAGATAATAGGTGATTGCTAGATAGATAAATTGATTGATTGATTCAGCAAAGTGCAAAAACTCTTTAAACTGATTACTGAATATTTTGTAACTGAAACTTTCCAGCCATTTGTAGAACACGTCTTTTAGCTTCCTTTCAAACTGCTCAGACTTTCTTTGTTCCCACAACTTCTTTCATTATCCCCCCAAATCCTGAATTCTTTGCCTTTTTGTAGGAAAACGGGTCAATACTGCAAACTCAGCACAGATCATCTTTACAAATTCCTTCTTATTAGAGACCCAGGAGAATACAAGAGTCTTTATTTTACACAAGGCACTGACCATATTAGATGGCAGTGATTTTAAATTGCAATTCTTTTCCTCAATTACACATGAAATGGTGATCATAGTGTGTAACCCTACATGTAACCTTAGTAAGTGGTAGTATTAATAAGTTGATAATAAATTAGTAATATAAAGTAATTACACAAGAATGACTAGGGTAATAATAGTTAACATACACAATCAAATGGACATAATGAACTTTATTCTATATATCATAGACCTACAATTTTAATTTTATTCTCTAGAAGAACTAATTTATTTAGCTTAAGTAGTATTTGTAATGACTTCAGTTGATAATGGATATAACACTTTGAATGATGTAGCTGAACATCTTTGTTGCAAAAGTAGTACATGCACCAAAAGTCATTACTTGCTAGAAACAGGAAAATAATAGCCTTTAAAAATTATCAACAGGTTAAATATTTTCATCCCGAGAAACTGATGCAGCTACTAAAATAATTATCTATCTATCAATCTACTGAAGAGGAAGACTGGAAAGTTATATAGCCCTTATCTTATTTGAAAACATTGTAAAACAATGTAAAAAAAGACATTATTTTCCCTCTCCCTTTATTTAAATCCTTGTTATCATATTTTTTTTACTCTGCCTTGACTTGATTTTATATTGTATAAATCTCATTCACCTTTTGATATTTAAGATCAACTTTACTTGTGACATATTATCCTCTATTATTCCACGTCTTATTTTTATTTTCTTCCATAACTTAATCCTGATTTATGGTGAAAATTGGTAGTGAATAAAGTGCTCTCCTCTATTACTCAAAAATTGTCCCATACACTTAATTAATTCTCTGGTTGTAACTGGCATGTAAAAGCTAAGAGAGTATTTTACTTCTCTTGTATCTGTCCCCAAAACGCACACTGTTTAGCTTTGTGATTGATATCCAAACACTACGAAGTGCATAATTTTGTGTGTTTTTGAAACATAGTACTTTATTATAATACAGCTTTTGAACATATCAATTTGGAGAAGAGAATAAAGGAATCTTTTTAATACTTCATGCAATAGTTTGAGAAAGCATGTGTTAAAGCACAGGACTGGTATGCAATATATTCTCAATGACTACTTCTTGGTTTTGAGCTTATATTTAGATCTTTGACATATTAGCCAGACATCTCCATGATATTATGCCTTTCTAACCTCAGAGGACCACTTTTCAGCAGAAACACTGAGAAAATTGTTCCCAGGACAGCAATTAGGATGAAGTCTTAGCATGCTAGAGTAACTTTTCCAGTCAGAAATCATGAAAACAAAATAAATAAGCAAACCAACAAATGGAAAGATATGTAAATTCTTTAGGAAATTTTAAGGACAAATTTTTATAATTAACCAAGTTGTGTAATTAATCTTCACATGGTATTGTTTTCTGAATTTGAGAAATATTGATTTTGCAGTGTTTTAGTTAAATAGATGTTAACTAGGGGAAACACTGGTATATTTTAGTTTATATCTTATACCTAAGAAAATCTTTAGTCAATAGTCTACTTAGGTAATGGATTGATCAATAACCTATTAGGAACTGATGTATTTTAAATAATATATAATACATACATGATATGTATGCATAACATATATGATATATAAGGTATATACATATTATGTGTAATATATTACATATAACATATATGTGATATCCGTAACATGTACACCCCCATAATATGTTACATATAACATATATGAAATATATACTGGCTATTTAATATATATTAGGTATATGATTAATCATGTTAATGGAAAAAATTAAGAACAGATCTTAACAATCACTTTAATCTGGCTTGGAATATTTTGTGTCATGTATGTCAGAGTTTCCTAACCTCAGTGCCATTGATTGGATAATTCCTGTGTGTGGGTCTCTCACATTGTAGGATATCCAGCACCAACCTTGGCTTTTACCTACTATCAGTAGTACAGCCTCCAACATTCCTTCAAACATTGTCCAATATTCACTGAAAGAGTGGGTATCAAATTACCTCTCATAAAGATGGCCATTGATATACATAACACAACTTTATTTTGCCTGGTAATTGAAAGATTCACATTTCATTTCTAAAAACAAAGGCATTCTGAAGTTAATTGTACCTTACTTATGTAATCCAAATAAAACTAGACTGCTTAACTTGTGACAGATTGAAAAAAAACATATTCATAAATTCCCTATCTCACAAATGTTGTGAAGAAATGCAAATATTTTCTTAAGGGACACTAATCAAAGCTTACTTAAAGTCTTTAAGATTTATAAATATGGTAGATGGTAGATTTTGAGACATGTTTCTTGCTTCACAGGATTTTATTCAGAAATTTTTGGGAGTAATGTTTTTCTTAATATTTATAAGATTATCTTCTCCTGGCTTCAAGGTCTTAAGACAAATGCTTAGAGCAAGTCTATTCACAATGATAGGTCCTAGCTATGATACTGTGGTTTTTGTAAATATGCCGCCAGGGTCCAAGTGTTCAAAGTTTGGTTGCCAGCTCCTAGTGCTATCTAGAGGAGGGGAAATCTTCAGCTAGTTTGGCCCGGTGGAAGGAAGATAGTTCATTGGATGTGTGCCTTTGAAGAGAGTATTGGGGCCCCCAGTCCCTTCTTTCTCTTTCTTCACTTCTTGGCCACAATGGAGGTAAGCAATTTTGCTTCCACAGGCCCTGCCATGACCTTTTGCCCCACCACAGACCCAACATCAATGAGGCCAATCCAACATGGAGTGAAGCCTTTGAAACCATGAATCAAAATAAATCTTTTCTTTTTTTCGTACTGGAGATTGAACCCAGAGGTGCTTAACCACTGAGCCACATCCCCAGTCCCCCCTCTTTTTTTTTTTTAATTTAGAGACAGGATCTCACTGAGTTGCTTAAGATCTCACTGAGTTTCTTAGGGCCTCACTAAGTGGCTAAGATGAGCTTTGAACTTGCAGTCCTACTGCCTCAGCCTCCTGAGCTGCTGGAATTACAAGCATGTGCCATGGGGCCTGGCCAAGACTTTCCTTAAAAGTTATTTATCTCAAGTATTTTGTCATACAAGATAACTGACACATATGGGGAGGACTAAAAGATTTATCCAATGCAAGCTTAACAAATTTATATAAAATGTCTTCTTAAAACAACAGTCATCTTCTGCATCAAGTGATTTATTTTCACAAACCCCTCCATTGCAATTTCATTTAAAAGTATTCAGCGCTTAGTTTTCCACACCTTAGAAAGAATAACCTAGCACTCTTAAAAATGAAATTCCCACTGTTCACTTAGTCTGCCTCCAAACTTTGATGTCTGTCCACTTGAACAAGAGAATATTTGGGATCACAGTGTAATTCCTTGTGTGAGAAGCAAGGGGATTTTAGAATTCACTCTTGAAGTATTGATTATTATTGAACTCTTTTTAATCTCATTGAGAAAAATTTTGCTGAAAATAGCAGCAGTCTTCAGAGCTTTGATTAACTTTACATCTGTCTTTGATTCTATGGATATGTTTTTTAAGCTCTGTGAGTTTAATATAAGTCGCCACTTATTAATATGCTTGTAAAATCTACATCCATGGTATGATTGCCAGAATCAAGCAAGACAGCAATTTAAATGTATAAGGGAAGAATTAGTCTTGGTCCTTTTTACTTTCTTCTAGATATTTTTATATTCTTTTTAAAGGTATTGGATCATTGCCCACTCACAAGAGAGAAGAGGAAAATAATTACCCTTCTCTAAAATAAGGTCATGATTTTATTATCATGGATCATTACAGACTTTAGAAGAATTATGAACTTGATAGTTATCAATCAAGAAGAGGTAATTACCATTAATTATGATGACATAGGTACTTATTATTTTAGTAGAGCTAAATAATTCTCTAGTATTTAAGTGGTTGATATTAACTAATTCTATGCATCAGGGAATTTTATCCTGCTTGTGTCAATAATAGTTTGAATTTTGTATGTAACATAATAATAAATATATCAAGAGGCCACTTTCTTCATAACTATATAACCTATGAGACTATTGTAGAGGGATTTTAGGAATGATTGTGATGAGAAAAAGGAATCATTGTTCTGGTATTTTTCAATAATAGAATAAGTCTTATCATTTGCTTATTTTCTTTCTAAAACAATATGTTTACTTTTAGTCGATATTATAGATCACTGCGAATATTAGAAAATACAGAAATTAATATTTACTGAGCCATGTTATGTGTGAGACACTATTGTTGGGGACCACAAATCAAGTCAAGATGGCACCTGGCAGTTTGCCAGGAGGAGTGGTTTGTGAGGCAATGCCACCACCGAGCCATTAAGATGATGGGGATTCCTTATTGGCTGATTGCTGTATTTGGATGATGCTAATTGAGTCAAGCTGTGTGTAATCAGTTAGGTATATATACCTCTGCTGTTCTGCAATAAGGTGGCTCCTGCTACCTTGGGTGCCTGCTACCTTGAGTTCCTGCTCAGTTCCCGCTGAGTTTCCCCGCAATAAAGTAGTTCCCGCTTCAACCTTCAAGTTGCTTGTCACCTCCCGGTTATTTTGCCCAGCCGGACTGCGGCACACTATTCTATGTATTATCTTACTTTCAAGGCAATTTTTTATCTGTATTTATAGATATACATGAGTATATTTTGACATGTTATTGATACGTGGGTTGTATATTTTTCTAATTACGATCCCAGTCTTGTGGTTGTACATGATGTGAAGATTCACTGTGATGTATTCTTATATGAACACAGGAAAATGATGTCTGATTCATTCCACTGTTTTTCTTGAGATAATGACTATCATCACCACACAAGAGCAAGATAAGAAAACAGAGAGTTTGACTATGCCAAGGTTCAGCTGAGGAGCAGGAAAGTTGTATGTTACCTCAAACATACATTGACTACTAAGCCACAGCACCTGTCCAGCACTGTCCTATTCTACCTGAACTCCAGGCTCCCAACTAATTAACATAAAGTGGAATCACCTGATATCCAACCCTATCAAAAATCAGGTTTAGAATAGGCAGAGAAATAAGTGTAAATGCTACCTATGCATTCTTTTGTGTCTAACCTAATCTATATCTTTAAGTCAAATAAGAAAACCAAAAGGCCTCAATTTATTAATTTTTTTATGGGGGAAGTATCTCAGGACCCTAGGACTGAATTCATCATAGTCCATGCTCATAACCCACTCTCAACTTTAATATAGGCATTGCTTAAATTTTTAAGTTAGTAAGCTGGTTATTCTTTTTAATGTAGTGTGTACCCAAAGACCATCCGCATACTGAGAACTTGGTAAAAATTACATTTAATGTTTTTTTGATAAATTAAACAGTAAGAACTTTTCTTAAACTTTTCATCAATTTCATTGTTTAAGTCTTTTTTTAAAATCAAGGTGTACTTTGAGTAAATTGAGTTTTATAAGCTTGGTAAATTGAGTTTTGTAAGCTTGTAAACATGCATAGAATGGTGAAATTCACACACTCAAAGCAAGCTCAGTCTAGTACAGTACTCTGAGTAAATTTCTCTTCCCACCAAAGAAACTAGTGAACTGATTTCTATGACAATCACTTCCCTTTGATAATATCTAAAGCTTTATAAAATATATACTCTTTGTATATGACTTCCTTTGTTTCACTTAATGCTTTTAATATTTGCTTATATTATTCTGTATATCAATAGTTTATGTTTTCATATTGCAGATTAATACTCTAATATCATGTTTTATCCATTTTTCTGTAAATAGGCTCCTGTTTCCAAACTAATCATCATTTATGAAATAACAATTAATATTTTTGTAAAAGTCTTTTTGTGGGCAAAGATTTTATTTATCTTGAGTAATTACTTCACTGTATAATTGCTAAGGTTTAATTTGTTATAAAAGAGCCAAAAGCATATATCATTTTCTGTTACCATCAGTAATGCATATAAATTCTGGTTACTCCACATATTCCCCAGAATTTCTTGCTGCCGATCTTTTTAATTTTAACCATCATATTAGAAGAACATCAGTATTTAAATGTGGTTTTAATTGGCATTACCCTGACCATTAGTGATGTTGATTATTTTTATGAGCTTATTGGCCATTTGTACATCTATTTCCTTAATGATCTGTTTAATTTTAAGTCTTTTACTATGGTTTTAATTGAATTAATTTAATTGTTTTGAGATAATTGCAGATGCAGTTGTAAGAAAAAATACAGTAATCCATATGTTCTCTTCCTAGTTTTACCCAAAAGTACCATTTTGCAAAACCATAGCACAATATCACAACCAAGATATTGACATGGATACAGTCATAGATAAAGAACGTTTCCATCACCAGGAAGATCCCTCACCTTGTGCATTATAGCCATACTCACTGTCCTTCCACCTTAATTTCCTCCTTAAATCCTAACAAGTGCAAATTTGTTTTTCACTGCTGTAACTTTGTCATTTCAAGAATGTTTTGTAAATGGGATAATACAGTATTCAATCACTTGGTTTTGCCTTTTTCAATCAACATAATTCTCTGGAGAGTCAGCCAGACAGTTGCAAGCATCAACAGCCCCTTCCTTTGTAATCCTTGAGTAGTATTTCATCCCATGAGTGTACCACAGTTTGTTTAATCATTCACCTTTTGAAAGACAATTGAGTTGTTTCCAGATTTTTACTACTATGAATAAAACTGCTATAAACATTCAAATATAGGTTTTGGTGTGAACATGTGTCTTTATTTCTATGGTATAAATACTCAGGAGTGAAATTTCTGGATTATAAGGTATGTTTAGATTTTTAAATCCATTTAGATATTTTTAAAGAAACTACCAAATGGTTTTCTAGACTGGCTGTACTTTATGTTCTCACCAGTGATATATAAACCATCCAGTTTCTTTTTGATCCCAACAGCATTCACTATTGACACTATTGATAATTTTACCCATGTTGATAGGTATGCAATGATATATCACTGTGGTTTTTAAATCTGTTTGTTTTTGCAGTACCAAGGATTGAAGGGTGGGGGGAGTCTACCACTCAGCTACATTCCCAGCCTTTTTTTATTTTTTTAAGACATACTCTTTCTGAGAACTAGGGTAGTTGAAATGGGACCAAAGTTAATACTGACCATGAACACATTTAGATGCTTATTCTCAACTAAAGGTAGCTTTGCTGCAGAGTCTTTTTAAGTTGCAGAAGCTGGCCTTGAACTTGCAATCATCTTGCCTCCATCTCCCAAGTCACTAGGATCACAGGCATGTACCACAGTGACTGACAGACTCACTGTGGTTTTGATTGGTATTTCCTTATGGTCAGATGCTGACTATATTTATTTTCCATTAACATATCTTCCTTTGTGAAATATTTTTATGTCCATTTTCTAATTGGATTCTTTACATTTCAACTGTCAAGTTTTGAGTATGCTTTGTTATTTAGATACTAGTCATTTGTTAGGTGTGTGATTTGCAAACATTTTATTCTACACTATAATTGTTCTTCACATCCTCTTAACAAGGTCTTTTTTTCATATTTTCTGGGGTTTTTATTTTTTATTTTTGTTTTTGCATTACAATTCTTATTACACATATATACCACAATTTTTCATATTTCTGGTTGTATACATAGTATATTCACACCAATTTGTGTCTTCATACATGTACTTTGGATAATGATGTTCATCACATTCCACCATCCTTGCTAATCCCCTGCCCCCTCTTTCCATCCCACCCCACTTCCCTAGAAGATGAATATCTAGAAGGTGAAATCTAGAATTCATCTATTCCTCCCATGCTCCCCCTCCCTACCCCACTATGAGTCAGCCTTCTTATATCAGAGAAAACATTCCACATTTGTTTTGAGGGATTGGCTAACTTTACTTCACATTATCTTCTCCAATGCCATCCATTTACCTGCAAATGCCATGATTTTATTCTCTTTTATTGCTGAGTAAAATTCCATTGTGTACATATGCCACATTTATTTTATCCATTCATCCACTGAAGGGCATCTAGGTTGGCTCCACAGTTTAGCTGTTGTGAATTGTGCTATTATCAACATTGATGTGGCTGTGTTAACAAGGTCTTTTACAGAGTAAAATTTTTCAAATTTATATGGTCAAATTTAACATTTTTATTCCATTTATGAATCATACTCTTAATGTTAAAACTATTTATTCTTTGTCTAGCCCACCCTGAAGTTTTTCTCCTATTTATTCAGAGAATTTTATTGTTTTAAATTTTATTTTTAATCTGTGATCTGTTTTCAGATATTTTTGCGTAAAATGTCACTTAGGTCAAAGTCTATAGATTTTTGCCTGTGGATGGGCAATTTCTCCTGCATCAGTTTTTGAAAAGTCCATCTTTCCTGTATTGAGTTGTTTTTGTAGCTTGTCAAACATCAATTGGGCCTATAGATCTGTTTCTAGACTCATTACTCTGTTCTAGTTCAACACTGCAACTCTACACAGTTTTAACTACTTAGGCTATAAAATTTGGGAGATACTTTTATTTCATTCTTCCCTTTCAAAGTTGTTTCAACTCTTCCTTTGCCATTATTTTTTAGAATAGTCATATTTATATCTACACAATAACTTCTTGAAATTTTGATGCTGGTTGTATTAAACTTGCATATCAATTTGGGAAATATTGACATCTTCACTATTTGAATCTTCCAGTTTATAAACATGCTGTATATATCCATTTATTTAGTTCTTTTTCAATATCTTCAATCAACATTGTATTTTTTCATGATACTAACCCTGTAAAGATTTTATTACATATGCACAAATTTAGTATTTCATTTTTTTTCAGCTATTAAATTTGGCACTGTTCTTTGACTTTTGTATTTAATACTGAGTATGCATTTTTCATTTTCTATGTTTATTTTGTATCCTGCCATCTTAATGAACTTGCCATCTGCAAATAGAAGCGATTTTATCTCTTTTATTCCTTTGTTTTCTCTTTATTTCCTATAATGTCTAGAACTTCCACCCTTTACATTAAATAAGAGAGATGAGAGCACACATCCTTACATGTCCTGATCATAAAGAAAATACAGTTCATCTTTCACTATGAAGTATATTACCTATAAGTTTTCAGTAGGTGTTCTTTATCAGATTCAAGTATTTCCATTGTTTCCATTTATCTGTGAATTTTTTTCTTGTGTGAGCACTTATTTTTTAATAATATCTTTTTGCATTAATTGATGAAACAATTCATTCGTTCCTTAGTCTGTTTTTATGTTAAATTACATTGATTGCTCCTAGAATATTGAACCAGCCTTGCTTCTCTATAATAAACCCTTCTTGGTCATGTTGTATAATTCTTTTCATATATTGCTGAAATTCATTGCTAATATTTTGCTAAGGATTTCTTAACATGAGGGATATTTGTCTGTAGTTTTATTTCAAGTTGTCTTCGTTTTTAGAATCAAAGTAATACTAGCCTCATAAAATGAATAGAGAAACATTCATTCTTCTTTATTTTTTTTCTGTATAATATTGTACATGATTGGTGTTAATTTTTCTGTGAAAGTTTAATGGAATTCCCTAAAATAACCTTGTGTGTTTGGAGATTGCCTTTATAATAAGTCTTTAATTACAAGTTTTGTCAATTTCATTGGTATTGTTAAACAATTAGTTCTTTGTTTAATTAATTTTCTCAATTGTTTTCAATTTCATTGACTTCTATTGTTTATTGTTGCCTTTATTCTGCTTTCCTGGGATGGCTTTGCTCTTTCTTTCTAGATTCTTGAGTTAGAAGCTTAACTTCAATGATTTGAAAAACTTTCTCTATTCTCATGTATTTATTTTAGTGCTATAAATTTGCCTCTCAGTGCTACTTTAGCTGTGTCCCACAAATGTTAATATTTTCATTTCCATTCAGTTCAATAAGTTTTTAAAAATTCTCTTTAGATTTTTATTTGACCCAGGCATTATTTAAAGTGTGTTTTCAAATGTTTGGGAATTTTTTGTCATCTTTTCTTTATTGATTTTATACTTTGTTTTATTGTATCAGAGAATGCACTCTGTATGCAATCAATTATTTTAAAATTATTAAGATTTATTTTGGAGCCAAGGACATGGTTTATCTTGATATAATGATGATATTTGAAAACTGTATATTGTCTATCATTTGGTGGAGTTCTCTATAAATGTCAACTAGATTCTGTTGGTTGAGCCCTACTGTATCTTTGCTGATGCTCTGTATATTTATTCTACAAATTACTAGAAGAGTGTGTTCATGTCTTTAACTGTTATTGTGAACTTGCCTTTTTCTCCTTTTACTTTGATCTGTTTTTGCTTCACATATTTTGCAAAATGTGAAGTAAAAACTGTCTTTTTGTGTATACACATTTAATATTTATATATCTTTTTATTTAAAATTTTCTTATTATATAATGTCCCTCTCTGTAGTAAATTTTATTGCTTTTAAGTTTACTTTATATAATGTTGATATAGCCACTTCTGCTGTCTTTTGAATAAAGTTTACATGAACTTTTTACTTTCAGCTAATCTATATATTTTGTCCTCAACTTATGATCATATTTTATCCCAACAACCCTATCATAGGTTGAAAATAATAAGTCAAAAATGAACTTATAACCTAATCTACCAAACATTATACCTTAGTAGAACAGTACACTACAGAGTATTGCTTGTTTATCCTTGTGATTGTATGACTGACTGTGATCCGTGGCTCTCTATCCCTGCCAGTGTTATAAGGATGTATAAAGTCACATATCATTAGAATGGGGAAAGATCAAAATTTGAGGCACAATTTCTATTGAGTGCCTATTACTATTCCTAAAGTAAAAGTTATGAATTGTGACATCCTAAGTAGGAGACCATCTATACTCTGATATTTGAAGTGCTTTTCTTAGACAACTTGTAGTTAGTGTTCTTAAATCTGCTCTGATATTTCTGTCTTTAGTTGATATATTTATTTATTTAAATTTAACATAATTATTGAGACTTTAGGGCTAAATATACCACTTTAATTTTTCCTCTTTTGTTTGTTCTCTTGCTTTACATTTTTCTATTTTCTTTCCTTCCCTTTCTATGTATTTCTTAAACACTCTTGCAATTACACTTTATGTATAGCATTTTGACTATGTCACTTCATATAGCTGCTTTAGTGGTTGCTCTAGGTGTTATATTATATATCCATAACTTTCCACAGTTCACTTGTATCCTCACTTTAGCAGTTCTACTGAGGTATAGAAATATTACTTCCCTTTACATCAACTAATCTCATCCGATTAAAATTGTCTTAAATATGGCCTCAGTATATATTTATGAAAGATCTATGCTATAATTTTCACTTGTTCCATCAACCACAATTTATAAAACTTAGGAGAAGAAAGTATATTATATCTACCCATGTATATTTCTCTTTGATCTCTTTGTTTTTACTGGTAAGAAGTCCGCATCTCTCATCACTGTGTAACTAACCAGAATGTCTCTAAGTTCATGTCCTAAGTAACTATTTCTTGCCAGGCCTTCAAGAGTCTTGTCCTATGCAGGAGCAACATAGTAATTGGCCAAAGACTTAGCAGTATCTTAAATAAGTGCCAGGGTTTCCTCTATATGCTAGCTCCTCCTTTCTGTTAGCCTGCTTTGAAATTTTGAACACTGGATCCCACTTTTCTGTGTTGAAGAAAGTTAAGGAAGCATTAGTGAATACTGAGTTTACCATACTGAATTGCTCATTTTCTCTCAAATACCATATCCCTGAATTGTTCAGCACCTAAAAAGAATTATGTTTTGTTCAGGTTCTTTATTTGTTTACAATGGAAGAATAAGTCCAATGTAGGTTACTCTATAACAGCTGGAATAAAAAATTCACTTATGTGTTTTGAACAATTTAAAGAATTAACAAATTATTTCTAAGCATTTAAACAATACTGAAGCCAAACACAAACAATGCCACCCTGGCATCCTACTTTCTTGTATAACTGTAGGTACAGAAGTTACCTCTTTCTAACCTGCTAACAAGATTTCATGTGCACTCATTAAAATGTTTGGTTAAAGGAAACAGTCTTGATTTTAAAATAAACTTTAAATATTTGTGTTAAATTTATCTGGAAAAATTACCTTTTAAATTTTGTGTATTATATGTGATTTTCCTGCTATTATATATAATTAAGATAACTAGAAAAATTAAGTCACATACAATGCATATTACATATAATTTCCTTCAATAATGCATTTCTCTGTTGAGAGAAAAAGATAATGAGAAAGTGCCAGCTGCTACTATAAATTTTTATCTTTGAGATCGCTTTGACACTCAAGGTATGAATAAGAAAATGCCTCATAGATAACATGGCTTATGAGTCAAAATGTATTTATTCTACACCTTTCCTGCTAAACCCATGGGTCTTGTGAGGAATGAACAAAGTAACTGCCCCCTTGGCTTAGGAAGTATTTCTCAGATAAGTTCAATGTAAAGATTTTTTGTGTGTGCCAAGAGTAATATGAGTTTAAGTCATTTATGAGCATATCACTTTAGCCTCTTTTTTTTTTCTTTTTTTAACCTCTCTGGTTCCTGTCTCCTTTTTCCAAATAACAGGCAAAATTTTAAACTTAAATTGATTTCTTGAGATTTAGATGGCATGATATATATAAAGAGTCTACCCTACTGCAGTGAAACCCATTTGCTAAGTGTTTGCCTGTCTCTCCATGTTCCACCACTGCCACTACTATATAAACTGTTCTTTTATTATACATATGATCTGTATATATTTGATGAATTTATCACCATATATTTGTTTTATTTTTATGGCTATAAAGGATCTGGGAGCAAAAGCAAAATGTGAAGATAACACACTAGACATGAAACTGACTCCGGGGGTTGATATTCATGTGTACTCTGATTTGACATTTTTCTGTCTTCAACATCTGCAAGATCAAGCTAGATTACTAACAGGAAGCACAAGAAGAATTTGAAGTCCAAATAACTTGAGATCAAGTCCTTGTTTGATACCTTCCATGTCACTAATCTAGTCACCAAACTTCCAATTCTCTATTTGAACTTCATTAAAAGGGTATATAACAATCTTTGTATTTCACATGGATATCATAAAGAGTTCATAGAATGAAATAATATGATGATTATGTAATAAAAATAATAGTAATTCCACTTAATGTACAAATGGAAACTTACTATCATATATGTAGTATTGAACTTTTGGGTATAAGCCCTGTTAGATTCAGCACAAACTGAATCCCACAACAAAGCAAGTAATTTAAATTTCTAATTCATGGATGATTCTAAGTAAAAATATTTTAGAGTTCTTTGAATATTGGTACAACTTTTCACAATAAATATTATGTTTTACACAATTTATTGAGCACTTCACTGCATTCTACCCCTTGCCCTCTAACTCCAAGTTTGGGGCATTTTTTGCAGCATTAATTTAATTTATAAGAATACTGTGGAAAGATATAAATATACATATACATATATATTTTATATATACATATATTTATGTCTTTAAAATTCTAACTTAAAGCTTAATGGGTAAAGTTTTATAGGAGTATCGCTTCATGGATTTTCTTATAGATTGCAAGTTACAAATTCATACCAAGTTTGGATGAACGGAAAGATTTTTCTTTCTCTCATATATATTTTCTCTGCCACCCTCCCTCCCAATCCATTTATGCACTTTCTGACTGAAATACACATGGAGTTCATTAGATTATTCAGTGAAAGTCTCAGAAAGTATCTTGCCCTATGATCTAATATAGCAAACAATATAATCTGGGATCCCAAATGTCACACAGTGGAAGAGGGCATTATCATTACAAGTGACAGCTGTGCAAAGGTGCATTTGATAAAGTTGTTTGGTTATCATTTTATAAAGTAGATAACCACACCAGGACTGTACCTCTAGGGTTAACTCCAAAACCTCAATAGTTCTTCCCGGGTTCTCAACCAGACTTTGCCCATATTGCTTGTACACCATGCAGCTAATCTTTGATGACATAGAGTGACATTTTACCAATCTCAATAACACCTGGTAAGTGCCTCCTGTTGATAATAGTACTGTGTTTTAATGAACAAATAAATGGCTTATCTACCCTTCTTGGCAAGGAACCCCAGCTATTGAGGCAAAGCACCAGCTCTCCCCATGTTACTTGGGCTAATTGACTCTTTGGATGAAGTTAAATCACACTTATCCCCAGTGGGATGTGTGTTTGCCAGTAATCAATAGCTCAACAAGATCCGCATGGCAGGTAATTAAGTGGAAAGTAATTAATACCCATCAAAGGTTTTATTAACTGTTTGCCATTCCTTCACTCAAAAGTCCCACTGTACTGTACATAAGGGAAGAAAAAGTAAGAAGAGAAGGCAGGTGGGAATGAGTCTTGTTTTATAGGAAGCCAAAAGAGTTGCAATTTTTCTCATGGATTAATCTTGTTTTAATGAAAAGAACTGCTCTCAAAGTTATAATATTGTTGGTTTGTTTTCTATTCATTTTTGCAAGTATTTAAATAAAAATAGAAGCTCAAAGAAATTCACTATCAGAGAAAAGCTGTTCTATTCTGACATTATAAAAAGAAAAGAGGAAAATAAAACACTACAAGCATTAGGGATGCAGGTGTTGCAATGGTTAATCTTGGTTGTCTATTTGACAGGACTGAGGGATGCATAGAAAATTGGCTAAGTACACTTCTGGGTATGTCAATGAGACTGTTTCCAGAGGAGTCTGCCATATTGGTCAGGGAACTGAGGGAATAAAGCCCAACCTGAATGTGAACAGCACTGTCCAATATGCTGGGGACATGGATGGAAGAAGGGGAAGTTCCTGCTATGGTTTAAATATGGGATGCTCCCCAAAAGCTCATAATGTGAGTCAATGAAAAAGGATTTAGAGGTGAAATAATAGGGATTAACTGGCTAGTACTATAGGTGGGTAGGGTGTGGCTGGGGGAGGTGGGTCATTGGAATTGTGACTTTGGGGTCTGTATTTTGTACTTGTTGACCAGAGCTCTCTCTCTGCATCTTGCTGGTCATTTCTTGAGCCGCTTTCTTCTATCACACTTCCACCATGATGTTCTGCATCTCCTTGAGAACCAAGGAATAGAGCCAGCCTTCTTCTATGAGCTGAGACCTCTAAAACTGTGAGCTCCAAAATAAATTTTTTCTCCTTTAATTGCTCTTGTCAGATCTTTTGGTCACAGCAGTGATAAAGCTGACCAAAACAAAGTACAATCTTTCTTGAGTGATGCACTTTTTGCTGCAGCTTATGTGTAGATATCAGATTCCAGAATTCTTCAGCCTTTGAATGCAGACATGTACCAGATCCCAGGCCCTCAGTCTTGGACTGGAGCTGTATTGCTGGCCTCCTTCTTCTAAGGCTTCAGCTTCTTGACTGAGCAAATATTGATTTTCCTAGCTCTCAAGTTTGCAGAAGACCATTGTTGAACTATTCAGTCTCTGATTATGTGAGCCAATATAATAAATCCCTCTTATAATTACTATATGTGTGTGTGTGTGTCTATACATTCTATTCGCTCTTTTCCTCTAGAGAACCATGATATGTGTGTTGAAAAACCTGAGTATTTATAGGCCAAATGTCAGCAATCGATTCTCCTTTTAAATAAAAAAGAAAGTAGCTATTTCAATGGATAAAATGTATTAAGTAAATTTAATTCTGCCTTTGTTTCTATTTTAGATTCATTAGTTTATATTCATTAGTTGAAAATATTTTAATTTTTATTGAGAATCAATTATGCCTCTAATACCTCAATTCCATGAAGAAGGATTTCATGTCTCAAAGTATCCTTTTTACATCTTCCTTGTGTGCCAACACGACAAGTTTGGGTGACAAGAGTCTTGTCCTGATGCTTTTTCTTGTTCACATTTTGATCTGGGATATAGATTGGGTTGGTTTCCAAAGAAGCCCTAACAGTAGGTAGAACCCTTGAGCAGGTGGGTAAGAGGCCTGAGAAGGATGGACTAAAGGACACAGAACAAGTTAAACCCCAGGGCAGACAGGACTTTATTTATGTGGAAAGTGTGAACATTTGGACCTGGTGAAATTTAGGTTTTCAGGCATGGCTCATTATCTTTCCAACCTGCTTTTCGTTTGGACTTTAAATTTGTAGTGGTCTATGTTGACAATCTGAACAGGGAGAAGAGATTGTTCCTAAGTTAGATGTTTGTTATCAATTCTGTATAATAGGGTGTTTTAATTAGCCTTTACATTGATGTGACCAAAACACCTGAAAAACAATTTAGAGGAGGAAAAGTTTATTTGGAGCTCATATTTTCAGAGGTTTCAGTCCATAGGTGGATGACTCCATTGCTCTGAACTCAAGTAGAGGCAGCACATCATGGTGAAAGGGCCCAGCCAAGGAAAACTTCTCAGCTCATAGCAGGGACGGAAGCAGACAGAGAGAAGATATATGGGAACGAGCCACAAAAAAAGACGTAACTTTCCAGGACATCTCCCAGTGACCCATTGCCTCCAGCACATCCCTCCTGTCTATAGATACCATGCGGCCATTTATATCTCTTCAAATATAGATATTTTATTTGTGAATCATGAGTATTTTAATTGTGATTTTGAGACGACAATTTAAAAATATGATATTCCCCTTATTGCAATAACCATTAAACTCAGCTTTGTCCTATCATCAGATAGCTCTGGTATTCTTTGGGAAGGTAGAATCAACCTTCTAACTGTGGGAAGTTAAGGTGAAAAATTCTGCAAATAAACGGACAGATGATTCTAAGGAACAGAATAAGTGGATTGCCCTGTGTCAATTAGTGTGTGATGTGAGTGAAAGGGAAGGTCTTTTGCTACTAATATATTCTTATAAATCTTATTAATATAAAAAGAAAAGCACTGCATTACAAAGATAGAATATTGCTCTTTCTCATAAATATATATGTATAATATATATTATTTTTTCCCACTGCATTCAACATTATAAGAGAAAGAGCTGAAATGATTTTAGTGGCACACACACCTTTTAGATTCTCAGGTGTACTCTATACTTTGTCAGCAGGGGAGAATAAATTTAGAAGATCTCCTTATCATTGCAATACAAAAATCATATCACAGGAAAAGAAGATACTCTACTGCGTAAGTATTTTCTCATTTATTTCCCACCTCAAATCAGCCAAGAAATAGCTATGATTACCTTCATTGCATAACAAAAACTATTGAAGTTTCAAGAATCTAAGTCCCGTCTGCATCTCACAGAGCCTGGAAAGGATCACAGCTACAATTGGGAGCCAGGTTTGTCTGGTCTTTCTGAGTCTGTCCTCTAAACTCTGGGTATTTCAGAGAAGAGTACAGATTCCTTTACTAGAACCATAGAACCAGGCTAAATAGACTTTAAGGAAAAAAAATATTAGTGGCATTGATGTTTCTGAAAATCTCCTGCCCTAACTATAGAATCAGAGTTTCTATGAATTACAGGAGCTAAAACAGTGAAATTCTGGAGCAGTGCACTCAGAGGCAAATTATTCTCTTTTACCTTCTGCATTTCCATAAAGGCCATGAGCAAATCAATTGTCAAATGGCCAAGAATCTCAAGTTCTTCTGGATCTGCATCTAAATTTGCTTTTAGAAGCATGAAACTCAGGAGACTTGACAAAAGAATAGGAAAACAAATCAGAGTGGAAAGGAAGTTCAGTCGTTGGACAGTTTCAAGAACTTGTAACAGGGTGAACCCAGACAGCAGGAAGTCTAATACGTCTTTAAGGAAAATACATACTAACTTGTAGGCTGTTTTCTCTTCCTATTCCAGAGAACATATTGGTAGAAGATTAGATCAGTAGAGATATGATAACATATTATAATAAAAAATAATTTGGAATCAGGATGAATTGATTCATGAGCTATAATCATGACAATTATTTCAACTACTATTTTCATAGAACAACTACTCGCCATCCAGAATTTATTTCTTTCATAAGTATTTCCAGGAGGTACTATTAGTAACTCCATTATTCAGATAAAAAAAAAAAAACTGAGGCTAGAAGACATGAAGACATTCCCCCAAGTTCACATAGCTGGTAAGGGAAGACACTGTATTCAAACCCAGACCTTTAACCATTAGGCCAAAATCTAGGATGAAGAAAATCCTGTTATATTGATTTCGACAATTACATAATTTTAAGATGACAGTATATCCCATGACAATATCCTAACATCACAATTCTGATAGGTAGAAACAAAAAAAAAAAAAAGATGACTGCTACACTTATCTCATTGGCAAGCAATTTCAAGTACAAAAAACACACTCCACTGAGCTACTGGTATTCCATGATGCATAGTGTTAAAGACGAGTGTGGTTTCTAACACACCCCAGCACGGGTGCCACTCTATAATTACACTGCCAGCACTTCTGTAATGAGCACTTTCTTTTTCCCCCTCCAATCAATACAAATGTCTATCAATGCAAAATAGTCACACAGCCTTCTATAATCTGGAGAGTAAAATGCAATCCCAGGCTGACAGACTATCTATAATATATTTAAGCATATTGCTTCTTTTCAAGATGCATTACTGGTGTTATTTAACATGCATTGAGGGTGGCCAGCATGTAGGAATAATTAGAACAATGGACACCTCAGATGGAACACATAGACGCCCCGCTGTACTGATAATGAAAGGTGCTATCAGAGGCAAATCACATCCAATTAAGACCTAAAAAGGAGACATTATTAATGCTTAATTCTGACTGTGTCAAGAATATCTGTTTGCCTTCTTTTATTGCTGATAACACTATTGCCTTGACCTTACTGCAAAATAAATGGTAGGCATTATATTATTTTATATTCACCATAACCTATTAGAAATGTGTGTGTGTTTGTGATGTGTCTCCTTATATTAACATATATAGTTAGTTCTAACCTTGCTCAGAGCTCTTTTAAAAATAGATCTTGTTGTTAACTGTGTCTTCTTTTAGTTCCTTGTTTCTTAAACCATATATACTTTATTGTAGTTATCTAGAGATAACATTGAGGAGGTTTGCAGTAAGTTGATTTTTGAAGAATCGTTACATCTCTCCTTCCTAGGAATTGAAAGCAATTCTGAAGCAGTGTGGGTGCATAGCCATTGTCTGGATCGTCTCTGACTGCTGTCCTAGGGTCTCTGTTCTGCTCCCACACCATCTCCTCTGTGCTTGGACATGTGGTTCCAGCTGCTAGTCCCTTCTTCAGTTCTACCTTTTGTTAACAACTTCCTGGAAGGAAAGCATTTCAGGTTTGAGTCTTTCTTTGTTAATGTTGGGGATAACCATGTAATGATGACCTGAATTCCCTGTAGGGACTTGTGGGTTTTGCTAGCTGGTTAGTTGATCTGGTTTTGCTCTGGTATGCAGGCAAGGGCATCATGCTCTTTGGAGACATTAAAAATCCCCCTGATTGGAATCCAAAGAAAAAAATGAATTTTCCTTTCTATCTTTACCTGTTACTTTATGAGTAGCTCCATTAATGTCCTCTAGGAAACAGGGATTTGATGCATTGCTTAAAGGGGCATGGGTGACAGTTGGGAAAGTATAAGGGGTACATTCAATTCAAGCCAGCAAATATATATATTGAATATTCAGTACACAGCAAGACTACGTAAACTGTGTTTTCAACAGCAAAATAATCCATGAACCAATTCTCCCAAAACTAGGGTCCATGATGACTCATGCTTTAGACAAACCCTGAAAAAGGACTTGATGGAACATGAGAGTCCACAAGTATCCTCCTACACATGTTCTGAGAGAAAAGAGGAGTGCTGCTCTTCTGGTAATAATTTTACCTCTTCAAGCGTTACACTTTTCACAGTCAGGAGAGAGAATGAACAAAATCCAATCAACCTTTTTATCACTACTGAGTTATTGTTCCTATTGAGTAACATGATACTTCACTGCTCTCTGCCAAAAGGTCCTATATAAATATTGTCAACTAATGCTAAAAAGAGGAGAGTTTTGAGTAACTAGTAAAGGGCCTTCCTAGGGCCGAGTCTCTGAGAGAAGATTGAAGTAAAGAAATAGTGTCTTTCATTTGACCTCAGTACTCACTCACCCTCTTAAATTCTCATCACTGACAGAAAGAAGGATACAGACAGGAATACAGACATTTTCAAGGACTGCCTACATCTCTTGCGGGCAGCAACATACACTGGGAATGGTTATCTTGGCAGTTTCCACTTTCCTTCTTCACCTCAGCAAAAAAGTTCATTCTAAATACTGCTGAAAATAATAAGAATTAAATATAGTTTATTTATAGTTGAAAATTTTCAACTCAACGACACATGAATTTTTAAATTCTAAAGATAATGAGATTGTTGCACCTAAGCATAAGGGCCACTTTGAGCAACACAGGTTGTTTCTTCAAAATATGCCATTTTTTAATGTGCAGGACTATGCACATGAATGTTAATTAGTTACTTTTAAAAATTTGTTTTAATTAGTTATATATGACACTAGAATGCATTTATGCACTTTGATATATCATATATAGATGGGATATAATTTCTCATTTTTCTGAGTGTACATGCTGCAGAATAATATTGGTCATGCAGTCACATATGTACATATAGTAATAATGTCTGTTTCATTCTGCTATCTTTCCTATCCCCATATCCCCCCCTTCCCTTCCCATCATTTCCCTCTACCTAATCTAAGGTAACACTATTCTTCCCTAGTGCCCCCCGCCTTATTGTGAATTAGCATCTGCATATTAGAGAAAACATTTGGCCTTAGGTTTTTTGAGATTGGCTTATTTCACTTAATATAATATTCTCCAACTCCAACCATTTACTGGCAAATTCCATAATTTTATTCTTCTTTAAAACTCAGTAATATTCTGTTGAGTATATATACTACATTTTCTTCATCCATTCATCTATTGAGGGACTCCTAGGTTGGTTCCATAGTCTAGCTATTGTGAATTGAGCTGCTATAAACATTGATGTGGCTGTGTCACTATAGTATGCTGATTTTAAGTCCTTTGGGTATAAACCAAGGAGTGGGATAGCTGAGTCAAATGGTGGTTCCATTCCCAATTTTCTGAGGAATCTCCATATTGCTTTCCATAGTGGTTGTACCAATTTGCAGTCCCACAAGCAATGTATGAGTGTACTTTTTTACCACATCCTCTCCAATCTTTATTGTTGCCTATATTCTTGATGATTGCCATTCTGACAGGATATGAAATCATACAGTAGTTTTGATTCGCATTTCTCTAATTGCTAGAGATGTTGAACACTTTTTCATAAAAACAGAATGGTATTGGCACCAAAATAGACTTGTAGACCAATGGTACAGAATAGAGGAAACAGAGACAAACCCACATAAATATGGTTATGTCATACTAGACAAGGTGCTAAAAATATTCAATGGAGAAAAGAGTCTATTCAATAAATGGTGCTGACAAAACTGAAAATCCATATGTAGCAAAATGAAATTAAACTTGTCTCTCTCACCCTGTACAAAAATCAACTCAAAGTGGATCAAAGACTTTGGCACTAGAACAGAGACCCTATGCCTAATAGAAGAAAAATAGGCCCAGATCTTCACCACATGGGCCTAAGATCTGACTTCCTGAACAAGACTCCTAAAGCACAAGAAGTAAAATCAAGAATTGATATATGGAATGGATTCAAATTGAAAAGCTTTTGATCAGCAAAGGAAATAATTAATAAAGTGAGGGAAAAGCCTACAGATTAGTAGAAAATCTTTACCACATCCACCTCCTATAAAGCATTAATCTTTAGGATATATAAAAATAACTTTAAAAACTCAATACAAAAAAAAAACCAATCAATAAATGGGCTAAGGAACTGAACAAACACTTCATAGTAGAAGAGATACAATTGATCAACAAATATATGAAAAAGTGTTTAATTAGTTATTTTTTAAACAGTTTTGTTTCTATCCTGCAACCTCTTCCTCCACATCTCTCCAAATCAGGAATGGCAGACACTTGATACACATGTTGACTATCTGCCTCCTTTGATTACGATGGACTTTGTTAATTAATTATTATGTACACTCCTATTGAGTCTCAGAATCCTTCTGAACACAATTCCACCCTAGCACTACAATTAATCAGAGTGGGCCTGGAAAATTCAGACATCTTTGTGATTCTTGTCCTAGACTATTACAAAGACTTACAGAGTTTGAAGTTCATCCCTTATATTCTTGTCTAAGTTGCTTACTCTCTGGCTTGTGATCACATTTGTATGAAATTATCCTTTCTTTAATCATGCCTCTCTGACTTTGGTTCTTGATTTTTTGTTACTTTTTTATATTGAATTTTTTTCAGACTTTAACCAGAGTACAAATTAAATGTATCCCAGTAATAAAACCTGTCTATTGATTTGCCTTCTCTCATTTCAGGGTTTGTTTGTAGCTCTACAATTATTATGCCACAATCAATTTTAATTTTATCATGACTAAGTAAATGGGCTCTGTATGTAGAAGGTCTATATACATGAGCATGCTTTGGTTTTCTTGTCTGATAACATGGCCACTTAGAGTATCAGCCTCTTACAGCTGCTATGAGTAATAAATAAGTTAATGCATTCAGAACACTTTGAACTGCACCTTAGGATATGTCCAATTTTGTTAGCTGCTAGACATATTTGTTATACTGATGACTATTGACTCAAACTAGGTATGTTTACTCTTTTTTTTAATCTGTTCATTCTCAGTGTATAACATATGGTTTCTTATTAATGCAACTTTACTCATTGAACTCAAGCTTTGCAATTATGTAAGTGGGACTCTTACAACCATAATGGAGTAAATTATACTGACTCAATTGCCCATCCACTTCCTTGAGACCACTTTTCTATGAAAGTGTACGTAAGTGTTTCTAAGATCCTTAAAGGAATATTTGTCTAGGTTCCTGTGCTGTGCTATCAATCCCATCCATCTTTCAACCTCCCATCAAGCATCACAGTTCTATTGCTGTTCAATAAAACTTCCTATCCATAAGTATCCATTAACTGCAAATGAATACTGAGCACAAATATGGCTACTGGGACAAAGGGCTGGAATTTTTTATATCACTTTAATTATTTTATATTTGAATAGCCATGTGCTGTGAAAGTCTGCTGGATTGAATAGCAATAGAACTTCCAAGAATCACAGTTGCCTTATATTCTGCAGGAAGAAGAGGATGCCCATGTTCTTATTTTATGATCACTTAAATTACTTGGATCTTTAAACAGTCCTGCAGAGTTCTGTGCCTCATGGTGGCCTCACTGAAAAGATCTTCAGTTTTTTCCTATAGCTCATTCTCTAGGTCACAGACACCAATCAGATTGGAAAGATACAAAGAAGTCATTTTACTTTGGATTCTGAATCCACCCCTTTACCTCTGCACCTCCAAACTGGTGTTCTCTTACTAATTTCTTCTCTTGCATTTTCAGTTCACTAAAATTCCCTTTGTTCAAACCAATTCTTGTACATCAATTCCCCTAGGAACACATAACAATTTGATAGCTGACACAGTACACATGAAATAGTCTAGATACTGCATATAGGCATTAAAAACAAATTACCATCTAATGTTATCTACCACTAATACTGAGAAATAGGGGAAGAAAACTTCTTTTTCTTCTCTCCTCTTTTTTAACTTCATCTTCCCTGTCAACCAACTCCCAGAACATTCCCCCAAAATCAAAGGACTCATTCCCTGAGACACATCTGTTTCTTTACACTTCCAAACAGTCACAGTGTCTGAAATACTTGAAAAATACCAATATGTAACATTATCAGAGCCTACCCATGCAGTTCCTCAATGTTGGTGACTTCCATCCTAGTGTTCTTCACCAGGATGTGGCCATATGCCTCCTCTACGCTTGGATCTACCCCACCCTCAAGTATTCAAATCCCAACACTCTCTTCAGCAGCTATTCTCTCTCCACTTCTTTTACTTGAATTTATGTCCTATTAACTTGGAAAAAAACATGCACTTATTATTTATCTTCCTTAGGATTTTGTATGTGCCTTGAGAGAAATATATATATATATATATATATATATATATATATATATATATATATATATATATATATATATATATATTTTGTTCTCTATTTACCTATTTGATAGCTCAATGCGTGGGAAGTGGTAATTCTAATGTACAAAGAATAAATCGCCATGTTGGATCATTTTTTTCAGGGCATGAATTATTTTTAAATAAAAAAATTCATTTGAGTTTATGTTAGCTAATACATGAAAACATAAAATTTAACATGTGACATTCTGATGATACATGGATGCATTCTATGTTTTTAACAAGGTAGACATCTTCTCAAACATTTTGATGTTTTTTTGGTGTGTGTGTGTGTGTGTGTGTGTGCCAGGGATTGAGCTCGGGTGCTTAACCACTGAGCCACATCCTCAGGCAGTCCTCTTTTGTATTTTATTTAGAAACAGCATTTCACTGAGTTGCTTAGGGCCTTGCTAAGTTGCTTTGGCTGGCTTTTTTACTAACAATCCTCCTGCCTCAACCTTCAGAGCTGCTGGGATTACAGGACTACACCACTGAGCCCGACCACTCCTCATTTCTTTGTGGTAAAAACATCCAAAATCCTTTCTTCTATCTTTTTGAAAAATGCAGTACATCATCATTACAGTCACCCTGTTCATCAGAACTTCTTATGACCAACTAACTATAACTTGATGCCTGTTAATCAGATTTTCCCCATCTGTCTCCCCCTCCTACTCTTCCAGCCCCTGGTCACCAACATCCTGCTCTCAACTTCTATAAGATCAATGTTTTTGCACTCCACATATGAATGAAATCATGTAGTACTTTTTCTTTCTGTGCCTGGCTTATTTCACTAAACATAATAATAAGTAGTTACATCCATGTTGTTGCAAATGATAGGAACTATGTTAAATAATTACATGAAGATACATCTTTCTATATTCCTTGAATGCTTTCTTCAGCTTATTTGTATGGTCTATCCCTAACAAAACATCCTGCACATAGTTTTTATAAGAAAAATCTATATATTTGATCACAGACCTGTACTTTCCAGCAGTATTTTTTCCAAGAAAGTTATTTAATCTTTCAGAGTTTCACTTCTCATTTATATAAATTCAGTATCCATATGAATTGACAATAGTGGAAAGCATCTAGCTCAGAGGTTCAACAATTATTCTATTACCCTTCTCTGATACAAAACATCCTTTTTCAAAGCACTTGAATAGATTGAATATATTCTAATCATGAGAGGTTGTTTTTTCCTAGCATACTGAGAAAGAATAAAATATTTGATAATATTTTATTTATATATATAATATATATTTATTATATTTGATAATATTTATATTTTAGGAACACAAGGAACTAGGTATATGCATATAAATGTTTATATGAATGTAAATTAATGCAAACTTTTGGAAAAGCCATTTGGCCGTGAGAGTATGAAAGAGAAAAGAAGGGACAGAAGAGAGAAGGAGAGAGGAGGAAAAAGAGAGCAGTATAAAGAAAGAAAAGATTAAAAGACAAGAAAAGAAAGAAGAAAAGCAAATGCATTGGAGTAGATAAAGAGAGTAGGAAGAGCAAAGGGCAAGGTGAACTCAGTGCCCTAGGTGAGCATAACACCTCTGGACAGAGACGTAAGTGAGGCCTGGGTACTGAGCACCACACCATGCTCAGCGGGCCCTCCCTGCAGCCAACCCTTCCGTGTGCTGCTGCTCTGCTCTTTCCCTGCAGGGACAATGTGGACCTCATTCTGAAGAGCCGAGAACATTCAGTCACTCTCCAAACTGTTCTGGACTTTGTTTTCTCTTCCAAATACAGTTTTTTCACATTCATTTGATAGCTACAGATGAAATGTAGGGACAATAGAAATTAGGTGGTCAGTTTCATGAACATCAGAAAACAAAACAAAACAAAATTATCAACAGTTTTTTTTTTTCACTTACTCAACATAAAAGCTCTCAAAGTCCAGGTGAATGCTGGCTATTCTCATTTCTGCCACACCCACACATGGGTATGTTGCTTTGGCTCATTTTGGACTCTCGGTGTCTTTGTTTTGTTACCTTGAATTAAAAGGATCCATTTTAGTTTGAAATCTGAGTTTCCCAGAGCCTGGTGAGTTTTGTGACTTTCTAGCTAGAGACTTAAGTGTAAGATTTTCACAGAAATTGAGGAAAAATCTAGAAGAGTTTAGTAGACATGGCCTACATATGTCTCTGCTTGTCCACATTCCACTATGACTTCACTGAAGAAGGGTTTTGCATTCTCTAAAGCTTCAGCTACTAAGAGGTCATTGGGCTGTGTCCTGATGGCCAGGGAACACAATCATAGCCATGCCAGTGTCCTCTGACCAGCCACATGTCCATGGCCTGTCTTTCACTTGTGTCCAGTCTGCCAAGCTCTCTCCATCTTGTAGTATCAATGGGCTTATAGTGATTTGGGTTCATATTGACTAATAGAATAAGGGACTGCTGCGTGGTGGCACATGCCTGTAATTCCAATGACTCAGGAAGTTGAGATAGGAGGATCAGGAGTTTAAGCCAGCCTCTGCAACTTAGCAAGGCACTTATAACTCAGCGAGACCCTGTATCTAAATAAAATATAAAAAAGGGCTGGGGATGTTGCTCAGTGGTTAAGCACCCCTGAGTTCAATTCCCAGTACCAAAATAATAATAATAATAAGAGACCTCATGGGTAAAATATACTCACCCTATGATATACACTTCCAGGGCCTAAAATTCCCTTTCCCAAATCTACCTTTGCATACTCAGTGATTATGTGCTTGGATTGTCTGCCCAGGCTGCTACCATCTTTCTTATCATCTGTCTCTAAAGACAACTATGAGAATATGGAACTCTCAGTGTTTGAGAAGCTAAACCATGAGAAGCCAAAGTAGCATCACCTCTCCACAATCTGAATGTTTATTATCATCAGATAATTTACTATCTGACTCCTCAGCTATGTATTTTGTCCCCTGTGATTAAAACTGGGACTGGGAATGTGGTCAGTAGCTGAACACCCCTGAGTTCAATTCACCCAAATTGAAAGCTAGAGAGTCACAGAACTCACCAGGTTCTGGGAAACTCAGATTCCAAACTAAAATGGTCCCTTTTAGTTCAAAGTAACAACAACAACAACAACAAAAAAAAAATTGATTAAAACTGTGTTTCTTGTTCTTCCTAGTCTTCCCTTCCTGGAATTAGTTTCTTCTATTTCTGCTTTCATCCTTTCTCAGCAGGATACAGGCAAAAGTCCTGCCATGGTGATGGCATGGTACCTACCAATTTGCAACCTAGATGGCATGCCATTTTCTCCAACCACTCTGTTTTCCATCATGGGAGTAAACCTTCACCCCACAAGAGCTTTATTTCAAAGGGGCTCACCATATGAAAGTAGTAGTATTGTTGATGATATGTTTGAGAATTTCCAAACTCATTTAAATCTCCAAATTCCCTGAATCCTAACTGCATGCTAGGAATGAGCTCACAGATTTCCTGTTCTTCAAGAATATGTTCTTTATTAGTTGACAAAAGATGAATTTGATTGTCCTTTTCTCCCCAAGGTTGAATAGATAAATTTTAGAACCCCATAGATTTCTTAATGGAAGAAAATACTGTGGATATGATGAGATAGGCAAGGGATGAGAGAGTTTCTCTCCTCTGTCTGCCCCCTCTTCACCTCCTCCCTAACTTACAGAGGAATAGAAAGTGAGAGAGATTACTGAGACCTACAGAAACATTAATAAACTGTATCCTATGTATTTCCATTCACTAATCTTCCAAGAGAATGGATTTAGAACACCAACAAAGTATAAGAAAGCAAGAATTTACCATAAAAGTTAAATCAAAATCTGAACCAAGACTCCTAAGAAATCATAAGAAAACAAAAACCCATTGATCACATCTTTAGTTTCCTGTTAGTTGTTAAAAAGGCTTAAGCCCCACTTCTGTGAACATAAGCCCCAAAAGTGAACATATACTTGTGTATATTAGACAAGTTTATCAGCTCTCCCAGGTTGACTGCCTTTTAATATTGCATATGTTTTTAAATTCCGGATTAATGATTTCATAAAATTGTTCATTTTCATTGTGAAATATATAATATACACACAGACATACATATATGTGTTTGCACATACATAGACACAATCTACATATACAAATCAAAGGGCTTAAAATATGTTTTAGAAGGACTGGGTAAATAAGGAAGCCACATTAATTTAGCAGCAAAATACAAGCTAAAAACAAAATAAACTTTTATTTATTGCCTAATATCATTATTAAAACTGTCCAGGTGTTTATAATTGTATCATGCAAGACAACTAAGACTTTGTACCTCTGTTTTAGTCAGTGTTTTTGCTGCAGTGACTAAAAGACCCAGTCAGAACAATTTTAGAGGAGGAATAGTTTGTTGGAGCACTCACCATTTCAGGGGTCTCAGTCCATAGACAGGTGGCTCCATTCCTCGAGGCTCAAGGTAAGGCAGAACATCATGGCAGAAGAATGTGCCAGAAAGAGGCAACTCACATGATGATTAGAAAGCAGAGAGAGACAGAGACACAGAGAGAGAGAGATCTCCATTTGCCAAATACAAATATATACCTGAAAGCCATATTTCCAATGCCCCACCTCCTCCAGCCACAGTCCACCTGTCCTTAATTACCACTCAGTCTCATCAGGTGATTAATTCACTGATTGGGTTAAGGCTCTTATAACCCAACCATTTCTCTAAACCTTCTTGCATTGTTTCACACATGAGCCTTTGGGGCATACCTCACCTCCAAACCATAACATTATCTGAAAATGAAAGTATGTTTTTAGAAATTTAGTGTATAAGGGAAGATGTGGGAATGAAGAAACGAAAAGTGAGGGCATGATTCTAGATACAACAAGGCTTACCCAGTCCACATGTAAATTTGCTGTAATATTTTAAGCTAACCAAGTTTAAAGACAACTCAGAACTCCACTTCAAATGAGACTGATCAAACACAGCCTCATTATGGAGCATTGTAAAGGGCAGTCAGGTGAGCATGTCTACAGCAAGACTCTAAAACATGCCTGAAGAAGGCCTATCTTGAGTTACGAAATCAATATAATCCATAAGAACCACTTTTAATGGAATGGAAGAGAAGGGAGTAGAATAAAATGGAAGGGAATGTAAACATAAATTAGAAAAGGTAATGTCAGTATGTTTTCCTAAGCAAGGACACTGTTTCAAGAAACTTAGTTTCAGACATATATATGTAGGAAGACAGGGATGAAAGGTATTTTTACTGTAGCTACTTGCCTAATGTTTTGATAGTCTCTGCCTTGTACAATGTGAGCACCAAGCAATTTTTTTTTTTTTTTGCATAATACCAATAAGGGAATGTTCTACTTTGGAAGTGTTGCCAATGGTGACCTTTCTGCTAGTACAAATGACAAAGCACTTGGCAAATAAAACCCTGCAGTTGGAATAATCAATATGAAGTGATGATGTGGGGGGAAAAGAGGGACAGGCAAGAGCGGTGGGGAGTGGTTGGCAGTGATAAAGAGCCACTTTAATCTAACAAAGAAAAAATGAAGCTATTAGATTAGCGACTGTCCACTTCTAGTGGTTTCTTCTCCTCTTCCACATCCCGTACACTTTTTTTTTCAATGTGTGAGTACTTGGACAATACCGATTTTGACATTTCCCATAATATAGAATGGCTCAAAAATCATTACAATCAACAATCATTACAATCAACTGTGTGAAATGGCTGGAAGATACTTAAATGCCTTTAGTGCCAGCCTCTCACTCGCTGAAGCAAACCTCAGACCATCTCTAGCCTCTGATTAAGCCATCACTTAATGCATTGTAGCTGAGACTCTGATTTACCAGAAAAAGGGGCAAAAGGAAAAAGAAAAACGTTGGATGTTTTAATATGAACCAAAACTTTCCCTTCATGTTTCCATATGTTATAACTTCATACCACCAATATTTTGCTTCTAATTATGTTGACAAGATATTTTCTAAATTCATACTTAGAATAAATTTTCATTAGCATTAGGATTCGTTTCTCAATGACAAGGGAGAGTTAGATCTGAGAAGCCTTCCCACAATGAGTTACATGCTAATCTCCAAGAAGATATGGGAAGACTCTTCTGTGTAACGGTGGGAAATCAAAGTGGGATTCGTTATACCTGAGATTCTCAGCTAGTCACTAAATGGCTTTATAAAATGCACACATGCTATTATGATTTGGATAACTGTCACCCAAAGATCCAGGTATTAAAGGCTTTGACAACAACCTGTGATACTACTGGGAGATAGTGGAACCTTGAGGAGTGGAGCCTAGTGGTAGGAAATTAGGTCAATGGGTTCATATTCTTAAACGGAATATTGGTACTCCCACTCCTTCACATCTCTCTGCTTCCTGGCCACCATAAGTGAGCAGTTTCCTGCATCAGGCACTCAGCCATGACATGTTGCCTTGCCACCTGCCCAAAAGCAAAGTGTCACTGACCATGAACTGAAACTTCCAAAACTGAATTAAAAATAAGTCTTTTCTTTTTTAAAATTGACTGTCTCAAGTATTTTATTACAGTAATGAAAAGCTGACTCATACACATGCCTTCTGAGTTGTTTTCTCATCAGTAAACAAAATATCAATGGACTAAATGTATTAGATATTCCATTGATTCAAAATAATCTATAATTTATTTCTAAAATATGAACAAATATACATATACTCATCACATAATTCATATGTTTAAGTTTCTAAGCCTCCTGTGGACTTGGTTTGATTATCTCATGACTAGTTCTAGTCAATGTATTGTAAAAAAGGAAAAAGGTATGTCATCTATAAGCCTAGATATACAAGAGCAGCTTTATATATGACTTTGGATTGCCAAATTTTCACACAGAAATACAGGAAATCTAAATTTGATTTTTAGATACATATCACGCTGTATAAATATTGCATGTACAGTATGTGACATGCAATATTTGGTGCATATTAATACTAAAGCTTTATTCTAGATCAATCTGAAATTCAGGGTTAATGAAGCTCCTGTTTTATCTAGTAACCCTAGTTTGAATTTTTAAACTGTCTCTTCCCCTGAGGTAGTTATCTTAGAAGACACTTCTTGATCTGGCGGCATCACTAGTTGTAGGAAGATATGGTTCCTGAAAAGCTAAGTGGAAGATAACTGCCTTGGAGTGTCCCTAATCAGCTTCAGAATTACGGAGAGAAAAAAAAGGAAGCCTTTGTAGCATTATTCTCTTGCAATTATAAAGTGCATTTCTTGTCCAATACAGTCCACCATCACCCTAATTAATTAAGTCTGCCAATCTCTTGTTGATTGTTGATATGATGTCATTTTACGTAATAAAAAGAAAGAGGAGGAGGTCAAAAGACATTCAAAATAATTCAACCTAAACAATAGTGTTCACACTTTCATATATATCCTTTTTCTCTTGTGGCAAAAATCACTGTTATCTGTTGAGAAAATGAAATCAGACAAACTAAGAGAAAACTGAAAGACATTGCTATTTTCCTGTTTCCTTCAAATTGAGCTAGATAATGTCAGTGAGATAAAAAGCCATAAACTAAATACAAAATACTCTGATGTCAACACTACAGGAAGCTGTTTCTCCCCAATAATTCTCTGCTTCAGTAAAGGGTTTGCCACTCCAAACAATTCAAGTTGGCTCTTCATCTCACCCTGAGGCTGGAGAAGTCATAAAATATACCAGTTTATTAAGTGAGAGATTCTTTTTTTAATCCACCCTGTCCATCTGGAACAGAGCTGGAACCCTCAAATGCCTTCAGGAGAGAGCAGAGGTGATGTCAAGGAGAAAGGCATTCCAGAAATTTGAGACAATGGAGAAAGTAGGACAAGAGGGGTCATGCTCAGAACAAGGGAAGGCTGTGTGACTTAATTAAAATCAATTTTCAGTGTGAACACAAAACCAGTATTGCCAATGTTGGGCTCAGAATGTGACATCCCAAAGACTGACACTTGTTCATGCTGAGAGGCCCTAGAAGCTGCATCAGACTCAAGGTGTCTCTGACTCTCCATGGTACCCCTCTGAGCATAGGAAGAGGCTTTCTAGAACATTCCCTTATTCACCTTACCAGATCCTCCAAAACAAAGACAATTACCTTAGATCTTACTGAAATTTCATTAACCAGAGAAGCTTAAACTCATATTGCAGGAAGGAAAACTGAAAGTTGAACGTCACACCTAGTGCCAGAGGCACTTGTCCAGAGCTATGGTATGTTCTTTGGTCCCATTCATTTTACCTAAGGATAATTTACTATCCCTCTAAAATTGCCTGCATCCCCATTTCCCTCTCCCCTGTGAAGAACAAATTTAAACTTCAAACTTCTGACCAAACTTTTGAGTTTCATATTTTTGTGTATGGCTTTCATCTCTCCTCAAGTTGATAAACTTTGTGTGCTTTTTTCTTGTTAATCTGTCCACTGCCAGTTTATTTCATAGACTAAACTTATGAAAACGTCAGAGGAAACTTATGAATACCTCCCTACACCAGAAATTCCCAGTATTTGATTGAAGTCAGAAATGAAAAGGTAATGAATGAGTTAAGCTGATTTCATGTATTAAAAGTGGCATGTTTCAACAGTGAACCACTATTCTACAAACCAAATAAAATACACTTCTAGGCAGCTAGTTCATTGCAAATGTCTTGTTAGTGGTTCACTGTTAAAAATAAATTCCAGGAAAGTTGTATAATTTAAGAGAGAAAAATGATAGGAAATCAAATGTATTTTAGATATTAACATGAAAGAGATCCCTTTAAAGTAACTTTAAGAAGAAGATATACTAGAAGAAAACTGTATTATTGCATTTTTTTTTCTAACTGGAAATATTCAACCATGCATCACTTTAGCAGGTTCTGCTGCAGTCTGACTGGGCACAAATATTTTTAAACTGCAGGAAAACACTTCACACAGCTCCCGGGGAATCCTCCCTAACGCCATGAGGCTTGTCCAGGAACCCCCAGCCAGAAATATCTCTCCCGGAAATCCCTCCTCCTGCACTTCCCCAACCAATGGGAACTCTCGGGGAACCCCCGGAAATCCCCAGAGAACTCCAAAATAGTGCGAGAACTCAAAAGTTGCGGCAAGTAATGCCTCGCCTGTCAATCAATACTGTTGGCAAAATGCCAGGGGCCATACAGACTCGGCCGTGGCTCTCAGCAGGTTCTACTCAATGACTCTAGATTAAAGACACCTGTCAGAGAAACCTCATCCTCATGGAAGAAAAAGATAAACAAAAAGATATCATCTCCATAAAAGACCAACAGGATCTGGCCCCTACTTCCAAACTTCCTCCAACTCCACTGCAGCCCCATCGACACACTAGCTGTTCCTTGAACCTATTTTAATATGTTTAAAATGGTACTGAATTTCCCTTTGTGCCTTTATCTAAAAGTCCACCTCTCCCTGGGGGCTTCCAGGGCTATACTGAATGTTCTTCCAGCACTTCTCCCTCCATAGTCCTCCAACTTTGTTACCAGGCTTTTAGCAATTAATTTTAGGGTCCTTTAGCACTCACTCTAAAGTCACAATAATAAGATTTTTATCTTCGTTTCTCTTATTTCAGCTCTTCCTTATAGCTAAAGATACTAGTTTCTGGATCTTATTTTTCTGCCTTTCTATTAATGTTTTTTTCTACTGTGTCTACTTTTAAAATTCCAAATGTACACTCATTGATTCTAAATATTGCTTATCTACAAATAACATTCCTTTTTTCTCAAATTTTTTATTTGTCTTTTTTAGATATATGAGACAGTAGGGTGTATTTTGGCATATTACACCTACATAAAGTGCAGCCCATTACAATTCTGATCCCATTTTTGTGGTTGAACATGAAGTGGAGTTACACTGGTTGTGTATTCATATAGGAAAGTTATGCCTGGTTCATTCTACTGCCTTTACTGTCCCATCCCTTCCCTTCATTCTCTTTTGTCTACTCCAGTGTACTTCTATACTTCCCCTCCTTACCCTCCCTTGTTATGGGTTGGCATCCACATTCGACCTTTGGGTTTTGGGGACAGGATTATTTCACTTCGCATGATATTCTCCAGTTCTATCTATTTACCAACAAATGCCATAATTTTGTTCTTCTTTAAGGCTGAGTAATATTCCTGTGTGTGTGTGTGTGTGTGTGTGTGTGTATATAATTTTTTTCTTTTCCATTCATCTGTTGGAGAACATCTAAGTTGGTTCCATAGCTTGGCTATTGTGAATTGAGCTGCTATAAACATTGATGTGGCTGCATCACTGTAGTATGCTGATTTTAAGTTCTTTGAGTATATGCTGAGGAGTGGCGTAACTGGGTCAAATGGTGGTTCCATACCCAGTTTTCCAAGGAATCTCCATACTGCTTTCCATAGTGGTTGCACCAAATTTGCAGTTCTACCAGCAAGGTATGAGTAAACCATTTTCCTCACATCCTGGTCAACATTCATTGTTACTTGTATTCTTGATAATTGCCATTCTGATTTCAGTGAGATGGAATCTTGGTGTAGTTTGATTTGCATTTCTCTAATAGTTAGAGATGTTGAACATTTTTTTTCATATATTTTGAAATATATGAAATTGTTCATTGTACGATGTTTCAAGAACACGGTATATTATTTCTCTGACCATATTGATTTTAGTTGTTGTTTTGTTTTTTTTCTTCTGTTGCTTGCATTCATGATTTTCCTAGAAATTCTTTCTATTTGTTTGTCTGTCTGTTTGGTCTCAGTCTTTTACATTAGTGGTCTCCTGAAAACACCTGCCTACACTTGATCATTCATATCTATGCATGAGGACCTGGAATGCAGGGTTAGATTCTCTGCTCTTTCAGACTTGACTTGCCATGTTGCGGGCTTCATTTTATGGGATCTGTCTGGGCAGTTTCGTTCTAGGTGCCCTATTTGTTGGGATAGTCAGTTTCCAGGAGAAGAATCCTCCAATCCCCTGCCTGGGATGTGTAACACCAGCTGACAGGTCCTGAGTCAAAGGTGAGAAGGCTGGAGGCCAGAGTCTCACCATTTAGCCCATGGTTTTTCCCTTTCTTCTTCTGGCTTCGGTTCTGCTTGTCCAGGCTTCTGCTGTGGATGTCGGGGAGATGGCGGGTCAAGACACTCACCAGCTTCAACAAGAGTGAGTCTGGTTGCCACTTAGACTCTCCTCAGTCCTGCTGCTCCAGATGTGCCTTCACCAGGACTCTAGAATCCAGAGCCTGTCTGAGGTTTCACTTCAAAAATTGGCTTGATAATCTTGTCTCCCTTTTTAGCTGACTTATGTCTCCGTGTGTGTGTGTGTGTGTGTGTGTGTGTGTGTTTGACCAGACCGGGTTCCACTCCTCCCTCTGCTTACGGCCACTCCTCTGCTCTCCTTTCTCAGTCCTTGTCCTTCAAGTTTTATTTTTTATTTCATTTTTTTAATGCCTTCTCTCTCTCTCTCTCTCTCTCTCTCTCTCTCTCTCTCTCTCTCTCTCTCC
>NW_025999998.1:15182967-15208995 GCF_001458135.2 Marmota marmota marmota | reverse complement strand
TCTCTCTCTCTCTCTCTCTCTCTCTCTCTCTCTCTCTCTCTCTCTCTCTTTTAATGTTGGGGTTCTGATTTGAACCTAAACCTGTAAAACATAAAGTTTCATCAACTTTCATGTGAAACATTGGTGGCACAGATTGAACCTGAAAGGAACTGTGGACCAAAAGAACAGTAACTTTTTGACCCAAGAATGGCATCTTACTTGGGTGATAGGCAGTTTCCACTAGGCAAAGATGTCTACATCAGGTGCACAGAAACATTAATATGTGACAGAGTTGGCCTCTTGGGAGAAGTTGTTCCTAGAGAATAGAGGCAGACTGTGTTCCTTTTCATTTTCCCTTTAGGACTGGTAGAGACTAGTAGAGAGACCAATAGACTAGCAGACTGGCAGAACAGCAGCTACAGTAGTGAAGGGGTATTCAGAAATTGTGCTCATAAGGGTAGGGCCATGAAAGAAATTAAGGAGGTGAATGCATGGGCTAACCTACTAAGAGTACTGAAAAATTCAAGACTGCATGACATTCTCAGGGAGTAGAAATGGGTGAAAAGGTATTTGGGAGATCTGAGTTCTGATCTTATTTTCATTTGTTTTCCAACTGAGGATATAGTGTGAGGTGGGGGAATGAGTGTAATGAGAGGCTAGCTGTAGTCTTGTTGGCAGCTGTGAACCCGCACACTTCCCAGTAAAAGGGATGATGAAACTGTCAAACATATGGCATTAAGTGATACAGAGTTGAACACTGCTTTATTCTAGTAGCAATATATGTAATGCCTATAACATATATAAAAACACATGGATTTAAAAAATATTATTGCTTCGGATGTTTAAGGGAAATATGTAATTTTAAAAATATTTTGTAATATATAATACTTGTAGTGCACAGTGATAAAAGACATCTTCAAGGTGACCTCTGAATGGGCAATGTATGTGGAATATTTGACTTTCTCTGTTGCTGTCTACAGGCATAGGTCTGAATTTCACACATACTTTCATTTCTATTTTATTTTGAGGGCATTTTGAGAGGACACAATTTTTAAAGTCAAAGAATTATTTCAGAATGCTGATTTCAACTCGTCGTTTGTTTTAAAGGAAGATTTTTCTCTCTACCTTGAATAAGGAAAAGGAAGGATATGTACGATTCAGCAGGACCAGGGATCTTAGCAAAAGTTGTTTGCTGCAAGCATTGTAGAAGCAGATTGTTTATAGCACCCATGTCTAATAATATCAATGAAAGCAAAACTATGACAGGTGTCCAAACTGGCAATACTTCTCCCAGTGAGATCATTTAGTTTTTGGCGACCAAAAATAAAGCTTCAACAGATATACATAAGAAATGAGGTGTGGAACCTAATCTATGGTTTTTATTTTTCTTCCTTCCAGGAGACTGCTAAGCTAAAGCTTTGACCTACAGAGGTAGCACTATAGAAAAAAATTGTTTCAAGCACTCTTCCTAGGTACTGTCACCCATGGATCGGAGAATACCCCTGTTTTAAAAATGGTAATGGATAACCATGTTAACAAGCTGTTCTTCAAACTGCATTGAGGAGAAATTGAATATTTGACCCATAGGTGATTTTAGATGAAAAATGTACATTCTCTGGTACACTACTCTTATATTGACTAGCTGGTGAGACTGAGGAAATCACAACATACACTTCTATGTCCTCTTTTGTTCTTTTTCCATTGAAAAATGACCAACTTTGAAAAGGGACATTCTGTGGGTAGATCTGTAATAAAGATTATTGGTTTAGGAGGCAAGGTATGGACCAACTCTAATCTTCAGTTCGTTAACTGTTAGACCCTAAGAATAATACTTCTTTAAGCTTCAAATTACTTGTTTGTAAAATGAAATAAGAGAACTATAAAGATCTATGTAAGCATTAAATGATATACTAAGTGCTTGGGAAAGCAACTGGCACATTTAAGATTAAAAATATATTATTGCATTGATCTTATGCATACATGTTCCAAGGTCAATATGGTACAGTAGTTAAAATCTGGAAATGTAAGATTTTCCCACATAAAAATACTTTTATCAATGCCATTCATTAAATTTCTGCATTTTCTCTGTTGTGCTCTATTTCATTTTCTATTATCATCTCTTAATACCCTGTAGTTGTTTGCATTGTTGCTCTGAATAGTAGAGGATGTTGTCAGTCTGAGTTTTTGTTGTATTTCATTTTCAAAGATGTGTTCTCAGACTCTTAGATGTAGAATTGCCTCTCTTTTTTTGTATTGTCAACTTTTTAAAAGGCTCGATTCATTTAGCTGTGCACAGGTATGTTGTTAGAATGAGACTCTCACAGTCCACTTGGGAGAACAAATAAAATCTTTCAGTCTCTGCTGATGCATAATCAAAAGGAACCTGGCTGCTTGGAATTTTATTTATCTTATAGCTACCTCTGCAGCATAAATGGAGATTGGAACATTCAGGAATTCTTGAGGTATCTATAAATTTTGCTGAGAGATTTGGGGATCAGAATTAAGGGACCAACTCTGAATGCTTTTATAGGTTTTCATCTGCTAAAGATAAATTTATCATTCTAAATTCCCTCAAGACACCAATGTTACTACTGTGAGTTAGTCTTAGATTCAAATTCTTACCTCACCCCTCTTTCTGAGGGATGCTTTTAAAAGGATAAAAACATGGAACTTCCCTGATTTGAGTTTGGGCCTGCAAATTTCTCACTATATTATTCTGAGTTTTAGATTTAAGAAAATAAATGACTCTTGCATAAAAGTACCACAAACTGACTAAATCAAGAAAAATGTATTGTGTTGGAGTTTTATATGCAGAAGTTTAGGATAAATGTGCTCAAGGTCCATGCTACCTGAGAACATGTAGAGAGAATCTCTTCCAGGCTGCTATTCTTACTTCTGGGGGCTTCTGGAAGCACCACTGGAATGAACTTTGTTCATGTCTGAATGTCTCTATGTGCAAATTTCTCTTTTGTGTAAGGACACCAGACTATTGAATTAGGGGCACATTCTACTTCAGTATGACCTCATCTTAACTAATTTTATATGTGAATAATCTATTTCCAAATAAGGTCAAATTCTAGTGCTGAGGACTAGAACATATGGATTGGAAAAGAGGGATCACGAATCAATGAAGAAAATGAATAAGCACATAACTTCATTTATTAGTCAGTTACTTTATTATTCTAAGATCTAGTCTTTATTAAAAGAGCCTATTTCTCAGATCAGTTCCTTGTAGATAAATTTATTGCATAGGACTTCCAAGGATTTCAAAGGGGACTAAGTGACCAGAAATACTCAAGAAGAGATCAGGAATGATAGTAATTAACTCTAACCTGACCATACAAGTAGAAATAGTATTTATCATTTCAGTGGCATGAGGGAGATTTACAATGTACAACATCTAAGCAATTCCAAAATATATACAAAGCATTAAAGTTCTTAAATACAACATGGATTGACAAAATGAAAACACTTTTGAGTCTACGCAAAAAGTCTGAACAGTTTTCATGAATAAAGACCTCAACTAAGGTATAAAATTGTGAGTGCATTAACATCAAATTCAAATAAATTAATCAGCAATTGTCAAAGCTCCTCATTCATACGTCATAAAAAGTGGAGCTTAATGTAAATTTCCATCTCATCTAGCCACTGTACATTCTTTAAATTTTAATGAGTGGGTGCGCTTACACCTCACATTGACATATAGAATTTAGTGAAAACTGTGAGTTATAGATTTTTTGGCATACATTACCTACAGTAACAGAACTTTATTTGAGAGCAATCTCTTAAATAATAAATATGTTTTATTGGATTATGTTTCAAGATGAACAGTGGTGTATTGAAAACCATGTTTATGGTCAACAGAGTACTTAACACCCAGTTGCTGCCTCCAAAAATGTTTGCTAAATAAGTAAATATAATTTACTAAGAAAACAATGTGCATCCTATGTCCATTATTTCCATGAGCATTCATTCTTTATGTATAAAATTGGAACGGGAGACTAGGAAGAGAGAATAAAGAAAGAATAAAGACAGACGAATAGAAAACTGGCAAAGAAAAGGAAGGAAGAAGAGAGAGAAGGAGAGAAGAGGGGATTAAAAAAGACTGCAATTCCTCCATTCTCCTCATTACACCTGGCAGCTCCTTGAGAGGTCGTTCTTATTAAAACACACTTGTTCTCTCAAACAGAACTTGGAATTTGAAATGGCTTTCAAAAATTCAATACATTCATTTAATGTAAAATAAATGATTTGCTAAAAGGGGGAAAATCCGAGAGGCTGAGTCATGACATAAAGTCTTAAATCCTATTGGTTTATTTTGATTGCATTTGCAAGTACCTGATGAAAATGTGCAAATCAGCCCCTCTCTGCGGCTCAGGCTTCCTGTTGATTGTGTGACAGAGTTGCCAGGCACATAACACATTTGTTTTATAGCACTGCATGATGAACTCACAGTGTTTTACCTCCAGGACTGAAAGTCCTTAATTTGTTCTTTGAGGAACAGTCTGTTTTCATCAAGAGACATGCTTTCGTTGATCAAGCAATTCTACAGAGAGTGACATTAAAGAAAAAGAATCTGAGGATAAGGGTTAGCAGGAAGTGTCTGCCCAGTGCCCATGAAAACATAGCTGTTCTAATTTTCCAATTAAACACATTTATTAATTTTTAAATGAAGTTTCTAGAATATGCCTGCATCCAGCACAATAGCAATCTCCAGGGCGAAGAAAAAATGAAACAAAAGTAATGGGAAAAAATGGTAAGTGAATTTGTAGTGAGTACTTTGTTTAAAGGAAGTAATATAAGTGTCAAGGAATATGTAACACATTTAAAATGTGCTTTTGGTAAAACACTGCTGTCTGCTTAAAAATCTACCTATTAGAATTCCCTAAATCCTCTTTAAATATGTAGTGGGGTGAGAATAATACATGCATCATAAAGATTGCTTCTCTAATTGATACTAGATTTCCTTGACATATTCATTCAATGTATGCTTATGATTTAATCTGCTGCCTATCAGCCTCCAAGCTCTGCCTCCTGCTCACACTAGAGGTGGAGAACTGGAGAGGTGGATGCTCTCCCTCCCCACAGGGAGCCTCCATTCTGTCTGAGCTCATCTTGTCAGGACACTGCAGGGGAAGGTGATTCTGGAGACTTGAGTAAGGAAAAGAGAGAGATTTGTGATGTGCTCAGCATAGGAAAAGGACAGGCGTTGGGGCACTGGGGACCAGCATAAAAGCAGAGAGAAGTTAAAGGTTTAAGAAGGAAGAGAGAGACCAAAGAATTGAAGTGAAAAGATGAAGCCTGAGGCAATGAAAAATGACTGAAAAACACTGAAAGCCAGATTGTCTGATATCAAATCTAAAACTCTCTGTTGAGCAGCTCTGTGTGCAAAGACCTTTACCATTACATGAGAATAACCAGAATAACCCAGTGTACCCCCAGAGCAACCACCAGACATAGAGAACTGATGTTCCGCAGAAGGTAGTAACTGCAGCAGAGATGTCAGAAACATTAGCCATGGGAGAACTTGTAGAAATTGTGGAAAATCTTAAGCAGATCAGTATTTGAAATAAAAATTTGAGCTGATCTAAAGGGTAGAGTGAGTCCATGCGAATTACAGATCTCTCTCCTCAGATGTATACGTGGAGGAGGGTGTGTGAGTGTGCATGCATGCATATATTTTTATGTTATTTACAAGTAATTGAGGAAATTTGAATCTCAAATTCAGGAGTCAAGCATTTCTTAAAATGTAAAATTCATCATGCCTGGCCCTACCTGATCTTGTAGGCCCTCAGTGTTTTCACCTGAGCAATAGGGATTTTCACTTTCTACTGTACAGTGCCTTGCCAACAGCCGAATTAAACAACAGACATTAAAGCAATTTGTGGATTACCACCTGCTTAGCCAGTAATGAGGCTAATAACTTTGCATTCCTACAACTCTTCATTATGCTTTTCCCATACGTCATCTTCTTTTCTATTCAGAACCACTCTGCAAGAGGGAATCTCATTGTTTGCATTGAAAGACACTAGAACTAAACTCCAAGAGGCTGAATGTCCCAAAGTCATACCATGTAAATGGGAGAGGCCCCTTCCTACTTCAAAAGTAGCACTTCTCAGCCAGGCCAGGTGGCTCACACCTGTAATCCCAGCAGCTCAGGAGGCTGAGTCAGGGGGATCATGAGTTCAAAGCCAGCCCTCAGAAAAAAATTAGGCGCTAAGCAACTCAGTGAAACCCTGCCTCTAAATAAAATACAAAATAGGGCTGGGAATGTGGCTTAGTGGTCCAGTGCCCCTGAGTTCAATCCCTGGTGCCCCTGTCCCCCAAAAGCACTTCTCTGCAGCATACGTTTCCTTCAACCATTTAACAAACCAGATTATCAGCAGCAGCTTCAACTTTGACTACCATGTTTTTCTTTCTGGTCAGAGTGATCCAGTTCTGTAAAATGATCTGATATCAAATACCTTGAAGTGTCCAATCTTTCTATTTAGTTAAGAACAAATATCTGGAAGTATGGAGAAGGAAGATTAAGAAGAGGAAGTAAACTGGAGGAAATGTTGAAGTTGAAAACAGAGCTCCTACCATGCTGGGTAATTGCTTTGCATAGTTTTTTTAAGCAGAAATTATAGATCCATAATATGCTAATGAACATTCACACTCACAGCGTGCACTGTAATGACTCCGATGGAGAAGCACACAGCTTCCATTCCATTCTGAACAGGCTGTCAAGTGAGATTGTACCTACTTTCCAGCACTCACACATTAAATAATATTTTATTATCAATTTTCCTTTAAAAGACACACATATTCACACTACTTTTATAAAATAACATTTCAAGACAATAAAATAGAAAAATAATCAGAGAGAAATAGGTATCTTTTAAGCAAATTGCGAAATTCACCAGAAGTTAAATAGTTTTAAAGGTTAGACAAGTCAAAATTAATTAGGATCCCATGAAAACCTCAATCTCATCCAAGTCCACTGTCAATCACAATTCTTAGAAATGCCAGTGCCTAAGAGACACCATCAATTAGAAGGAAAAAAAAAGAATATTAAGCACAGGACCATCCTGTTAACACTTTCCCTAAACTAGTACAGCTTATCTCCTCAGTGTCTGGGTTTGAGTGTGGGTGTGTTTCACATATGTGTGAATAAACTTCCCAGTCCAGACCCTGCCAGCATCCCCCACAGGATCATCAGACTTTCAGATTTGAGAACATCTGACTTAATTCATTTACTAATTGTCTCCCTGAATCATTTTGCCAAGTGATGGGAGAAAACCTAGAATCATCGGGTAGCTGGCTATTGATACCATCTGCTTCCTCGTCTGGGCCCCAGCAGGATGGTATAGCCATGTCTTGTGCAACAAGGTCACCCCTTCTTTCTTCCACTCTATTTAGGACCAAAATAGTTTTGGCTACTATCATAAATCTGTATTGTTAGAACACTGCATCCCACTCTTTTTTGGACATTCAAATCTAGGACCTCACACATTCTAGGCAAGCATTTCTACCCCTGAGCCCCAGACCCAGCCTCCTACTGGTGTCCTTTTAAAATCTGAAATCCATTCTAGTTTCTTATTCCTCCCTCTCTAGAGGTCTTATTATGCAAGGCTGAGACAATACTTTCTCAGTTTCAGAAACACACTTCTTGTTTATTTCTCCATTATTTGTTCATGAATTATTTTGAACATTATATTGTTCATTATTTGTTCAAGTGAATTTATTGATGTGTCACAGTTTAGGTTCCTCCAGAAGACAACCCAGAAACAAAGATTTAAATGCAAATAGTCTACATAGTCCCTTGGACTTTCATCTCAATGATGTATTTCAAGATCTCAATAGATCCCTGAAATTGCAGCTAGCACCAAAACCTACATATACTATTTTTTTATCCTGTGCTTACCTCTGTATGATAAAGTCTAATTTATAAATTAGGCAAAATAAGAGATTAACAACCATAACTAATAACATAATAATTACAACAATATAATGTAATAAAACTGCCAGTATTGCTACTCCTGAACTTTGAGATCATTATTAAAGTGAGAACATTAAAAGAGAAGAGGGGACTAGGGGAGGGAGAAGAAGAGGGTAAGGATGATTTAGGATGATGAAATTGATCAAATTATGTTATATGCATGTACAAATATGTCACAAAGAGACCCACAATTCTATATAATTAATAGGCATCAATAAAAATGTTTCAGATAATTTTTTTAAATTTACTTGAACATTGTGATAGTGTCAGTCTGATAACAGAGATGGGTCATACATGTGACTAATGGGTCATACATGTGACATAATGCGACTAATATACAACATTAACCTGTTGGGCAAAGAGATGATTCCTATCCAGGTAGGACAGAGCAGGACAGTGTAAAATTTATTTATGTTACTGAGCATGGTGTGAAACTTAAAACTCATACATTCTGTGTTTCTGGAATTTCAAAATTTTGGAACATCATTGACCATGGATAACTGAAACTATGGAAACTACAACTTCTGAGAAGGGGGCCCTACTTGTATAAAGATAGATAAAGTTAACAGAAATTAATTAAATCTTGGTAGGGGATATTGATTACTCATAGTACAATGATTTGGAATGTTATCCCAGGAAATATCAATGAAGGGGAATAAGTAACAAGTTACATTAATCCTCCTGTACTTCCAGACTGCTATGCTAAGGGCCCAAAACTGGATCTAGCTATTAAAAAAACCACTAAGCAAAGAGAAGAAGAATTTGGCAGCTAGAAATTATTATATGGTAGTTCTGTGTTTTCCTAGTATGCATGAGCCCTTGGGTTCAATACCTAGTACCCCAAAACAAAATGTTTTATCGTACTATTTCCTTATAAGTCGTTTGCTCCAACTGAACTTGAGTTTCTTCTGGGGCCCCATGTCTTTGTCCCTCAACCCTGTGTGATGCTAAGATGTAGTTGATGTTCAGTGAGTTTTGTTGAATGAATATGTAGATGAATGAATAAAGATGTCATTTGTGTAAAAAAAAATAAATTTTAAAAAAGAAATTATTATATGGTAAGGTCCTAGGAAATACTGTTAGAAACCAACATTTTTGCCACAAGATTAATGCAAGCCAAATAGGATTATAACAGAACCTACATCCTCAGAGTGCTTTGGAATAAAATGAATAGAAACATATAGGCCACATAGGTTCTGATGCATGCTAAGTGTTCAATGGACTTTATTATGTCATGCCTATGAGTATTATGATTATGATAAAATCAGTTTTATTGGCTTGTCAGATATTCATTTTTATTCAGTTAAGAATATCATCTCTGGCTCTTCCCTTTTGTGACCACTGCTGAAGGGTCAGTGACCAAAATGAAGTTCAATCCTTTTGTGAAGTTTGAGCGAAGCAAGAACTACAAAAGGCATTTCAATGCACCTTCTCACCTTCACAGCAAGATTATATCCTCCCCTCTTTCCAAAGAGCTGAGAAGTACAGTGTTTGATCTATGCCCATCTAAAAGGGTGATGAAGCCCATATTTATAAAGGTCAGCAGATTAGCAAAGTTGTCCAAGTGTACAGAAAGAAGCATGTATTTTCTCCTGAATGGGTGCTATAGGAAAAGACTAATGGCACAACTGTCCATGTAGGCATTCACTCCAGCAAGGTGGTTATCACTTGGCTAAAACTGGACAAAGACTGCAAAAAGATCCTGGAATGGAAGGCTCTGTCTTAAAAAGAGGGAAGGAAAGGGGCAAATATAAAGAAGAAACAATTGAGAAGATGAGAGAATAAAGTAACCATATTAACAACTTGCTTTAAAAACTGCTAAAATGAAAAAAAAAATCTCTGTGCTGTTTTTGTGTATTCCTTTTCTATTCTAGAAGTTTTTAAAAAATATTTATAATAAAATGTAAAATATATAAAATTAAAATTGTGGAACATAGAGACACACAAGGTTTGAAATCATAGCATGGAGCAATGATTGAGCCTAAAAATGCATTACCCAACAATCCTCAAATTTGTCATGATTGTGCAAATAGCAAGATTTCAACCAAGAATAGTTTCTAGCTTACTCTTACTTAAAATACCAAGATCAGAATTGGTAATTTTTTTTTCTGAAACCAAAGGGCTTAGGTTACTTGAGGGTCAAAGATTATATGAAAATAATTTTGGCCACTTTTTTTCATGAAAACATATTCAATTACCAAAAATATGAAGTACAGCAACCTATGGTATGTGGTTGTCCTTTATACAAAAATTCAGGTTGTACATAGTCATGTGAGCTTTCTCCTGGTTCTGAAACTTCAAATAATTTTAATCAGCAGACTATTAAAGGGAGGTATCTTCTTATAGACTCATATAATTCACAGCATTATTCATGGAAAGATCAATCTTGCAAGGATATGTCTAAAACTCAAAAGAAATAGGTTAGAATTTCTCAAACATTCTTGGTTCATGGCACTCTTAATGTTTAATGATATTTCCAGGGCACCTAGAACAAAATTAATACTTTACTTTTCCTTTCATTAAGTAGTTCAGTCCAAACACTGAAAAAAGCATTTATGTTCTAACAATCTAGTAACAATTGAGAAAATAACATTGGACATAAATGTCAGGAAAATATATTTTATTTATTTCTTAGCTAATACTCATAATGGGATGTGCTTTCTGTGGGGTGTTGTCGCTAATCCTCCTGTCAACATCCAACAGTTGCATTCCTTTGATTGAGATCTGTCTCTGGCCCTTGGATACATGTTTCTCACTTGAACAACAGGTCTCAGGGAATTAGCATCCCCAGGAATACTCCTATGTAACCACAAATAAGAGTTGTGCATGCTGTATTCTAAATTTGGTTGTTCTTCCACAACTCATTAAGTTGGGAACCGAACATCCAAGTTGGTGGTATTTTATAAAGTGGGACCTTATGGAGGTGATTAGTTCATGAGAGAAGAGTTCTCTTGAATGCATTAATGTCTTAAAAAAGAGACCAGAAAAAGAGCCCTCACCTTTTCTACAATGTGAGATTACAGTGAAAAGGCCATCTGTGAACCAGGAAGTGGGCTCTCTGCCAGACACCACCAAATTTGCTAGTAAACTTCCCAGTCTCCAGATCTGTGAGAAATAAATTTCTGTGGATAATAAACTATCCATTGTATGATATTTTCTTATAGCATCCTGAACACACTAAATTGATGTCTAAATGCTCCTGTTCCCTTATTAATGAGGTGACAGTACTCTGATATTTGTTCTAGTCTGTCTCTCAGAGTTTAATTCCACTTAATTCCACTTAATTCTTAATTCCACTGGAATTAAGCTCCACTTGCCAGAGTGGACTCTTGCCTGCTAACATAGTCTTCTATCAGATGCCTTGACTTTTCTGCTTAGCCTTCTAGTGTTTCCTGGAATCATGCCCTAAGCAAAATACCAATGCATTCGAACCCTGTCCCAGAAGGAGATCAAATTAACACAAATGAATTAATGACACATCTGCCATACACTATGTTTTAGCAATCTTTAAACCCAATGCTAATTGAGAATGCATCAAACCTCCATTTTTAATTACATATATATATATATATATATATATATATATATATGCACATAGTTTCATTTTATTTTTAATTGACTTATAATTGTACATATTATGGGATATATTGTGATATTTTGATGCAGGTATACATTGTCTTATGATCAAATCACATTATTTAGCCTATTCTTCACCTCATTTGGGGGGGGGGGGATGTGAAAACTGTCAAATCCCTTTCTTAGTTCTTCTGAAATACATAATATTGTCAATTATAGCCAGCCTGCTGTGAAATAGAATACCAGAACTTATTCTTCCTATCTAACTATAATTTTGTACCCATTGATCAATCTCTCTCCATCTCCCTCTCCTTTCCCTCCTGTCTCTAGTAATCTCAGTTCTACTCTATACTTCCATGAGATTAACTATTTTGTATTCCACAAATGAGAGAGATTGTGTGGAAGTCCTGATGTTTTATATATATTGGGATTAAAATACTAATATAAATGAAACATATCATCTCTGTTTTCAAAAACTTATAGTCTCCAAAGAGGAAAGACTTATGAACCAACCAGTGATTGACATTATACAGTAAATGCTTGAAAACCCAAGATAAATTGTTCTGAAATACTCAAATAAATTGGCATCCTGCTTGTTCCCATAACCATCTTTACTTTTTCCCTGTGTCCTTCTTTACCTCTTTACAGAGACTTGTTAGAATACAACAGAAATATTCAATAAAGGTCACAAAGTCACATGTTGTGGAAATTCCCCTTTGTGATCTCTGCAGTGAGAGTAGAGCTATTTGGTTCATTATGAAACCAAGAACACATGTCTTCCCTTTAGCACACATATGGAAAAAAGTATAACAGAATTAGCAAAAACTCATTACCACTGCTAAGCAAACATCTCAAAATTGGTGCCCCACTCTTGGTGAGAGAATAGCATCACACTTATTAGTAAAGGTGATTGACTCATGAAAGAAATGGTATGGGAATATTCCCTTTTGTCTGATGTCTCTCCACTTATTAATGATAAAATCCCAAGGGAAAGTTCTCTTCAGAAATCAGAAAAATTTCCTCCTATCTGTGAGTATTAAGGTAAGTAGTACCTTGTCAGATTAGCCATGGCTGCTCAGGTGGACTTCAGTTAAATAACTAGGTAAATTGATACAGAGATTGAGAGGTATAGAATGAATTCATAATCCTTTACTGACCATCAACAACAATAAATTAGTGAAATAGAATTCCAGAACTTATTCTTCCTAACTATAAAATAAAATTAGAATTACTTTAAAATACTTTAAGTACTTTAAAATAATTAGTAGTTATTTTTAATTTAAATATATATGCACCAAAGGTCTATGATTGGCATTGTCAAGAAAGTAGGAGGAAAATAATTCTGTTAATATCATAAGGCTATTAGTAATGTGACCATGATCACTGCTAGCAATAACAATTAAAAAACCCTCAAATACTAGAAGATCCAGGCCAAAGGGGGCAGGCAAAGAGGCTGCTGCTCTGTTCACTCAAAAGGAAAGTCAAATTCCCTTGAACATTTAGTACTGAACTCTGTTGGTCAGATATAGCCTATAATTTGTGCCCCTGTGGTTAAGAGTCAGATGGGAGGAAATTTAAAACTCAACTAGGGGTTGCCTAGAATAAAACATTGAGAGGGAAATTGTGTGTTTATATGGTTATGGTTACCATGTTGCTATGGCAACCCTCTGTAAATAGTGACATGGGTAACACCTAACTCATCCTTGTCTCACTTAATTTGGCTTCAGACAGCAAGAAAATTGAGTTATCCTCACTCAGGTACACATTGAGACAAGTGCACACACAAACAAATACACAGACACATACAAAACCAGGAAAGAACATTTTAAACACTTGCGCAAAGCCAGATGTTCTATCTAATTTCCAAAGCATTTTAAATACAGAAAATTGATGAATGGAGATGTAATATCACAATGCACTCTACCTGTATATACCATTGCCAAGGACAAACAGACAGGAATTACTTTAGGAGAGTATGTTTTAATATGCTTTCATTATTTATAGTAATCTTTTAGAAAACCAAATAAAATAACCATCACATTCACTCATTTTTTGGATTCAATAAACCAAATACCTAAAGCATTCCATATGTTTATTTTGTAGAATTTTCTGGTAATATTTCTAAAAGGAAAGAAATGTAGAGTTTTGTTTGTATAATTTGGGGGATTTAATTGTGTGTGCTGAGGCAGAGGAAAATAAATAAGAGATTTAGAAACTCCCCTGTTTTGCACTAAGTAAAAGAGAAGTAGCCTGAATTAATGACTGTGTTGAAGTCAATGCTATCTTTTTCCCTCCTGAGCGTGCTCAGTGCCTCACACTAGGCTAATAAAATGTTGCCTAGAAGCAGTCATTAGAGAAACTACTTTACTAAATAAGAATGTAAATAAGAATGAATCACAATTTGTAGTGTATCGATTGTTTTAAGGGAATATTTCAAAGTACAATTTACATAAACTAATTGAAGACAACCCTAACAAATTTGTTTACATGATAAAATCAAGCCATGGGCTCCTATAACTGGAGAACTAATAGTCCAAAGTTGGTAGATGTTTACACTGGAAGCTTAACACAATTGTTTCATCACAATAAACACTACACATCCACAGCTCGGATACACTGTCCATCTTACCATAGATAAGAAAGCACTTGAAATTCTCTACACATAGATAAACATATACCTTTTGTTAATATTGAGCACAGAAGAAATAATTTTGTTACTGTTTTCTAGGGCTTGTGAGAATATTATAAAGGGTAAAATGTAGAACTTAAAAAAAAATCAACATGTTGATTGCTAATAAATAACACTTCTGGATACAAAACAACAAAAAAATAGCCCCCCAAAAAATAGTCTTATAAAGTCCAGGGAATAATTTTAAATACCTTTTTCGTTGTTGTTTTTAATATATTAAAACTCCTGACATCAGAGACCAAAATAAATAAAGAACAGGTCTCAATTATAGTTATGGTCAAATGCTGATGAATCAATTCAAGGAAGGGTAGAAATGAGAACAGAATTAAGACAGCACCTTTGAAAACACGATTCTACTAATCAAAAAATAGGAGACCAGACAGCAGGAAAATGCCAAGAAATAAGGGTATGATGTCTGCCCTTTCCAGGACATTTGTGTTAAAGAGCAAAATAATTTTTAAAATTTGGACACTAACAGGGTCTAGTCAAAGAAAACATTAAGGTATGCAATGAAGAATTTTCCTCCACAGACAGGGACAGTAAGCATTATTACCAGACGGAGGCAGAATAACATTTCTAGTTCTATAAAAGTAATTTTCAAAATCATATCAAAAAATCTCTAGTTCTTTGTTTCAGTTTTAGTCAACTTCAACTTATCAGTTTTCAGTTAGGGAAACCTAAAAATTATTGTTTGTTATATGCTTTTTAAAAAAACATTAAACATTTTTCACTTTGATCCTTTTACCATTTTAATTTAAATTTCACAGGATCCCATACAGCATGTAGGCCAACGCCAAAGACATGGAAGTAAAATGAGCAGTTCAAACTCCTAAGTATATGGAAAATGGACTTCCAATAGAATGACTGCTTCTCTCAGAGAAATTAGTCGAGTGGCTGTTTCTCTGGAACAGAAAACAAGAGCTAACAAACCCAGTAGCTCACATTTCTATTTTTTTTTTTCTCAGCAATGTTCTAGAATCATCCACAATTAAACATCCTGGTATGAACTATATTGCAATGAACAACAATAAAGTGAAGAGAGTCTGTGGAGAGTACATTTTGAGCCTCCTAAGTGTCATTAGTCTTTGGCTTCAGCTTCTCTACTAGGATGGTAAGGAGACAGTCAGGTTACGTTAATGTCAACTCTGGTAAAATTGCCAGTGACACGGTCACTTCAATTGTTGAGAAGTGCACCCTGTCTACCAATTCTTTTTAAACCAATATTTAATGAAGCTTTCTGAAAATATTACATATGGCATGTATCAACCTATGACATGTGGCCCGAAACAACCAATATAAATTTAACTTGCAAAATTAGATATGAAGGGCATACTAAACCATTAGTAATTTGTATCATTTAACTCTAGCAAAAATACACAAGTAAGTAGGCATGACACACTTTGTGGATAATTTTGATCATCACCACAGTGAGCTAGGTTTAGAAGAACTTCTTGGGGTTGTTGGGGAAGTGTTGGAGAGGGATCTTTGGAGGAACTTGATGTTGGAAAGAAACACTAGTACTTACATGTCAGGGTTGCACAGGAATGAAAATGGGAGTGGAAATGGAAACCTCGGGCTGCATTACTGATGAGAGATGTATTTTTCACTAGGAAAGTACCACAGGGACTGGATGACATTGTTGGGGGACTGATGATGTCGTCATCTACTGGAACTGGTTATGATGATTAGGCAAGAGCCCAGCAGGGACAGTGTAAGAGAGAATACACAGACATAGCAATTACAGCCCTATCATCAAGAAAACCTCTATCCCACTTGAAACATCCACAAGCAGAAAGTCTGAAAGAATGCACAGCAGAACACATTGACATAAGTTACAAAAATTGTGCTGACGTTAATTATCATTTTTGTTTTGAAATCGAACTTAGCTTAAGTAAGAGAAGAAGCACAACAGTTGACCAATTGAATTTCAGAATGGAAAGGGTGAAGAGTTCACCCAAGTTGGGAAGTAAAAGTAGTTAGTTCCAGGTACGAATGATGTCAAACTTTTGGAGGGATTTGAGTCAATAGGTTTAATCAGACCATGTTGCTCAGTGGGATTTCTATAACGAGGTATAAGCTTCATATCTGTACTGTACTTCATATCTGTAGACACATGTGGCTGTGGAGCACATGAAATGTGGCTAGTGCAACTGAGAAAGTGAATTTTAATTTTACTTAATTTTAATTAATTAAAATTTAAATTTAAGTGGCCACATGAGGCTGGTGGTATCAGTATTAAATAGCATAGCTCTGGAGAGTAGGGAATCATTATAAGTTTTAAGCAGGAAATGACAAGATAAAAACAGAATTTTAGGTAGATTAATTTGGCAGCAGTGTTAACAATAGGGTGTTTTTTTTGGGGGGGGGGAGGGTTGAAAGTTCTCTTGAAATTATACTGGATTTATAAATTGATCTTGGGGAATTGACCTCTTTAAAATTATACTCTCCCAAACAAGAACATGATGGTTTGTTCCATTTAATTAGATTTTTCAGTTTTTAAATATCTCTCAATAAGATTTTATGAATCTATAGCCACATAGTTCATAAAAATAAAAATATGCAAAGAACCTAATGTTCATCAGAATGTGATGTGTGTAGAAAATTCTATTGTAAGAAAAGTCAAAGATCTGTAGCTATAGGCAGCATTATGAATAATATTAGAGAAATGAAGTACACTTAGTATTTCTTCATTCAAAAAGATATTATTACCAAACCAACAAAATGTCATTACTTATATGTATAGTAAAAATACACAGAAAACCAAGAGTTTTACTATGGTTTACTATGGAAGGCAAGATAGGAATGAGGATGCAACAGGAGGGAGTTTTAGGAGTTTTATTAACCTGGTTATTTCTCAGTGTGGGTGGTGTACTAGACATTCACATTACAATTATTCATTAAATTTTAAGTGTATATTTTATGTACTTTCCAGAATTTGCATCATAATAAGTAAAGAAAGAGGTTGAACAAAATATAAGGCAAAGTAAAAACAAAATTGAAATCATCAAAATAGAGCAGATGCCAGATTGCAAAAACATAGCCACAAATCCTTTGTAGCTCTTCCAATTCAAGAGGAAGAGCCAGTTTCCTTCCCCCTCCATAGAATCTAGGCTGGATTTGTGACTGACTGTCCATGGGGACATTAGCAAACGTGGTGCAAGCAGAGGTCTGAAAAGTACTTGCACATTGGGTCCCTATTTTGCTGCTTTTGAAACCCAGCTGCCATCTGAAGAGGCTCAGGCTAGTCTGCTAAATGCTAGAGGCACAGGGTTTGGCTTGGTATTGCTCACCTCAAACAACCGTCAGACCTTGAGGGAAGCCCTCTGGAACCAACAAACTCCAGGTGTGCCACTAGCTGACTGTAGCTTCAGGAGGGAGCCAACATTTATGATAAGGAATTCCCTGGCTAAAAACAGTCCTAATGACCAAACCAAAAATCATGAACTAAAAACAAATCTTGTAAAACTATAAAGTCTGGGTTTATTTTCTTTCAGCAAAAGCAAGTTATCAATGAAATATTTAGATATTGCCAGTTACCAAAGCAGAGTACCTTCATACCATCAGTGATTCTGAATCCAAGTATTTCCACAGTAAAAAGTAAAAGCACACTGAAGTGCATAGTTTTTACTTTCTGATCAACAATTATCAATAAAAGGGAAAGGTTAACAGGCTGCTGCTGACGAGCCTCAAGCATTAATTTATCATATGGGTTTCTTTAAAAGGACATTTGCGTGAAAAAATGGACAGTCTGATTAGTCTTAGTTTTGCAATTCATAGAAAAGTTATTCAAGTCAACACTTTTGAATTACTCCTCTGTTAGGAGAAAAAGGAAACAGATAAATAGTTACTCAAAGAGAGCATTTCAGGAGAGGGAAATATGACCCAAATAATTTTCTTTCTATTGATAAATACACCATGAGGATATCGCTTGCAAATATCCTAAGTCAGCCTTTTGAAGTAACTGTGTTGTAGACAACTCATAAGTAAATCTATAAAGAACCAGTATTTTGTATAGGATGATAAACTGAGAGGTATTTCCTTTAGGTACAAGAGTTGAGACAAACTGTTTCAATGAAATATTCTCAATGACCTGTGTCTAATTTTCTTTACTTTATGCTTTTTCTGTTAGAGAATCTTACTGTCACTGCACTTTATTTTTACTTGTATGAAAACCAATTTCATATCTATAGCTCTACTCTCAATTTTCTGTGATCAAATCAACTTTCAGTTATCTTTTTAGTAGCACTGCTAGAATAATCCATTAATAACTTATATAATAAACCGGAAACAAAATTACCCCTGGATGTACAAATTCACCAACCAGCATCTATTTATATATTTGTGACATTTCTGCATATGTACTGCATTCTTTCTCTATAGTCCTGGTTACTTTGCCTGTGGAAATAGTTCCAATATTTCAAGACCTGTCTTAAAAAACAATATCCCTTTGAAGACGTACCTACATGTGTCTCTTGCTCTAGTTTGTACAATTAATCGGTTGTGATATTGTCCTTTGCTCCAATGGAGCCATTTTCATTCCCCTTAGCTTATCTGAAGTACCTTAAAGGCAAATATTATGTCTTATTGTTTGGGTTCTCCACAACATTAGCACAATGCTTTACTCATACAAAGGAGCTCAATAAATATTTGTTAATTTTGAAGTTTAAAATACAATCTTAAATCTTTACTCAGACAGAAACTTATTCCAGTAGAGCATATGTAGATAGTAAGAAGTGAAATCAATTGGCTGAAATGTTCTAAAGACTGTGGGCCATATGGGGTACAAACTTTAAAAGAGATTCCTTCTGATGTTATCCTTCTCACATGGAATCTCTATATTCAAAGACTTCACTTTGGTGAAGAACTTGAGTTAGTGGGAAAGGTAAGAAAATGGGTAAACAATATTTGTAAGTGAGAAAGAAAAAATACAGTAATTTAAAAATGAAAAGAGTATTTAAAAAACTGATATTCAACCAATATTCCCTAATCTTATAGAGAGATCAAAAAGCTCAAGGACTGAGGAAAGACACACTTTAGGATTTGCCATGCTCTTAAATATTGACAAATATTCTGTTAGTATTCTTTCACTTACAAAGTGATGAGTAATTATGAAATTAATTGAGCTTAACACTTCATACTTGTGCATTTTATCTACATAAAACAAAATTTCTTATGTATGGTTGCTCAGCTACTATTCTTTGACTTGATTTTCACTAATTTCTATATTTTTCTATAAGTAATATAACACTTGTTTGGACAAAATGCACATTATTTGAAACAAATGAAACAACCCTCCCACCTGAGTTTAATATTCAATATATCTGTGGAAAAACAATTTTCAATTATTCAAGAAATCAAAAGGAAAGGGGGAAACAACACAGATAAATAGCTATTCCCAAGCAATAGCAACATAATTTTTCATATTTGTTGACCCTAATAATAGTAATATATGAAATAGTAAATATCTTCTAGAGATTCTACCAGAAAACTCTATTCCTCTGGATCATATAAAAGAGAATGTTATATAAAGTTAATTACTTAGTTGCAAGAGAATGTTATATAAAGTTAATTACTTAGTTGCAGAGACAAATATCAATAAAAATCTATTTTTATAATGAATTCAGAAGTTTGTTTTATGTCATAGGGTTGTTTCATTGAATATATTTAGAGATGAGTAAGGTTTAATAGCCATACAGATAAATTCATTATTTACAAGAAAACACAGTTCAAATGTTTCACTGGTATCATCCCTAAATATTTTTCTGCTGTACAACACATCAGTTTTCATTAACATTATTATTATTCACAATGGTGTCAAAAACTATTGGTATCTTGCTGGTAAAAGTTATAGGGCCCAAGAAAGTTTGCTACAGGTTGGCTATAATTTGTCCTGTTTGACAGTTCCTTATTATTGTGACATAAGTACAGATTCATATTGATGATGAGTCTACAACTCTTATAGGCTAGTATAAAAATGTCCAAAATTGATAAGATTCTGAAACTACATTTGCTAAAAGAAAAGCAATGATAATCTTAGAATATCTGATTCTTCATTAATAAAAGGAACTTATCATTCCCCACAAAAAATGTGAAAATAGATGCATTTATCTTATACAATGCTAACTTGAGACACTGTTCGGAGTTCTTTGTGTTTTATAACTGTTGAGGAATATTATCCTATGTAAAATTAATATTCACATATGTTACCTGCACAGCTCGGGAATTAGTATGGCGATTAAAAGACAGATCAAAATATGCTCATATCAGAATTTTTAAGGTAAAATATCTATGTATCCAACAGATGATGGTAAAATCTTGGTCTACTTGTTCAAATTGTTCATATTATTAATTTTAGGTGAGACAATAATAGAAGTAATTATGCCTGAATTAATTAACTTTAAACCATTTGAGTTGTAATTTTGGCTTTCATCAAAGCTATCACTGTTAACTTGAAAAAAATAGGCAATATTTTCAGTATCTGTGACTTAAGTATTAAGCATGTAACAAACACATTCTAGAATAATCACTGATTTTTTTTAACCAGTTATTCTTTTGTCTCCTTTTAAATTAAGTGTTTAAATATTCTTGAATTTGCATTCAATAGCCTCACAGGGAGGCAGAAGATTTAGAAGGGAGACCTGGCCTGCAGTGCTTGATTGTTCCCATATATGTGATCTGTTCACTCCCTGATTCCTCCAAGAGCTTTCCAATGAACAGCTTTAAAGGGAAGACTGTGGGGATGTTAGGGGGACCAGAATGATGGGGCGGGAAATGAAGCATCTTGGAGGAGTGTAAGAAACGTCCTGAGGAAGTGGGGAGACAGTGACTAGTGCCAGGCATGGAAGGACACAGCAGCATTCCAAATATCCCAGGACCGAGTAAGGGAACTGTGGGGAGCTTTTCTGAATCCAAAAAGGGAATGTGAAGCTTCAAAGTCAAAAGACTTGTGTGCAGCATCCTGACATGTTAAACAACTGCAGTGCCAGCCCACAAAATAATGGATCCTAAATGCCCAGAAATATGGTGTGTTGTCTTTTACAACAGGAGTCCTAGTCTTGCTTGATTTTAAAATCTGAATCTGAGTTCTGAGGTGATTGATGGTCAACACAAGTATCTATCTCTCTGATCAGTAACAGCACACACCCAAAATATTAAGCTCCTTTCTATTTATAGACCTAAGACTGTGCCTCATGCATCTTTGCATAGTTAAAAAAAAAAAAAAAATCCTACCTTCATCTATTTCAAACAATGTTTTTACAAGAATCCAAATTATTTCCTGGTAAATTTCTGTACAACCATTAATCAAATAAAATGGGACCTATAAGGACACCACGGTGTAAAATGTGGGCATCAGAGTGCAGCTTCTGAGGGCTTCCTTTGAAGTCTTTTCCCCCACCCCCACTAATGGATTTAAGATGACTACATTGGAAGAGGCAGAGGCGGGACAGTAAGGTGATGTTGTGACAAAATGAGCTTGGTTGTTTGGAAGCAGCCCTGCAGCAGTAGCTCTGAATTAGGGGCCTTATGAGTTTCTCTATGATGCAGATAGAACTTCATGATATATTTAAATCCTTTTCCGCAAACATTTCCCTGATTTGTTGCCAAGCAGTCACTGAATTTAGTAATCCAGACAGATTACCAGAGGGGGCCTATTTTTAGGGTCCTTCTGTTGCTGTGGCAGTTGCCGCTGATCGGATTATGGCTCTATCCTACCCATGTAAAACGCACTGATGCTTCAAGAGAAACCTGCGCTCCACTCCTGTAATTACAATGTCAGACTCATAGCTGGATATTTCTCTCTGAATTTATTTTGCAGCTCCACTGTGGCCAATCCATTATTAACTCATGAGATGGTGTGTTGTCTTTTAGTTTTGCTTTGTGGCTATCAAACTAGCGCACTATTGTGTGTATGTGTGTGTTGGGGGGAGGGTGGGTGATAGTAAATGCGTGCTGCGGGTCACAGAAGACATACATAATTTCTCTTGATTCCGAAGGCAAAAAATAAAAATGTAACTCAGACATTTCTCTCTTCTCTAAATGACAACATCTCCATCTAGTGGCGAATCTGACCTCGAATGTGCTATTATGTTTTACTTTACCACCAGAGGAACAGTAGTATTTACAAATTTGTCTCAGAATGCACTTTGAGTTTTCCTTTAAAATGTAAATGCTGTGCTAAGAAGAATAGATGCTCCCTTAATCACATTGGACCCTATCCCGCAGTCTTTGTAAAGGAAAAAAATTGCCACTTAGCTCAGAGGAAGTTTATCCTCTACTGTGATCTGATACCTATATGCAAAGCTTGCCTTTTGTTTTTAGTGTTTGCTGTGTTTTTGTTTTGTTTTGTTTTGTTTCTTAGCAAGGCATTGAAAAAGAGGCGGTTAGAAACTGCAATAAAATTAAAATTGTATTATTTACATATAGAGTCTCTTACCTGATCTAAGAAGTAAATTACCCACTACATTTCTCATCTCCCATAAGACAATCTTTTATCGATTTTATAGCTGAGACACCCAAGGAAACTAGCATATATTATACACAGATAAGAAAATAAATGATATTTTTCCCTGAAAAAGTGAAGGCTAAAACAGAATACTTACTCTTTTTCCTCTTCATAACTTAATTGGAACCTCAATCAAAAAGCTTTCACAGTAGGTAACCAAGAATTGAAGAATGTCTGTTTCAAATGTTCTTGATTTTATTTTTGTTACTGTTAACACAAATGAGATATCATTTTATCTAATGTTCCAACTCATATCCCATTATTCAGCTTGTAGTAGCAAATCTGTTTATGTAGGGCAGATATATAGTCATCACCTGGCCAGGTGAAGCTGGCCACTACCACCAACAGAGCCTCCAGCAGTGTGTGGGGTCAGCCTATTGCAGAGCCTAGTTCTTATGTTTTGAGCATCTGAAGCCCAGCTTTGTTGGTGTACCATGGAAATCCGAATTCTTATTGATCAATGCAAAATTGAAAACATGTATGAAGTCTTTTCTGAGTCTGTAACTCTGGAATGTGCTGCCCAAAGAACTTGCCATCAAATTCTTTCGGTTCAAATGTTGAATGCATTTGGAGCCTTGACAAACCTTTGATCCAGTGTATGTCAAAGTCCAATGACATTTGTGTCACTTTTTCCCTTCCTGCTTCTCTCTACTTCTTTCTCCTCTTCCTCTTCCCTTCTCCTTTTGGTTTTTCTTTGTCTCTTTTCTTTCCTTTCTTCTTTTTTCTTTTTTCTCTCCTTCTTCTCCTGTTTTTTTTTTTTTTCCTTCCATCCTCCCTCCCAGTACCCTTCCTTGGCTTTCTTCTCTTTGACAATAATAATAACACTGATAATATCAATCGCAAAAACAGAGCAGCAACAACAAATAGAAAACTAATAATATTTGTATATCTGAACCTTACTGAGATTATCTCATTTAATCACTTTAACCTCATTATGAGCAAACAGGGACATTATGATAAAGTAAACTTTTCAACATATTAATTCAGGACATATATTTGGACACATGTTATGAAATTAGGACATAACAGGCATCAAATCAGATACATATTCTTATAGAATTTGCATTCTAGAAAGAAAGCATGAGCAGTTTAACAAAATAACTACAAATTATGAAATAAAATGTATACTCTAGACAGAAAATAGAGTTTTAAATAAGGTAGCAAATATGAACTGAACTGTTCATATATAGAGTAATATGGTCCTTAATGATGGCAATGATATATTCTGAGAAATGTGCTGTTAGGTGATTTTGTTGTTGCATAGTTAATTGATTGCCTACTGATCAAAATGTTGTTGTGTCACACTTGAGCACATACAGACACACCCAGATGATGAAGCAACTATGTCCTCGAAATCTGGGGACCTGCTTCTCTGAGCTGTTTTTGACTCCTGCTATTTTAGTTTTCTTGCCTATTAGTCTTACACTTTATAGTGTCTCTGTTTATATTACCCTTAGTCTTTTTTTTAACATTCTGAAAAGATTAGGCTTTCACTTCCTTAGGTGAAATATTGCAATCATACTTTGTGAATTGTACCCCTACTGGGGCCAGAAATGTGTTCCAGAGCTAATATCTTAGTTAACTTACATAGATGGTCAATCTCATTCATCATGTCATGCATCCTTGCCTAAATTTTAAGTTATGGGGACTTTTTCTCTCTGTACCTAATAACTATGTGTGTATGCACACATTTTAAGGATAAAAAAGTTTGTAGGTTTTTAACACTATATTTTAAGTCACTTTAGAAAATTTGTAATGTCAAAAATAATCATTTTTTCTAATTTTAAGTAATCTAAAATATTGGAAATATTATTCCTTTTTAAGATTTTAATTCTTTGGCACTAAAAGTTCACTATCCCCTATTAATATAATATAATATACAAGAAACAAAAAGTAAACTTTGTAAATGTGGTGACATTTTAAACACTGGTGAATAAAGGAGATTGAATACAGACTGAAAAACAACAACACTTAAACTGATCGATGAAATTTCATTTTTTTCTTGAAGTATTCTTAAAGTTTTAAAGATATTCTTTAAAAAGGAGATCATAGTTTTAATATAGTCCATGTTTTAATTTATTTTAATGCATCCCTAATGCTTACAAATTAAATAAAATATTAAAATGCATATTTTAATTTCATGCCACACTAAGATTCCTCAGCAAATATAAACAGTATTTCTCATTATACCTACTTAGGTTTTATTGGGTACAGTCATGTAGTCTAATGTAGACCATCCATACTTGTCATACATTATAGAAAAACAATGAAGATAGTACTACTTAAGAAATATATGGATTTTCTGATACCCAAAACATAACATTTGTCAAATAAATATTTTTGAATGTGTTAATAAATAAATGAAAATCAATATTTCTTAGATTGACAAAGCTATATGGCCTCAGGACAAGGAATGTGTATGTTTATTCATTCAACAATGTTTATGGAGCCTTTTCTGTCCTCTAGCAACTATATTATATTTTTAGAATTTCATTTTTAGAAACAGTGCCTGCATTTTAATAGAGAAGACATATTAATAAATTATTTCCAATTAAAATTGAACTTCAATCATCATAAGCTTTAAGAAGAATTTCAAGATACTAGAATATACTTTGTATACAACTGAAGATATGAAAATTGTGCTGTAGCCTCTTTCGCTTCGCTCCGGGCAGAGAAGCTGAGTGTGTAATCAGCAGTGGATTGTAAGTACCCCGAGGCAAAGAAAGCTCAGTGCGCCCCGCCTTTTTTTCTTTTTTTTTTTTTTTTTCTTTTTTTTTTGAATATTTTTTATACAGGGAGAGTTTGTGGATTGGGATTGTTGGCGGGGCTGTGGTTTCTGTGCCGAAAATCCACTCCGCGGGAGCCGCCATTTGCTTTCTGCTTGCTGTCTTGATGGCTCTGTATACATTGTCCGGCAGCCGCACCTAGAAGTTGGAGCTGGGCTGCATGCCGAGCCCTTTCCTCCGAAGGCTGGACTGCAGCCTCGAGCGCCTCGGTGGCCTGTTCGCCGCTGCACCTTCGGGCAGAGCCTGCTCTGGGGTCGTTCTGCACCCCCCTGCCAGGGGACCCATGCTCCGGAGGAGGGGGACGGAGAGCCGCGGCAGCAGCCGCTTAGGCCCCAGGTGCCGGGCACCGGGCTGAAGAGCTGCGGAGGCCAGGGCGGCTCTGCTATGGTCGCAGACGAGCGCAGCGCCCGTGAGCGTGGCCCAGAGACGGAGGCGACGGCGGCAGGGTTTCATTCCTAGAAATCTGGACTGGAAACAGAAGCAGCAGTTTGTATAATCCCAAGAACTTGCTTAT